>NC_089837.1:492764906-493074906 GCF_035609145.1 Eleutherodactylus coqui | reverse complement strand
TTTTTGTCAAACTATAACTCCAAAGGATGCCTTTGCATCCAAAGGCTAGTCATACTATATCTTTTCCCATTCTCTGCTGAACCCAAGCAGAACATTCAGATCTCCTCAATTCTAATAATAAAAGTCTTATAATAAGACCTCTGCTCATGCTGACTGTATTTTGGGAACTATAAGATGCACCTTTGGGGACTATAGGATGTTACATGAGATAATCCCATGCGGTCGGCAGTGACATCCTGGCCCTGGCTAGTCTAGCCCAGATGACCCGGCCTTGTTGGAAGTCAATCAGATCGCTGGATTCTCCCATCTAATGTGGATTCACATTGAAACTTGTCACCTGATTTTAAGCTGCACTGCAGGATAATGGGTCTAATTTCCATACAAGGGAAATTCAATTGTGAAACAACTAGGGTCTTTAACAAAGTAGCCATTTTTTATATCCTTAATAGTGACCAGTCTGTGAAGGGAACTGCAATAAAGTAATCCTACAAAAATGGTTACATTAAAAGGATTGTACAATATTATCAGAAAAATCAGATTTTTAATGCAATATATGTATATTTTAGTGTTTTTTTCTTTTAATATGACCATACATATAAAATAGAATTTCACAGTAAACCCACCGACCACTGGAGCAAACACAAACTCCCTCTCCCCTCTCACAGCAGACAGTCTCACACAAATACTTAGTAGGAGATATTGCAGCTGCACCCCCTCCTCCAGGACAGATATTAGATTTTTTCATGACTTAAAAGATTTCTAGGCTTTTACATAGGTCCTGCTAGAGAGTTAAGGAAAACTAGGAGTGCTGTATGGAGTAAAAGATGCCTCCTCCCCCCAATTCAATATATTACGAAGTTTTTCATATTTACTACTAATGTATGCAAAAATGTTGGAAATAGGAATGCCTTAAAAGGTCTGTCCGAATAATAAAAGGGCAACCTAAGGGGTGTAAAAAATCAGAACAGCTGAAACTAACCGCTCCCCACATTCCCGCTCGTCTCACACTGCTCAGTTCTGGTCTAAGCCATGTTGTTGTTTATAGACTGCAGTCAGCCTGTCACATCCTGTAAACCTGCTGCTGCAGCCAATGACAGCGCTCTGTGATAATCATTGAGCTCTGTCATTGGCTGCAGTAGCTTGTTTGTAAACAGCTCAAGCTGACTGTAGCTTCTAAAGAAAACATCAGCATGGAGATCTAGTGCCGGCAGCTGGGGAGTAGACAGCAATGAGTATTAACTGCTTTGTTATTTTCCACCATGGGCGCCTGGGGATGCGCTTTTATAACCTGGACAGCCCCTTTAACCCCTTCCCGCCACATGATGTAAGGGTACGCCATCGGAGCGGGGTACTTCCCGCAAAATGACGTACCCTTAAGTCATAGGGATAGCGTGAGATCATAGCAGATTGCGCGCTATCCCGCAGCGGCAGCTGTCTGTCAGTGATAGTCAGTGTCCCGCTGCGACAGCGGGGGGCATCAGAGTTGCGCCCACCCGCCGTTAACCCCTTCCCTGTGCGCTCCCTCTGTGACAACCAGCCGGCTCTCGCGATAACATTGCGAGAGCCCAGTTGGTTGCTATGGCAACAGGACGCCGGATACCGGCGTCCTGTTGCCATAGACTAAGATCGCTGTAATAAGTGATAGGGTATGGCAGGACTACATGCCTTATCGCAGCGATCTGGAGTGCAGTGGTGAAAGTCCCTCAGAGGAACACAGATGTTGTAAAAAAAAGAGAAAAATAAAGATCAAAAAATAAAAATGTAAAAAAAAAGTTGAAAAGCCCCTTTTGTTATGCTTTTTCTTATATTAGCATTAAAAAATCCCACATATTTGCTATTGCTGCGTCCGTAACGACGCGTACAATACATTGAACATGCTTTTTATCCTGCACGGCAAAAAGCGTTAAAAAAAACACTAAAAAACTGTGGCAAAATGCTAATTTTTAGCATTTTCCATCCCAAAAAACGCAATAAAAGTGATTAAAAAAAAACGTACACTACCGTTCAAAAGTTTGGGGTCACATTGAAATGTCCTTATTTTTGAAGGAAAAGCACTGTACTTTTCAATGAAGATAACTTTAAACTAGTCCTAACTTTAAACAAATGCACTCTATACATTGCTAATGTGGTAAATGACTATTCTAGCTGCAAATGCCTGGTTTTTTGTGCAATATCTACAAAGGTGAATAGAGGCCCATTTCCAGCAACTATCACTCCAGTGTTCTAATGGTACAATGTGTTTGCTCATTGGCTCAGAAGGCTAATTGATGATTAGAAAACCCTTGTGCAATCATGTTCACACATCTGAAAACAGTCTAGCTCGTTACAGAAGCTACAAAACTGACCTTCCTGTGAGCAGATTGAGTTTCTGGAGCATCACATTTGTGGGGTCAATTAAACGCTCAAAATGGCCAGAAAAAGAGAACTTTCATCTGAAACTCGACAGTCTATTCTTGTTCTTAGAAATGAAGGCTATTCCATGCGAGAAATTGCTAAGAAATTGAAGATTTCCTACAACGGTGTGTACTACTCCCTTCAGAGGACAGCACAAACAGGCTCTAACCAGAGTAGAAAAAGAAGTGGGAGGCCGCGTTGCACAACTAAGCAAGAAGATAAGCACATTAGAGTCTCTAGTTTGAGAAACAGACGCCTCACAGGTACCCAACTGGCATCTTCATTAAATAGTACCCGCAAAACACCAGTGTCAACATCTACAGTGAAGAGGCGGCTGCGGGATTTTGGGCTTCAGGGCAGAGTGGCAAAGAAAAAGCCATATCTGAGACTGGCCAATAAAAGAAAAAGATTAAGATGGGCAAAAGAACACAGACATTGGACAGAGGAAGACTGGAAAAAAGTGTTGTGGACGGATGAATCCAAGTTTGAGGTGTTTGGATCACAAAGAAGAACGTTTGTGAGACGCAGAACAAATGAAAAGATGCTGGAAGAATGCCTGACGCCATCTGTTAAGCATGGTGGAGGTAATGTGATGGTCTGGGGTTGCTTTGGTGCTGGTAAGGTGGGAGATTTGTACAGGGTAAAAGGGATTCTGAATAAGGAAGGCTATCACTCCATTTTGCAACGCCATGCCATACCCAGTGGACAGCGCTTGATTGGAACCAATTTCATCCTACAACAGGACAATGACCCTAAACACACCTCCAAATTGTGCAAGAACTATTTACAGCAGAAGCAGGCAGCTGGTATTCTATCGGTAATGGAGTGGCCAGCGCAGTCACCAGATCTGAACCCCATTGAGCTGTTGTGGGAGCAGCTTGACCGTATGGTACGCCAGAAGTGCCCATCCAACCAATCCAACTTGTGGGAGATGCTTCTAGAAGCGTGGGGTGCAATTTCACAAGCTTACCTTAACAAATTAACAGCTAGAATGTCAAAGGTGTGCAATGCTGTAATTGCTGCAAAAGGAGGATTCTTTGACGAAAGCAAAGTTTGATGTAAAAACAATGTTATTTCAAATACAAATCATTATTTCTAACCTTGTCAATGTCTTGACTCTATTTTCTATTCATTTCACAACGCATGGTGGTGAATAAGTGTGACTTTTCATGGAAAACACAAAATTGTTTGGGTGACCCCAAACTTTTGAACGGTAGTGTATGTACCCAAAAATAGTAACAATAAAAACTACAGCTCGTCTCGCAAAAAATAAGCCCTCACAGAGCGTTGTCCATGGAAAAATAAAAAAAAGTTACAGGACTTTGAATGCAGTGAGTTTAGAAAAAAATAATTTCCAAAAAAAGGGCTTTTATTGTGAAAAAGTGGAAAAACCTAAAAAAAATATAACAATTTTGGTATCGTTCTAACCGTACCGACCCGCAGAAAAAAATGTAGTGTGTCATTTATGCTGCATAATTACTGCTCTAAAAAAAATTCCCCAAAATCTATGGCAGAATTGATGTGTTTTCTCTCCCTACGATCATAAAAAAAGTAATAAAAGTTTTACAATGTAGTCTATGTACCCCAAAAATGGTACCAATAAAAACTAGAGTTCGCCACGCAAAAAACAAGCCCTCATACGGCCGCATCAATGGAAAAATAAAAAAGTTATGGCTGTAGAAAAATGGAGATGAAAAAATACCAAAAATTGTCCTCAACGCCAAAATAGGCCATGTCATTAAGGGGTTAAAAATGATCTTCTGCATTGATTCTTTAATATGCAAACCACTTATATTTCCTGTGAATCTGAGGCCTGGTGTATTGATTGGACCATCTCTAGTCATTGTGAACCATAATTGAGGATCTGTGTGAGGGCTTTTCTGCTTTGTTGTTGGGGTTGGGTTCATATAGAGTTTTCTGGTCCGTTGCTTACTGTTGCATGTTTTCGTAAATGACTATTTGCGTCTCTTTGCTGATTGATGCATTTTCTTCAACAACTTTCCAGAGCTACATGCAATAATCTGATAGGCGATCCCTTGTAGACATAATGTAATTCTAATGAAATAGCAACCACCATGTACAATGGGGCTCAGACAAAATGTACCAATTTACTTTCTATAAAAGCAAAATTCTAGAATACAAGTCAGTGCAATATCAAACTGCCAAGCTCTATTGTTGTCCTGGGGGCTGACAATCTATTCTTTTATTCTGTTACCGCTGCGGCGTACTTAGCCTGACTGATTAGTCATTTGGTATTTTACCTTACAAAATCAGTAAAAAGTACTTTTGTCTAAGTGTCCAATAAGTAGGGCGATGTGAAGGACATTGTTATACAATATAATACCATGCGATGAATGCTTGGGTTAGTCATAGTTCTAATTCATTATTCTGTAGGGAGATTTTGAAGAACTCAATATGTTAGTTAACTGATGAGAAAATATCGAAGGTTTGTCTGCAGTCCTATGAAAAATTGTACTTGGGTGCATTTAGCAATTCTGAGAGTAGGTCATATATAATATAGTGATTGTATGATAAGATCGCTACCTGCCCAAAACCTAAGTAGGCATAAAGTCACTTATCACATAAGTAAGACTTTGAGAGAGGGGAGTGTACCTCCATTTTGGGTAAAAGCTGGATTTTCAGCTTTTCTGCAAGGTATTACTTTAATTTATGATAGTGGCATAAATTAATTTACAATTCCCAGAATTGGTATTAGAAGATCAGAGGATCAAAGCAAATATCACGTGTCAGACTAAAGTTTGTGGGGGCCCTTGGGCAAAAAAAATGTTGTGTGGGCGTTCTCTTTAGTACTAATATTATATTAGTGTTGCTATAGTGATGCTTTATAATACATAGCTAACTTAAACTGGCTATACAAAATAAATCACTGGTAGATTCCTCCAATATCCATAAGACTTTGACAATATACAGTAAGGTGCATGGGTTAGCCTGCCTGTACCATGAATTGGTATTCCTTTCCCATTAGTCTACTTACCAAATCTTCTCCTCACCCATCTTCTCCTGTCTCCTGCAGTCCAGGGGGGGGGGTGTCACCTCACCTCCAGCTGGCTAATTCCTCTCCTTCCTGTGGGGTTACGTACATTGCTGGCAGTCTTCTTCTTGCCAGCCAATGTACATTACGTCACAGTTCACAGGCCAGCAGGGGGAGTGCCGATCTTCTTCAGAGACTGCTCATGCAAGCTGTCTCTGAAATGGATTAGCATTCCTTCCTAGGCAGTGAGCAACGTGACCTTCACTGACCGTCCAGAAGAAGAATGTGAGGAATGTAGGCGTGTGGTGAGGTGACCTGGGGGCTCTGCAGAAGCTCAGTGAGGAGAAGATGTGACGCAGACTGTTCGGGCAGCAATATGCAGTCTTAAGCTCTCGCTCATGACCTGAAGGTTGCAGGTTCAATCCCTATATGTTTCAGGTAGCTGACTCAACGTTGACTCAGCCTTCCATCCTTCCGAAGTTCGTAAAATAAGTACCCAGCTTGCTAAATAAAAAATTACCTGAAATCACCATGGAATAAGTTGGCACTAAACAAATAACCCCCCCCCCCCCCTTAACGGGTCAGTCTAGCATTATGAAAATGACTTTTTCTTCCAAAAAGAGCCCCGCATCTGTCCAAGGTTGATTTTGATCACCGGCGAGGCAAATGCATAAACTGTAGCACCCTCGAAACCTGTGTGCCGGCTGTGGGTGGTTACCCACAGTTAAGGGTTGTTACCTGGTGCAATTGGCTGGCAGCCAATTACATGTTTTCACTGAGAGACTGCAGTTGTGATTGATAACTACTGCTGGCCATGTGATTGGTGACTGATAGCAGATAACAAGGTATGTACTGCATGTAATAATTTATGTATAGCTGGTATGTACAGGAGATATCTAGGTTTTACCAGCATGCTCCATATCACTATATACAGGGGGAATATATCTGTATATAGAAATATGGACCATGCTAATATACCCATGGCATATACTGTATATAATTATATATATACAGCTAGTATAAGTTATACAGGGTAAACCAGCACGTTCAATAACACTACAGGATGCATAGTTTATACCAGCTGTACATTTACGATTATATGCATGAGATGCCCAGGTTATACCAGCATGGTCCATATCACTATATACAGAGCAGCTGTACATAACTAAATTATATACAGTAGATGCCCTGGTTTGGGTGGTTTCACACCTGCATTTGGGATTCTGCTTTCTTGCTCTGTTCGGGAAGCAGGAAAGGGAAATTCCCACGGCTGAACGGCTCCATCTCTGGACAGAACCGAGACCATATTGACTATAACGGGATCCATTCACTTTCCGCCCAGCTGTCCTGGCTTTTGGAGATATACAGGAGATATGCATCTCTGTTGTATATAGTGATATCGCCTATGTATATAGTGATATGGAGCATGCTGGTATAACCTAGGTATCTCCTGTATATAATTATACATGTAAAGTTGGTATAAGTTATACATTCTGTATGTAGTAATATGGACCATACTGGTATAACCTGGGTATCTCCTGTATATAATTATACATGTAAAGTTGGTATACGTTATACATCCTGTATATAGTGATATGGACCATGCTGGTATAACCTGGGTATCTCCTGGATATAATTGCACACTTAACACACAATTTAAAAACGCAGTTTCTTAAAACCTCATGTGGTTTTGGAATACCACATGCATTCTTTTATGTGTTTTTTAATTGTGCATCAAAAATGCTACAAAAAACATGCATACACCCTGAGGGCTCAGTCAGATGAGCGTTTTTTTTGCGTGCAATAAAAAATGCACTCCACAGATGGGCAAAATGCGTGTGACCGAAGGTCCATGCATATACTACGTTCTCTGGAGCAGCTGTGCTTGTAGAGGCGCAGCTGCTCCAGGAAGGTCCCCTCATCACTGAACACTGTAACAGCACTGTCACAGTGTTCAGTGATGAGGGGACACCCCGTGGGGGTTAAAGAATCCCCTGCCACAGCTGTCACCAGCTGTGGCAGAGGACCGCAATGCTACCGCATTGCTTTCAATAGGACTGGCGCTGCAGCTGTCCCCTTGAAAGCAATGAGCTGCAGGCAACCTCCGCAGTGATTTTCAGGGGTAGGGCTTGAAATATAAGCCCTTCCCTGAAAATAAGCCCAAGCTGACAGAAAAAAATTTAAAAAAAATAATACATCCCCTAGCGCTCTGGGGTGGCTTCTTTCTGCAGCTCCCTGGCAGTTCGTCTGTATTTTAGTGGCCAGGGATTTCAAAATCTCTGTCTCCAGAAAGCACTGCCTCTGATTGGCTGAGCACTCAATGAATGGCTGAGCGCTGCCTCTGATTGGCTGAGCGCTGCCTCTGGCTGAGCACTGTGACCAATCACAGAGCTTCAGAACACTGCGGGAGCCCCAACAGCGGCGAACAGGTGATGTATATATATTTTTTATTTTTTACACCAGCTAGGGATGATTTTTCAAGCCCTTCCCCGAAGGTTGCCTGCATCCCATTGCTTTTGATGGGGCCGGCGGCTGTAGCACCAACCCCTTTGAAAGCAATGGGCATGGAGCTTGGGTCAACGCATTTTGCACATCCGTGCAGCGCATTTTTTGTGGAGCACAGATGTGCCAAAATACACGCTCATCTGACTGAGCGCTAAGGGGCTACAAACACATTTTCACATAGTCCAGCAAATGAATCATGTTTAAAAAGCTTATGCCAATGGGCTAGATCATGTATGTAAATTAGTTTTGCCGCTGTATGCAGTGCAGTTTAGGAATGAGTACTGGCACAGGTGGAGGCAGGGAGTCAAGCTGGACTTTTGCAACCGGGCCCATGAACATTTAGCTACGCCTGTGTGTGATATTGTAGCTCTGTCCTATCCCATCAGTTGAGCTAAGCTGCAATACCAGACACAACCGATGTCTAAATCTTGATGACCCCTTTAAATAGAATCTGTCACCAATTTTTTCACAGCCTTCTCTGACAGCAGCACATGATAGTAGCAGACCCGCTGATTACAGTGATATGCCTGCTGTATTTATCTGTGCAGTAGTTTAGAAGAAAATTACATTCTATTAGTGGCAGCTAGACTCAGAGGACTACAGGAAGTAGTCCTCAATATTCATGAGCTGCAGACTAGCCCAACTCACCCCACCCTCCAGCCACTGATTAACTCTTCTCTACTTATTAGGCCATAGTCAGACGGGCGTTTTTAGCCGCGATTTGCGCATGCGCATGCGTCCGGCGATTTTATAAAACCATTGCTTTGCAATGGTATCGGACACATGAGCGCTTTTTATGCGCTCATCCGATAAATTATAGAACAAAAAATCGCAGATCGCACCTATCTGCGATCTGCGATTCCTGTTCTCTTCTGTATATGCGCTCAATGGGGCCGGCGGCAGCAGCGCCGACCCCATTGAGAACATATAGAAGACAAATCCTTCTTCTCTGCCACAGCTGTAACAGCTGTGGCAGAGAAGAACGATGTTTGCCCATTGAATTCAATGGAGCGGCAATACAGCCGAAAAGCAATGCCCATGACTACCTTGTGCTGCTCTCAAAGAGGGCTGGGAAAGATGGTGACAGAGTCTCTTTAATAGTATATGCACAAGTTAAAAATGCCTAGTCGCATTATTAACATGTGCATATTATATATTTCCACTGGGTATCATGGGAATGTGTTCAGAGACATGAAAGGTGGAGGCTAGAGATGAGCGAGCACCAAAATGCTCGGGTGCTCGTTACTCGGGACGAAATTATCGCGATGCTCGAGGGTTCGTTTCGAGTAACGAACCACATTGAAGTCAATGGGCGACCCGAGCATTTTTGTATATCGCCGATGCTCGCTAAGGTTTTCATTTGTGAAAATCTGGGCAGTTCAAGAAAGTGATGGGAACGACACAGCAACGGATAGGGCAGGCGAGGGGCTACATGTTGGGCTGCATCTCAAGTTCCCAGGTCCCACTATTAAGCCACAATAGCGGCAAGAGTGGGCCCGCCCCCAACAACTTTTACTTCTGAAAAACCCTCATTAGCAATGCATACCTTAGCTAAGCACCACACTACCTCCAACAAAGCACAATCACTGCCTGCATGACACTCCGCTGCCACTTCTCCTGGGTTACATGCTTATAGCCGGTTCCACTGAAAGCAATGGGCTGCCGGCGTGCGCGGGATGAATTGTCGGGTAGGGCTTAAATATAGAAGCCCTTCCCTGCAATTCATCCTGAAATGTGTAAAAATAAAAAATATATATATACTTACCTTGTCCCGGCAGACGGATTTCAGCGCGGCCTACAGTGGGTGTGAAGGGTGTGTGAGTCAGACCTGCCCCCTGATTGGCTCAGCCTATATTTAAGCCCTTCCCGACAATTCATCCGGCAGCCGGCAGCCCATTGCTTTCAGTGGAACCTACTGTATGGCCGGCTCCATTGAATTCAATGGGCAAACATAATTCTTCTCTGCCACAGCTGTTACAGCTGTGGCATAGAAGAATGATTTGTCTTGTATATGTTCTCAATGGGGTCGGCGCTGCTGCCGCCGGCCCCATTGAGCGCATATAGAGAAGAGAACAGGAATCGCAGATCGCAGATAGGTGCGATCTGCGATTTCTGACTATGGCCTAAGAAGGACCGTTGGGGTTCTTGAAGCCTAAAATAACTCCTAACGCTCTCCCTATAGCAGCTCCGGCATCAGCAGCACTGTCCCTGATCTCTGTCAGAATGCATCTGTGGCGAGCCGCGGGCAGGCAGATTTTAATACTCGCCAGCCACTCACTGCAGGGGGGTGGTATAGGGCTGGAACATCACAGGAGGAAGTTGTAATGCCTTCCCTGTCTTTCTATTGCGCGCAAATTTCTCAGGGAAGAAAATGAAAGTGACTCGAACACCGCGTGGTGCTCGTCTCGAGTAACGAGCATCTCGAACACCCTAATACTCGAACGAGTATCAAGCTCGGACGAGTACGCTCGCTCATCTCTAGTGGAGGCCGTTATGTGGTGAAGGCCCATATATAATTGCCCCTTTTGCCCTTCTCATCATCTGGCTCTGAGTTCTTGAGCAACTTTGCACCAGTGACTGATAATGCTTGAGTCTGAATAATTATATTTGTCCAAGTAGCTGTGTCGATATTATAGGAAAATGTTTAAATGGTTGTTCATCTGTGTAATTTCATTCCTCTCTATGAAGTGGTTTGCTTAATGGGAATTCTAAATTGCACAAATTCAAAAATGCATTTTTACTAATTAGGAGGAGCACAAAAATCTATTTTGCATTGTTTCATTAGCAAAGTTTTTACTCTGTAATGACTTCTGCCATTAGAGAGTTTTTATATTGTGAATGGATAGTTCTACTATTTTAGCGCATTCTCTAAACCTCCTCGTTCCTTTTCTTTGGAGCAACCAGCCATGTCTTGTTTGGCTGTGAATCATGCATTCTTGTACTTTTAGGTTGAGACACCATTATATAACAAGTGGACATGTGACATGGTGTTGCGAAAGTGACTGCCTCCTCCCTACCCCATTTTATTAGAGTCTTATGGCTCTCTATAGTGGTGGCCATAATTGGATGCTATGATCCATGTGAATGTAGATGATGAATTTCTTCAGGAGTAGCTTTTTATCCATTTAATGGCAGATCATCTTCATAAAACCTATTAGTTCATAAAAAACCAAACACAATTACTCAATTTGATAGTTGAAGACCAATCAACTGAAAAAGACTGTCATGGGTCAAGACTTTTAAAGCTCCCACTGGTCTCTTTAATAAGTATAGATTTAAGGAAAGAAAAATATTGGCTACTCAGCTAAATATCCAAGCTCCATCACTAAAATGGTGGCCAAGTTACTACCTACTCAGTTCTGGACTATTTGTGCTGATGGTGTATATTAATTCCCATCTCCACTTGCAGTTTAAATGGGTGATATCTACAGATATTTATAAGCATGAAAATCTGGGATTTTTTTTCAAGTTTTGTTTTTGCCCATCCTTGATTTGTGAGCTGTATCCGATATTGCAACTTAGTCTGTGAATAATGCTGGGGTGCAATACCAGTCAGTGGGACACTAGACAGATCCTAATTGCCTCAATAGAGGTCCTCTTAAAAGGAGTTATCTGGGACATTAATATTTGTGGACTGTCCTTAGAATAGGTCATCTACTGTATATTAGATTGGTGGTGTATTCGACTCCCTTCACCCCTGCTGATTAGCTCTTTGGAGAGGTCATGGTGTTTGGGCAGGAGCTGCATCCTCCTCATTATATTCTAGGGAGCATATATGGCCTGGCAGCATTGCTTGCTATTGTGGGGACTGAGCTGTCTAAAGGCCATGTGACTGATTCACTTGACATCACATTTTAAAGGGCCACTCTGACAAAACACATTTTCCCGTGCCTGCCCTCCTCACCTGATTGGCTGTCACACTCTGGAGTTCTTGTCTGTGTATTTCAGTCACTTCCATGCTATACAACCCTCTTATTAGACACTATCTTAATGGTGAGATTTTTTGCTTTCTCTTTTTTGACTTTCAATCAATCCAATGATGCATCAGTCCAGGATTTGTTAAGACTATACCATTTTTGCCTGCAGGAGGTGTGTGTGGAGCAGTTTAATTATCATTAGCTTTTATATTCACTTCAATAAGCTACATACCATGAGTATACAATTTAAAGGATGAGCTGTGATCTCCTCTATTATAACTGTGTGACAGGAGCTGTGTGGCCCTCATCAATAAAGGTTGTAGACCACACTCACTGATCTATAATTGGATAGGTCATCAATGATGATCTTTGATGGCACCTGTATATGTACTCTCCTCTTTACCTTGTCTTGAATTGATGTACAATACAGAAAATCCTTAAAATAAAAATTTCAAAAAGTTTTTTTCATCAGGCCATATTCGATAAATAGAAACGTTCAATGTTTCTTTGAGACGTAAATCGTAAAAGACACAGTTCAATAACATTAAACATTGCACTCGTAGGTAAAAAAAAGAGAAAAAATGTCTACTGTGCCTGTAGCGGAATATTAACTTCCCCGTGTTACATACAGAGATAGCTGAAAACTCATTCTGTTTCTATTTATGTTCCTTTGTTGTCCTGTATAAGAAGTATATTAACAAACCCAATTGGTATTCATAGATATAGATCAAGTGTTGAATTTAGATATGAGTTTAGTGTTGCGGAAAAAAAACATAATTGTTCCTGTCTGTATGATGGTATTACCTGGGGATCCAACCCACTGTGACTCTGTTATATCACTTTCACCTTTTGTTTTTGATTATGAAAAAAATATCTATCTATATATATATAGATATATAGATAGATATATGTATATATATAGAGATCTCTCTCTCTCTCTCTCTCTCTCTCTCTCTCTCTGTGGTATGGGTCGGGAGGTTTAACATCTTTCCCTAAGGAGAGCACCAAGATGATTACGGAGGAGACTTATAATGCCATTACCACAGTACACAGAGCCCCTGTGCCTATCAAGGTTAGGAGGAGGACAGCAGGGTCTGAGCAGCTACCATGCAACCAGCACAGTTCTTAACAGATTGGTTTATTACTACAGTATGCAGAGAGAGTCATGCAAATGACTGACATTTATTAGGAATCTCAGCAAATCAGAGAGAAGTAAGTTGTTGTTTGTGAGAGACTCAAGTATTGTCTCAGTCTGCTGAGGAGTTTAAGCATCAAAATTTTTGTGAATATTTAGAGAATAGTGGGTTCTACAAAGCTGACACCCAGTCTAAAACCTTTGAAGTGCCTGATTTACCTATCCGGCAAATGTGGTGCAGATTGACCCAGCCGCCTGCATAAAGAATAGGCAACAGAAATTCATAAATATATATATAACAATAACTATAACATGCAACATTTTTTATAGTATGGCATTAAAAATATCGTAATTGTCAAAACTATTTTAGTATTTTTGTTCCAGAGACAATAGGCAATAACTTGACACAAAGGAAATGTCAAAACCGTGGCCCAATCGGCTTTTCTGGTTTATGGCTTAACATTTTCTATGTTCATTAATCCAAGGGTGAGGTAGACTGGGAATTTACTGTGAAATGCCTACAGATACATGGAACATGTGGTGTTCTGTCTAAACATTTGTTCTTCAAGTACTATCAACTAATTATTTGTCAATGCGAACAAACTCAAAAGCTTGAGTCTATGAGCAAGAAAAACCAATAGGTGTCCATATTAGAGCAATGCACGAAAACGTGGCAAGAGATTGCAAAATGTTTCATTACACTACATACACTTGGCAAAGAGTGGCACATGTATAACTAACCATTAAGCACTCCTTGTGGTGCTGTACAGTGCCTCCATGAGGTGATATATTAACCCCTAGGAGTGCTTCTAGGGTCATATACCCCCATAATATGGCATGTGATGGAGGATGCCATAGTTTTATTTCACAAATCACATATATGTCCATGAGAGGAATAAGCCTCTGTTTGTCTTCAAGTAATATCATACAGTGTACGGTATTGGCTCATAGCAGCTATTGGTGATCCAGCCATGTACATGGGCACTTAAAATGGTTGTACCACAATCAACTTTTATCACCTATCCATGTCTAAAAATATCCGAGTACAAGCACTTGTCTATCACATGATAGGAGTAAAATGAGGGTGGTGGACTAGGTATGTTTCTTCAAAGTGGTGAGTCTTTAGGGTACATCTATGCATCAGGGACTATCCAGATGTCTTGGGGTAGAGCATTCCATAGGGTCAGTGCTGCTCTGGTGAAATCCTGGAGGCGAGCATGTGAGGTTCATATCAGGGGGGTGTCTAGTTTGACTGTTTTGGCAGAGCGTAGCATGCGGGATGGGTGATGTATGGACAGGAGGGAGGTAATGTACGGTGGTACGGTGCCATATAGAGCTCTGTGAGTGAGTTCAGCGATACATAGGCAACCAGTGCAGTGACTCGTATAATGCAAAGGTGTCTGAGAAGCGGCTGGACAGGAGGATGAGTCTAGCCACCGTGTTTAGTATGGATTGGAGAGTGGAGAGTCTGGTGCAGTGAAGGCCAATTAGCAGGGAATTGCAGTAATCGAGTTTGGAATTTATGAGGGCAATGATGAGAGTCTTTAGCGTGTCCGTGGTCAAGAAAGGCCAGATTTTTGCAAAGTTCCTGAGGTGCAGGTGGCAGATTCTAACCAGGGATTGGATGTGGGGGAGTGAAGGAGAAATCCAAATCCAATGTGATCCCTAGACAGCAGGCATGCCGTGTGGGGGATATGGTAGTGCCAGCTACTGATATGGAGATGTTGTGGGGAGGCCGGCTGGTAGAGGATGGAAACATTTTTGAGAGGTCAAGTTTGAGAAAAAGGGAGGACATGGTGTTGTAGACAGCGGACAGACAGTCGGAGATGTTTTGGAGGAAGAGTGCAGAGATGTCACGGGAAGAGGTGTATAGCTGGGTGCCGTTGGCATAGAGGTGATATTGGAGGCCAAATCTGTGAATGGTTAGCCCAATTGGGGCTGTATAGATAGAGAAGAAAAGGGGGCTAAAGACCAAGCCCTTGGGAAACCTGACAGTATGAGGAAATGGAGAGGAGGTATAGCCAGCGAAAGAGACGCTGAAAGAGCAGTCAGAGAGATAGGAGAAGAACAAGGAGAGAGCAGTGTTCTTTAGGCCGATAGAGCGAAGCATAGCAAGGAGGAGGTTATGGTTGACAGTGTCAGATGCAGCGGAAAGGTCAAGGAGGATTAATAGAGAGCAGTTTCCCCTCGACTTGGCCATTATCAGGTCATTACACACTTTTGTGAGGGAAGTTTTGGTTGAGTAGAGGCGGTGCAAACCAGACTGGAGGGGGTCAAGGAGAGAGTTGTCAGAGAGAAAGCGAGTAAGGCGGGAATAGACCAGGCATTCAAGTAGTTTGGAGATGATGGGGAGGTTAAAGATAGGTTGGTAGTTAGCAGCATCAGTCAGGTCTATAGGAGAGGGGATATGATGGAGCACCGCCCTATGAAACACCTTTGGGGTGTGAGCCAGGATTGTCGTGGTTTGCAGTTCATGGCTCTGGTCACAGGGTTTCTGCTTCATCCAAGGTCTGTCTGAGGATGGTGGAGTAGTGTTAGCAGCCAGGTAAGGGCATGAGAGGAGAGAGATGGGGGACAGGGAGGACTGTAGGGTCTTGGCAAACTGTTGGGTGTGGACGGTCTGGAGTTTCCTGGAGGTGCGATATATGGGGGGGTCTGGGGAGATGCTAGGGTGCCTAATGGAGAGGGAGAAGAGATTGTAGTCTGAGAGTGGGAGGGAGGAGTTAGTAAAGTGAGAGGCGGAGCAGAGGCGTATAAAGATTAGGTTAATAATGTTACCGTCTCTGTGACTGAGGGAGCGTGGGAATTGTGATAGGCCGTGGGAGGAGGTGAGGGTTAGAAGTTGGGAGGCAGATGGGGTTATTAATGGGGATGTTGATGTCACCGAGGATGAGGGCTGGGAGTTCGTAGGACAGGAAATGGGAGAGCCAGGCAGCGAAATGGTCCAAGAACATTAGCACCATTTAAGTTAGCACCATTCCCTTAATAGCACAAACGTTCTAAAAACATTAGCTATAATCCAATTTATCCATGTGTATCATAAAGTATTACGGTAAATCTATAAATTCCAGGTTATAGACTTCCATAGAAAAGCGTATTGTACATGGGAGCTTTAGTTATATATGCGATATTACTACATGACTGATAGCTTATCTCTGTGAAATGTTATTTCAGTTGACAATAATGTCCAAACATGGCTGGAAAATAAACCGTAAGTAATTCTAGACTTAGAGGTTTTTTTTTTTTCTGATGATTTCCAGTAACTATTGAAATAACATGGAAAATGGAATCTGAGATAAGCTGAGCGAGTCTTTTTATAAACGTAAGTCGCAATTTACTAGTTTCCTCTCATCCATTATCCTCTTTAAATTTGTTGTTGGAGGGTGATGCGCCGCACTTCGACTTGGTTCTGTCTAAAAGAAGACCTATTTTTAGGTTCTTAATGAACAGAAACTTCTCCTTTCTATCAGCGAGAAACCAGCTGCTATTTTACGTGTACGTGAAAAATAACACAACGAGGTGTGAACAGGTGGGGATTTTATAACACAAAAGAGGAGCAGAAGCCGTGTGGCTGAACCGAGATCTGTTTTTTTTCAGATGCTGAGCCTTGAAGTGACGGTGGAGTTCATACCGAGACTATTTATTTATTTACTGAAAATAATTTTAGTCCTTTTTTGCTTTATTACTACTCAGCCAAAGGCTTATTTAGAAGATTGAAAAGCTTCGGCAGTACTTGTGTCATTATGCCATTTGTGTGACGTGGTGATTTCAGGCTCTGATTTATAATTTTCAGTAATGCCTTTTAGAAAGTCTAATGCATTCCACTATAGAACAGCTGCCACCGGTCGCCAACCCGAAGGAGAGCAACAAATTACTGTACACATACTAATTGCTGATGAACAGCAGAAGAAATTGCAATAAAACCCTAAATACTAAATATAGCTGTCATTGCATGCCAACCGCGACTGAGGATCAGGACTGGGATAATGTCATTATGTCAACCCCATTCCATGGAATCCTCATGCAGCGCATGTTTACTGTCATTGCAGCATTGGATGTTGACAGTGATACTTCTCTTCCTGTGTGTAGGCTGATTGGTTGGCTGAGGTGACCGAGCCAACCAATCCAAATTAGTTTGTGTACATTTATTTTGACTCCTCCTCACAGAGGGCGCTGGTTATTCACTTGGTCTGACCTGACACTTGTCTGATCACACTACTGAAGATCTAGTCTGGTCTATGGCTCCTTGTCAGATTGACTCCTGACTGACTCGGCTGTAGATTCTCAGTATGAAGGTGTATCTGATCTACTCTGTGGCTCCCTGCCTGATCTGGGTCTCAAGGTAAAGCTAAGTCTGCTGTTTATTCAGTTTTATATGTGGGTTGTTTGGTATATCTTATCTCCTGAATTTTTAATTTCTTGTGCTTGTTGACTAATGGTGGTAGCACCCTTTGCATTGCAATGCAAACACATTTATTTTCATTAGTTGGAGATGTTGCAGAGCTATTCTCTGATCTTCATTAGTCTTGGCCAAAATTGCATAATAGTACTAACTTACATGGTGCATATCTATATATATAAAGATGAAAGCCCTCACTGATTGACTGACTCCCTCACTCACTGACTGACTCGCCAAAAGTTCTCCAACTTTCCGATGTTGTAGAAACATGAATTTTGGCACGAGCATAGATTATCTCCAAAATAGGAAAAGTAATTGGGTCCCAACTCGATTATTCAATTCTAGCGCAAAAGAATTAGCATCGAAATTTAACGTACATAATCTAAATCTCTCACTTCCCCATGTCATAGAAACTTAAAATTTGGCACGGGCATTGAATATGTCCTAAATAGGAAAAGCTAATGGGTCCCAACTCGATTATTCAATTCTATGTGCAAAAGAATTAGCGTCCAGATTTTACGTACAGAATGTGATTCTCTCACTTTCCGGTGTCATAGAAACTCGAAATTTGGCAGGAGCATTGATTATGTCATAAATAGGAAAAGCTAATGGGTTCCAACTCGATTATTCAATTCTATGCGCAAAAGAATTAGCGTCCAAATTTTACGTACGGAATGTAATTTTCTCACTTTTCGGTGTCATAGAAACGTGAAATTTGGCACGAGCATTGATTATGTCATAAATAGGAAAGGCTAATGGGTCCCAACTCGATTATTTAATTCTATGCGCAAAAGAATTAGCATCCAAATTTTACGTACGGAATGTAATTTTCTCGCTTTCCGGTGTCATAGAAACGTGAAATTTGGCACGAGCATTGATTATGTTATAAATAGGAAAAGCTAATGGGTTCCAACTCGATTATTCAATTCTATGCGCAAAAGAATTAGCGTCCAAATTTTACGTACGGATTGTAATTTTCTCACTTTCCGTTGTCATAAAAACGTGAAATTTGGCACAAGCATTGATTATGTCATAAATAGGAAAAGCTAATGGGTCCCAACTCGGTTATTCTATTCTATGCGCAAAAGAATTAGTGTCTAAATTTTACGTACAGAATGTAATTTTCTCACTTTCCGGTGTCATAGAAACTTGAAATTTGGCACGGGCATTGATTGTGTCATAAATATGAAAAGTTAATGGGTCCCAACTCGATTATTCAATTCTAAGCGCAAAAGAATTAGCGTCCAAATTTTACGTATGGAATCTAATTCTCTCACTTTCCGTTGTCGTAGAAACATGAAATTTGCCATGAGCATTGATTATGTCATAAATAGGAAAAGGTAATGGGTCCCAACTCGATTATTTAATTCTAGCGCAAAAGAATTAGCATCGAAATTTTACGTACATATTCTAAATCTCTCACTTCCCAATGTCATAGAAACATGAAATTTGCCATAAGCATTGAATATGTCATAAATAGGAAAAGTTAATGGGTCCCAACTCCATTATTCAATTCTAGCACAAAAGAACTAGCGTCCAAATTTTACATACGGAATCTAATTCTCTCACTTCTTGGTGTCATAGAAACATGAAATTTGGAACGGGCATTGATTATGTCATAAATAGGAAAAGTTAATGGGTCCCACCTCGATTGTTCAATTCTAAGTGCAAAAGAATTAGCATCCAAATTTTACGTATGGAATCTAATTCTCTCACTTCCTGATGTCATTTTATATAAAGGAAACATCGCATGGTTACCTCCCGTGGTGTTTCCTCGGTAACGCAGAGAACTATGCAAAATGGTGAACATATGTTTTTCCTCGGTATCTCTAAAGTAACCATGACTTTAGAAGATTTTCCGTGTGAACACCAGATAAACTCCAGTACCAAATTAACTCGGGCGAAGCCGGGTATATCAGCTAGTTTATCATATATACAGGCTCTCATCGCACAACGTTTGTGGCATATCACATATTCATTATATATACCAGTAGTGTTAAGTGAACCAAAATAGTGGAACCCAGTTTCAGCTTGAACTTTTGGGCTAAAAATTTGGTTCAGGCTGAGCTCCTTAAAAGAACGAAAAGGAAAAAGAAGGGAAAGGAAAAAAAAGGCAAAGGAAGAAGTTAAAAGAAGAAGAAGATGGAAGTTGAAAAAGGAAAAAGAAAAGAGAATAAAGAAAAAATAAGAAAAGGAAGAAAGAAAACGAATATTTGTGCTTTTTTCCTTCTTTTCTTTCCTTCTTTTTCTTCATTTTTCTTCTTCCATTTTCTCTTTTTTTCCTGCTACTTTTTTTTTGTTCTTTTTCTTCATTAACTTTGCCTTAAAATAGCTTAAAAGTACTTAGATACACTTTTAGTTGACCTAAGAGTGCTAGACAGGGCTTCAATAGCTCATAGACAGCGTTATACACCAGTTGTAGGGCATTGGTGAAGTTCTGGTTCGGTTCAAACCAATTCGGCCCAAACCAAACTGTTTCCCAAAATTTGGCAGACTGGCTAAACTCAAATTTTCCAAAGTTCAATCTTAGCATATATGCCAAGCATACATTGCCTATAAATGGGCTTAACATATGCCAAAAGAGTGATCTTTTATCATATACTAATTATTAGTATTATTTATAGTACCAGTGTTTCTGGTGGCGCAATACGCCAATTATAATATAATATAGTGAATGACATCATCACATGTAACTCACTGAAGGACCTGTAATGACTGTTGGAGTCGGTCAAAATATTGAAGGACCTGTGATGACGTTACTGTTATATGATCAGGGGCGGAGCGCAGAGCTTCAGTGATTCAGCTAGTCGCTGAGGTGAAATCATGGCTGAGATGAAGGGCCTGTGATGATGTCAGCATCATGTGATTAGGGCTGGAGCATATAACTCACTCGCTTGATGAAGGACCTTTGATGACATCACTGTCATATCATCAGGGGCGGAGCATGTAACTCACTCACTCACCCTCGGGCAAGTGGTCGTTAGCACTTTGATTGTACAGGGGCTACATATGCCTTGTAGCTTTTTTATTTTTTACTATATTGAAAGGTATACTGAACTACATTTTTCAATACAGGTGATCCTACAAAAATATCTTTTTCACATTGGTTGTTAAAAAAACATACACTGTCAAAGAAAAATAGTAGAACAGCACACTGATTTTGCTTGATGCTTAGGTAATTTTATGAACATATCTAAAGATTTACCACTGTTTTTCAAAAACCAGCAATATTTCGGACACATGACCCTTCATCAAGCTTAATAGTCACAGAAGTCCCTTTGGACCCTGATTCAGGTTCAAAAGAGAGTCAATAAAAATACCTGTAATTCTATGCATGTGTTAAGGCTCTATATATCGGCTTACAGAGGTTGTCCAAGATCAGAAAAAATGTCTACTTTTTTTTTTTCTGAAAACAGCGCCACACTGGGAAATCTATGGTATTGCAAGTCAGCTCCTTTGACTTCCATAGGATGTGCTTAAACACTATTTTTTTCTTGTACTGAGCTCTCCCTATAGGCTTCTTCATTGTCATCTTTTGTTGCATTCCTTAGTTAGAGCTTCAGGATTTATATTCACATTTCTCAGCCTGGAAGTGGGGGAATATTAAAACTGATTTATTCCTGTTCAGTAGCAAGAATATGAAGACCCCATGACTTTAGTTGAATTAGAAATTGTGAAATATTAGCATCTTTACCATAATATGTCCATCTTAGTCATGTTTTAAAGTGAAGCTCTGTTTTGAGGCCACAGTGAGTCTTGATTTGCACATCATAACTGGCTTTTTAAGTCACACTTGGGACTTCGTTCAAGAAGGAGGAGAAAAATAAAGGAAATCCTTATAGCCCTTCTTCCTTTGGGCAAAGTTTTGGTTTTGTAGTAAATACAATCTAAAGAATATATTAGGCAATTGCTCGAATAAAAATATTGTAAAAATATCACAAAATGGTCCTTCGGAGCATAATAAAGCCAAAACTGAACTACAGAGTATAGAAATGGCCGTCTACAGTAGGGGTGCCAAACTCATGGCCCAAGGGCCGAATATCATTTATTTTCTTCCCCTTGTGTATAGTACGACTACTCTAGGAACACGGAACCTAGTGTGTATGAGGCACAGCTCCCTGGACTCCCTAAACTATAAGCACTATAACTTAATTGATGGTACTTATAGTTGATCATAGGCTCCCTTTAAACAAATCTCATCCACAGGCCGTGTAAAAAAATCTCTACATCGTCAACGATTTAGTACTTTTTTTTTGCTGCTTCAGATTTTCTTGGAGGTTGGATTATATGAAGGGCATCTGGGGCATTCACCACCCTAAGGACCACCCACTCTCCCTGATCCTATCCAGATGAGATTGGATGGAGAAGTAGCCACATATGCAAGTGGTTCTCTTTTTTGAAAATGCTAGCATGCCTGTCTTCATACCAGGGAGAGGTTCGCTTGCTTGCAGGACAACCTCTAGTCTAGCGGTTCCTATTCTGCCCCTAGCCCTATGTGAAATTTTTTTACTTTTCCCATTGCCTGCATTTCATCTATTCATTGCTCATTACTTTCAACCCACCTACTTTCGTGTGGTGCAGAGTTTTCAGGCAGCAGAAATGCAGTCTTAAGCTCTTGCTCACGACCTGAAGGTTGCAAGTTCAATTGCCGCTTGGTTCAGGTAACCGGCTCAAGGTTGACTCCGAATGGCATCCTTCCGAGGTTGGTAAAATAAGTACCCAGCTTGGTGGGGGGTAATAAATTAACAACCTGAAAGTGCTGCGGAATAGGTTGGCGCTATACCAATATGTTATTGTTATTGATATGATCTTTAAGAAGTCATTAAGAACCTTATTATTATACTGTAATATGGGATTTGTGTAGCAGTGCCTGTTGTTGGTCGGCGGAGCCTTTTGACCAGTCACTCTGCATCTTGTCTTTGAAGTATAAATGTCCGTGTTTTCCTTGGCTATGGCTTGATGAAGTCACCAGTCTTGCTGGTGAAACATGTAGCCTGTGAATTCTATTGAACTTCAAAAAGATATTTACACTTACCTTCCTGGTTCCTGGTCTGGTGCCCATATGATGTTTCAAAGAAACCCTTCTGAGAGATGAGGAATCGGTTGCTACCAGTTTTATCAATCTTCCAGTGCTGTGCTTGCTCATAGGATCAATAGGTGAATGACTTCATCATAGACCCCACAAGCTTTTTCTGTTTAGTTCTACCCATGATGCGATTTCTGTTTTTTAAAAAATATGACTAGATATACCATAAATGTTCAACTGCTTAGATCAGATGCTACATCTGCCTCGTGCACTAAGGCTCCACACCTCCATGTGGACGACTGTGTCCTTTTAAAACCGCAAACACTCACACATAGTATTTACACTCACAACTTGGACCTTTCCAGGCAATGATAGAACGACCCCTTTCCCTTAGTAGTCCGGGAAAGTGGGGCACCGCTGCCTAAAAACAGGGTAATCATCATGATAAGGTCGGCCCTACTGTCTTCATCTGGAACCTGGGTATCACCCATCTGACACACACACAAGACATAAGGCGTCTGGAGGTCGCACCTGTCAAAGGGAAGGGGAGAGGGGGCTGCATAGGATACCAACAAGGACTATAGGTGTCCAGACCGTCTTCAGGGTAGGAGAGGGACACTTCAGACAAGCATGTATACAACCAGCTCTGAGTGGGTTCAACACAGAGTAAAGCACTAAAATGACCAGCAATCTCTCACAAGAGCGTGCTGGTATTTATCTGTGGCAGACGAGGGGGATTGGCTGGTGGAGAATACAGCACCCAGCCAGCTCAATTAACCCCTACCTGTGAAGGTGTGCACAAGGAAACCTGTAGAACCACAGGTCCCAGTTGCACAACCTTAACACCAGAGCCAAATTTAAGTTTGTGGTGGCAGGTGCTTTTGACCGCTTTTACACTCCTGTATGGCCATTCTGAAATAAAGTCAGTGGCAGAAGGTAAAAAACCTTAAAGGAGATGTCCCGAGGCAGCAAGTGGGTCTATACACTTCTGTATGGCCATAATAATGCACTTTGTAATGTACATTGTGCATTAATTATGAGCCATACAGAAGTTATAAAAAGTTTTATACTTACCTGCTCCGTTGCTGGCGTCCTCGTCTCCATGGTGCCGACTAATTTTCGCCCTCCGATGGCCAAATTAGCCGCGCTTGCGCAGTCCGGGTCTTCTCCTCTTCTCTATGGGGCTCCGTGTAGCTCCGTGTAGCTCCGCCCCGTCACGTGCCGATTCCAGCCAATCAGGAGGCTGGAATCGGCAATGGACCGCACAGAAGCCCTGCGGTCCATGAAGACAGAGGATCCCGGCGGCCATCTTCAGCAGGTGAGTATGAAGACGCCGGACCGCCGGGATTCAGGTAAGCGCTGTGCGGGTGGTTTTTTTAACCCCTGCATCGGGGTTGTCTCGCGCCGAACGGGGGGGGGGGGGGGGGGGTTTAAAAAAAAAAAAACCCGTTTCGGCGCGGGACATCTCCTTTAAGCTCAGAACTCTATTTTCTGAGATATTATTATAAGCATATTATTAATAGATACCAACAATAATATTACGCAGCCACTATCAATAGTTACACTGCCACCACTGCCTGGGTTTGCTATCCATTATAGTTGATTCCACAAAGGATACAAGATGATTCTTGATAACTATTTTCTGATTACCCAACGAGCACGAAGTCTTAGAAACAAACTTCTATAACGTTGGTATAATTGGAGAAGGACAGCTGACATCTGTGTTTCCTTCCGAGACAGCCAATAATTGTAATGACATCGATAGTGTATTTAAAGTTTCCTTTGTTTCCCAATAAGCAGACCAATTCCCATTAGATTTTTTTTTTATAGAAGATGCTGGAGTTCTCTTCTCATCGCTGTGTTTGCTATTAACTTTCTATAATCACAGGCTCTTTTAAAATCTATTTCCCTTTCTCTAAGTCAGGTCTGGTAATGTTAGTGACTAGAAGAAATAATGTGCATTTAATGATTCCAGAAGCCAACAGGTGGTACATTCACCTGCGGGAGATAAGCCAGCTTATCTTAATACCCCTCTCCCCAAAATGGAAGCCACCCTTTTGAAAATTGGTTTGGCCAAATGCTTCAACTTACATGGGTTCAAACAAGACATATGGCCACCAGGAGTGCAACTACAGGGATTGTAGAGGTTGTAACCGCACACAAAAATGAACTTACTGATCCAGCTCACAAGAGAGGCTGATTAAAATCCAAATTTGTATTTAAACACATGACTAAGGAAGCATTTTGGGTTTGAAATGCGTTTAAAATTTCTCAGTGGCAATTTCACTGTGAAGAGAAAAAGGCAGAGGATGGAAGATGTTGCTGTCAGGTCCGGCGGCTCTCGGGGTCTTTGTGGCCACACCGCCGGTCTTATTTCCCGAGCTGCGGGGGTGCGGCGCAGGACAGCCCCAGTTTTAGTGACATCCCCTGGCCGCTGTGATCCGAGGGCACTGACTCCTGGCGCACGTTCCTGTGCATAGGGGGTGTGCACCTAGTTAGCCAGGTTCTGGGGATGCGGCAGGTTACCGCCACGCACCGCATTCCTGTTACCATGACACCCTGGCGTGCCTGCTCCGTATTCGCTGTTTGTTGTCTGGATCTCTGACCTGCATTCGCCGCACTATGTCTGGATCCTTGCTCTGGACTCTCTGGGTATGTCTGGGCATCTGTCTGTCATTGGTTGGCACTGGAGGCTGTTCTCCCAGGGTTCTGGATTTGGCTCCTGTTGCTGTCAGGCTCTCCGTCCCCCTTCAGCTGCTGGGGCGGGAGTTCTGACAGCATTTAAACATTCAGTGTTCCTTTCCCAGTGCCAGTGTATGTCAGGTCTTCCTGCTACACCCACATATCATGTATTTGATGCTCTGTTTTTTGACTACTGCTTGGACCTGACTTCTCTTTCGCCTGACCTCTTGTACTGCATTCTCTCCAGTTGCCGACCCGGATTGCCTGACCTGTTTTGTGTCTGTTTCCTAGTTGTCCATTAGTCTGACTCCTTCCACGCATCCCTAGTGAGCGTAGGGACCGTCGCCCAGTTGTCGTCCTGGGGTATATACCATGGGGGGCAAGTAGGTAGGGACAGGGGTTGCGGGCAGTTTCTCAGGGGCTTCCTGTACCCGGACCCAAGTCCTTGACAGATACACTGGCCAAAGAAAAGGTCAGACTTTTTATCCAACCTGCCACGTTTGCTCCTTCTATGGAGGCCGTGTCTGCCTTGGCAAACCAGGTCCAGGCTCTGATGGGTCTGGTGCAGGACCTGACCACCCTTCTGCAGCATCAGCAACAGGCGCTGTTTTTGAACCAGGGTCAGCATCCCGCTGTTCTGGTGTCAGTTTCTGAGCCTTCGGCCACGCTGCCAGATTTTTTGACTGGTGAGAGGAGACAGTTCGTTTCCTTTCGTGAAGGCTGCAAGAGTGAAATTATAATTTAATTGCCAGGTAAGAGTAGTTCCTTAATATTTGCTATGGGGTCATAGTGGGACGTAAAATGACTCAGGGATCATAGTGGGGCCTTATTAATGACTCAGAGGGCACAGTGAAGTCTATAAATGACTCAGGGCACAGTGAGGTCTATAAATTACTAAGGGGGAACAGCATGGCCAATAAATTATGAAAGAGCACACTTAGGCCTTTAAATTACTGATCGGCCCACAGTGACTACCAAAGGCTCATGCAAACTTGGTGTTGGCTTTGTACACAGTTACTTGCCACCTAAGAGCAAAGCAGCTGGGCTCATTCTCCTTGGGTCCCTTATGGGCTACCCCTATGCTATGTACACCCCTGGTTAGTAGTTGCATAAAAGAAAGACACACCATCATGGAGTTTAACCTTGGGCCCCATGGCAATACAAAATAGGACTAGTATTAAGTGAACCAAACTTGTCAGACCTTGTGTAGGGTCGAACTTTCCCCCTAATAATAGTGGCGCTGGAGTCCTAGGTTCAAATTTAGACTGCTTGCAAGTGGCCAGATTTGCATTGCAGAATCCGGAGTGGGTGTCCGCCCCTAGATTCTGCAGCAAATACTGGCCATAGCATGCAATCTAAAAACCGTTTTTTCCGCTCGCGGGTGAAAAAATCGCAGCATGCTCTATCTTAAGGCAGATTTTGCACAGATGACTTCCATTGTAGTCAGTGGAAGCTCTACGACCTGCGGCCCTTCCCCAATCATCATTCTAGCGACAACACAGCATTATCTGTACTGCGCATGTGCGGCGGCGCGATGGACGGCAGATCCGCAGTACAGAAAAGAAGAATGCTGACAGGTATACAACGGTCATCGGCCAGGCACCGGGTCGAATTTCCCTGTTGGATCCTGCACGCAGAATCCAACCTGGTCATGTGTAGACGGCCAGGGGTGTAACTATAGAGGATGCAGGGGATGCGGTTGCACCCGGGCCCAGGAGCCTTTGGGGACTCATAAGGCCTCTCTTCTCCATATAGGGAGCCCAATACTATGAATAAAGCATTATAGTTGGGGGCCCGTTCCAGGTTTTGCATTGGGGTCCAGAAGCCTCAAGTTTTGCCTCTGTAGACGGCCTTAACAATATCTACATAGAATTAGCATATTCTCCTGTGTTTGAATGGGTTTCTTCACAATAATCATAAAAATAGTAGTGCATAGTGAGAAACGGGAGAAACACAAACAGAGGGAGAACATACAAACTCCATGCAGATATGGTCCTTGGTCAGATGTCAAACCTAGGATCCCAGGGTTGCATGGTCAAAATACTAACTGCTGAGCATCACCTCCACTGTTATACACCAATTTTTGTGGGAATTGATGATGTTTCGGTTTAGTTCTAACTAATTTGAACCAAACTTTTCAAAAGTTTGCTCAACACTATATAGGACCTCCGTAATGTTCTCACCTGTAGCATCAGCTGGAACGTACACTATACATTTTGACTATCCTAGTGAACAGCTGAGGACAAGCCCCTGAATATTGTCTTGACTTCCTTTACTCCTATAGAAGAAAGGAGGACGGTACCTTTATCTCTCCTCTGCATACGTCTTGAGGATGTACTCGTTGGTACACGTCGTCGTAATACTAGTGGGTCATAAATACTGTGATCTTTTGAGCTTCTATTGAATAACTTTGTTATTAGCTCACCGGGGAATTTAAGCTTTAAACTAGATATGCGCATGGAGCAGTATTATGCATTTGTGTATTTCTGCTTGCCAGCCCCAGCAGACTGTAAATACATGGATTATAGCGAGCTTAAGCTTCATTAGAGATATTGTTACTGGCTTCCTACCGACGGCATACAGAATGGAAATGATTATGTAAAAGAAATGATAAATTACATTTTCAGGACTCCATTTCTTTACTTTTATGCAACAGTTACGCAACCTAATAGTTAATGTAGGTCACCCCTGCCACTTATCGGGGTGGGGGAGGGGCAGAAGAAGTGATTGTCCAATTTTATAAATATCCATTAGACTGGGGATTTTAGAATATTTAATCCCTTGAGGACATTTTTTTCTTCTCTGCTTTCACCCCCTACTTTCAAAAAATCAGCACTTCTCAATTGTTTCGTCGCCATAACGAACTGAAGCTTGTTTTTTTTTCTTTTTTGTAGGACAAATAGTATTTTAATGGTACCATTTATTTCCTAAATAATGTACTTAAAAATGTTTTCGTTGGGTGAAATGGGGGGAAAAAACTATTTTTGACACTCTTGGGGATGGTGGGGGGTTGTCTTGTTTTAAACCCGTAAAGGGCTGCAAAAAGCTAGGACTTCTCTGGGACCTTTGCTGCACAAAAATACGCAGAAAGATAGAGTAGGGGCGATATTTTTGCATGCGCATGAAATGCGCAAAAAAAAAAAAAAGTTAATGAGAAAAGACTCATTGACATCAATGGGGTCTATTACCCGCATGGTGCAAATACATCCGTGTGAAGCCGTCTTTAGGCAACAAGCGCAGAGGAGAAAAGCAGTGAATGATGATAGCAAGTCTTTTAAGGCTGGCTTCAAGTGGGCGTATTTGCACACACAAAATTTGCGTGAAACGCTGCGTAATTGCGCAGGAAAAAGAACACATCTGGAACTCATTAGACTTATTAGCCGTTTCAATCAATGCATCTTTCTTTGCTGGGCGCATGCCTTGTGGGCGGAAAATGTACTGTAAAATATGCTGATGCGCATGCAAAAAAAAAAATTTGATCAGTCCAAAAATACACTGCGCTCAGGCGCACGCAAATACACATACGATCGTATCTTATAGCCAGCAACTGGTGCGCTTTGAGGGCTCAGTCACATGGGCGCATCGGCGCCCGTGTTACTGCAGCCAGCAGACAGCGGTACCTGAAGATGGACGTCTCTCTGCAGCGCCGGGAGGAAGAACACGTGACCGGCTCTATTGGCGGTCATGTGTTCTTTCATCAGCGCTGGAGAGAGACGGTCGTCTTCAGGTACGGCCGTCTTCTGTCAGTCACACGGGTGCATCGGCGCCGGTGTACGGGTGCCGATGCGCCCGTGTGACTGAGCCCTGAGATAGTATGCCTTTTTCAAGCAGCTAAAAAAAATTAAAATTTCTAATTCGAAAAATATATTACCTAGTTCAGCTATTTTATTACATATCCTTTAATATTCAAGAACGTACATTTTTTGTAGCAAGTTCATGAATTGCTCATATTTCATTATATTTTATATACATTTTTGCTGATTTTGTATGAACTATTTTGTAGTCTTTCAATTATACTGCATTTTTATTTATGCAGCATTTTTTGTTTTTTTTTGCCTTTTCCCTTTACTTGCATGTTTTTATTTATACTGTCTCAAAACGCATCACTAGTTGGCGCTAGTGAGTCTTCTGTTTGTGGTTCACGCCCATGTCCTTTGCACTCCTTTCACTGCATGTGTTTGGCACCTTTGTAGCCCTGTGGTTTATTAGTGTCGTTACAACTTTGGATATTCCTCTCGGCCCTCCCACACAGAGCGCTGCACACCTTGTTTCTTCTTTGTTTTTAAAGTGTACAAGATGCGACAAAAATGACATGCTAACTTTATTTTTTGGGTCGCTACGGTTACGGTAATAGCAAATTTATTAGAATTTTTTTGTTGTACTACTTTTAAAAATGAAGGCCTTCAGTCACACAGGCGTTTTTTCGCGTGATTTGCGGATCGCATGACGGATGCGCATCCGCAAATCGCGTGACCGAGGCCAACGATTCGCTGAAAAATCTGCACCTAGCATCGTTTTCAGTGAAAGGGCCGAGCACTGCTGTGGCAGAGGAGAACGATGTTCGCCCATTGCATTCAATGGAGCCGGCCATACAGCCGGCTCCATTGAAAGCAATGGGCTGCCGGCAAGCGCTGTATGAATTTTCGGGGAAGGGCTTAAAATATAAGCCCTTCCCTGAAAAGCGCACTGAAAATGTGTAAAAAAAAAAATGTATTCTCACCTTTTTGCTGCAGCCGGAGTTCAGCCGCGTCCAGCCGGCAGTTCTCCTGAACTGCTCTGTGTAGTATTTAGCAGGCAGGGATTTAAAATCCCCACCTGTAGAATGGGCTGCCTCTGATTGGTCACAGTGCTCAGCCAATCAGAGGCAGCACTCACACACCCATTCATGAATTCATGAATGGGTGAGTGAGTGCTGCCTCTGATTGGCTGAGCATTGTGACCAATCAGAGGCAGCTCTCAGCTGTCATTCAAAAATTCATACAGCGCTTGCCGGCATCCCATTGCTTTCAATGGAGCCGACTGTATTGCCGGCTCCATTGACTTCAATGGGAGAACATTGTTCTTTTCTGCCACAGTTGTGGCACAGCTGTGGCAGAGGAGAACAATCTTTAGTATATGTTCTCAATGGAGTCGGCGCTACTGCCGACGGCCCCATTGAGCGCGTATACAAGCACCGATTTGCGCAGAACGCAGTTACATGGGTTCTGTGAATCGGTGTGTCATATAATTATCGGCACATCCGCATCAAAAACGGACATGTGACCGATCCCATTGCTATGCATTGGTTCTATATATCTGCAGATCTGCAAGCGCGTCTGCAAGTCGGACCCAAAAATGCCCGTGTAACCGAGGTCTAAAGGTGAAATTTACTAAGCCCGGTATTTTCGACATGGGACTTAGTACAGTTTCCCCAAGTACAATGTCTTCCCGGCAGCTCTGTGCACATTGACAGGAATGTACGCCTGGTGCCGACCAAGGATACATTTCTGGCATAATTTGCGCAAGCTTCTGACATAAATTATACATAAATCTGTCAGTCTGGCTGGCCTTAAAGGGGTTGTCTTGCGCCAAAACGTTTTTGTTTTTTTTTCCATAGGCCCCCCGTTCGGCGCAGGACAACCCCAAGGGATGTGTTAAAAAAAGAATATATATATATATATATATATATATATATATATATATATATATTACTTACCCGAATCCCCGCTCTGCAACGTCTTCCTTCTTCCTACTTCTTCCTTCACCAAGATGGCCACCGGGATCTTCACCCACGATGCACCGCGGGTCTTCTCCCATGGTACACCATGGGCTCTGTGTGGTCCATTGCCGATTCCAGCCTCCTGATTGGCTGGAATCGGCACAAGTGATGGGGCGGAGCTACGATGACCAGCTCTCCGTCACGAGCAGCCCCATTCACCAGGAAGAAGATTGCACAGCGCAAGCGCGTCTAAAAACGCCAGAAGAAAGCGAAATTAGACGGATCCATGGCGACGGGGATGCTAGCAACAGAGCAGGTAAGTGAATAACTTCTGTATGGCTCATATTTAATGCACGATGTATATTACAAAGTGCATTAATATGGCCATACAGAGGTACTTAACCCCACTTGCTGCCGCGAGACAACCCCTTTAACTCCCGTCGACAAGCCTCCCCACAACTGCTGGCATAGAAGGCTGAAAAGTCGCAAAATTTTTGCGCAGCTGGCCCTTGCACCAAATTTTGCGACTTTTCTATGTCATAAAGCCTTTTTAAATGCCCCCCAAATCTTTTGTTTTAAAAAATTTACTTTCTGTCGACATCTTCTGATCCCCATAATTTTTTTATTTTGCCATTGATGAGGTTGTGTGAAGGCTCCTTTTTGGTGGGACAACCTATCGTTTCCATAGGTACTATATTGGGCGACATTTTGATCACTTTTTACAACATTTTTTTCTTGGAAACAGACTGACTAAAAAAGCACAATTTTGTAATTGTGTATCTTTTTTTCTGCCGGGGTAAATAATGTATTATTTTTATAGATAAGACTTTTACAGAAACGGCGATACTAAATACGTTTATTAATTTTTTTAATGTTAGAAATGAGAAAAGACTTTTTTTAAGCTGTTAACATTTAAAAAAGAAAACTTTTATTAAAAAAACCCTTTAATTTATTTGTACTTTTCTTTTAGTACCCATAGGAGATTGAACGAGCAATCGTCTGATCGCTTACATAATAAACTGCAAAGTTCAGTATTGCAGTATAGTGTACTGTATTTCTGCTGCCATCCTATTAAGATGCACCAAAAGCACGTCTTATTAGGCATTCTGCCCAGGATACCAGAATGGCTACTTTTGATTTCATTGCAGTGAGGGGAAGGCATTTAGGAGACAAAGGGAGATCCCTCCATCTGCCAGGCCACTTAAATGCCGCTGCACATAAATGACAGCAATATCTAAATGATTCCCAGCTGCAACTGGGGTTATCTCTGCTAACGACTGCTGTGGCATGGCGTTAGCTCTCAAAGATAGCCAACAAATGCTGTGCATGGAGTGGACTCGGCTCATCAGCACACTCCATACAAACCCCAGTTCCGGAGGGCATACCTGTACGCCCTTATGTGTGAGGTCCTTAACCTCTCAAACAACTGTTAATATGATACAGGTGTAGCAAAGTTTAACTCGGAAGTCATATTGTTATGCAATAAGTTGTATTATCCAAGCCATTGAAAAATTATTGTCATCTTAATGCAACAAAAGCCATTATAAAGCTATTAGAAGGGCAAAAAATAATCTTAATGCGTCAAATTACATTTTCTTGCATCTATAGTCAATGTGTTAGCTGTCAACAGCGAAGTCACTTTATTTACTGTAGCTGAAATTAGATTTTTGTAATGACAATTAGTGTTGCTCGTATTGATCGGCCGGCCGATAAAATTGGAAAGATTTTTGCTTAATTGGATAGGATCATTTCAATCTAGTTTTTAGCAAAAATTGTCAAAATATTAGGTCTCTGCCTTAAAGGGGTTGTCCTGCGCCAAAACGGCTTTTTTTTTTTTTCATAGACCCCCCGTTCAGCGTGGGACAAACCCAAGGGACGTGATAAAAAAAAAATTATAATTTTACTTACCCGAATCCCGTCTCTGCAGCTTCTTTCTTCTTTGCAGCCAAGATGGCCGCCGGGATCTTCACCCACGATGGACCGTGGGTCCTTTCCCATGGTGCACCGTGGGCTCTGTGCGGTCCATTGCCGATTCCAGCCTCCTGATTGGCTGGAATCGGCACACGTGACGGGGCGGAGCTACGCGATGATGCGTAAAAGGGGGCGGAGCCAGAAAGCTGCTCGTGCTGAGACCCAAGAGAAGGGAGAAGACCCTTCTGCGCAAGCGCGTCTAATCGGGAGATTAGACGCTGAAATTAGACGGCACCATGGCGACGGGGACGCCAGCAACGGAGCAGGTAAGTGAATAACTTCTGTATGGCTCATATTTAATGCACAATGTATATTACAAAGTGCATTAATATGGCCATACAGAAGTACTTAACCCCACTTGCTGCCGCGGGACAACCCCTTTAAGCAGAGAGGACAGATATGATGGTTTAGGGCGACATTCGTCCTGTGTAAATGGACCTTTATGGGTAAACTCTAATCGTGAAAGGGCCAGAGTCTTTAATGAAGGGGCTAATCAATCTATCTATCTATCTATCTATCTATCTATCTATCTATCTATCTATCTATCTATCTATCTCATATCTATCTATCTATCTCATATCTATCTATCTATCTCATATCAATCTATCTATCTATCTATCTATCTCATATCTATCTATCTATCTATCTATCTATCTATCTATCTATCTATCTCATATCTATCTATCTATCTATCTATCTATCTATCTGTCTCCTATCTATCTCATATCTATCTATCTATCTATCTATCTATCTATCTATCTACAGATGAGTGGTCTCTGGAGCTTGTCCACCGGAGGCAGTATTGCTACCTATTAGTAGCCAACTTTCTTAATTCTAAATCATCTATCTATAATTTTCTTGCAGTCCTAACTATAACATTTCTTCTATTTATAACAGGTATCAGGGAGGAAGGAAGAACCTGCTATTTTGCTCATTATATTTTGCTGTCCTGTAGCTGTAGAGTTAATCATATGTATCTCCAACAGTTCTTTAATATTAAAGCGTTCTCTCCAGTTACTTAGTTACAGTCCTTTGAAGTGTATTCTACACCGTGCTACGCTCCAACTGCAGTGACACATCTACCAAATCCCTTTAGCATCTATTTAAAGAAATACTTTTATACGCCTCCTACTGTATATCATAAACACTCCAGACATCGCTGCACCGCAATAAACACAACGCAGTAGTCCCCAAAGAAGGTATATATTCCTTCCCATTGACTCTTTCCTCTCTTTTGTCCCATTATTTCACAGTGATTAATTTTGGATTAAGAATGTTTATAAAACAGTCTGATAATCGGCAGCTGTGCTTGCAAATACTTTGTTGGTGTATAGAAGCTGAAGATATGGATATGTACTAGAAATATTAGGCAGGTTTTCTCATCACAGATATCCCTTTTAATATGAAAGCTGACATGGTGATCGGCTGATCGTTGTGGATCATCAATGTCAGCTGTTTACAGGGACCACTAGAGGTGAAATGTGGTATTACATGCAGCCATTCAAACAAATGGATGAGTGCTCTCTGGAGGCAGTTTTGCTACCCTTTAGTACCTTTCCACTTTGGATCATAGAGTAGGGTCCCAAAGAGAGGATCCACCTTTATGGTGTTTACATATTCTAGACAGTGTAGATAGCCGCCTGTGGTACCACAGAAGAGTGGAGTAATTCATAAGCACAAATACAAAGAAGGGCTGCGGGGGCAATTATATTTATAAACAATTAAAGGGGTTTTCCAATGGGAAAAAATTCAATATTATGCCTAAAGTATTTGTATCTTATCGGTAGAATGGATTGGGTCTTGGATATGCGTGTCACGTGTCTTAAACCATGTTACATAAGATACAGACACTTGGAGGTGCAGGCATAGTTTGTGACGGGATGCACACTAGATTAGCTCCACCCCGTTATGCCCCCTCCCATTGCAAACAGCTGGAGGGGAGGAGAGAAGGCGGAGAGAGTTTAGTTGTCACAATGCTAAACTCCCTCCCACCTCGCTTCTCCTGCCACTTCTAGTGGCTCCCATAGGAGTATAGGGCAGCGGCCATAGTCTGGCCAGGAAGATAGTTCCAGTATCTTTCTTGCCTGGTGTAAAAGCGACCAGTTGGGGGCGTTTTAACACCATGGCAATACGTCTGTGTGGTCGGATGCATTGGAATCCAGTGCATCAGATGGGAGCGTATATCAGCCGCCTGTGAAAACGGCAGCCGATATACGCTTGTGTCTATAATCCCTTTTGCTGTACGATTAAGGCTGGTGTCACACGGGTGTAAGCCACACTAAAAATAAGCCCTCATATAGCCAAATGGATGGAAAACTAAAAAAAAAGTTTTCAAAAAAGTTAAAATATGGCTTTTAAAAAGTGAAGATAAAAATCCCTTAAAAATCATTGCTTCCTTAGGTCCCAAATAAACGTTGTCAATAGGGGGTTAAATTAATTTGACCGTTGAGTCAGGGACTAAGAGGGTTGGGGGAGGTGGGGGGGGGGGCACATTCAGTAACCCTAGCACCAAGAAAGCTTGATTGGCCCCCAATTACACATGATTTATTTCAATGACGCCAAGCAGGATGGGATCTTCAAATCCACTACATGTTTGATCTCCCCCTCTGAAGTTCTATCTTGTTCTTTCTTCACATTTCCTCTTTAAATTTCATTTATTTTCCACCATGAAGATAACAGCAATTTGTAACCCGATAAAACATTTCGCTATAATTAAAGCATTTTATTTTTCATAATGAATCCCCATTGCTATCTGTTCCAATCTTCCATCCCCCCCAATTGATTGCTGGTCTTATTAGCTAATCTATGGCTTTGGACTTACCTTATAAATCATGGGTTTATAGAATTCAGTCCTTCCATATATTGTTGCAATTAGCTCATAAAAGCAAGAAATTCAATTTTAATGAGAAAGGTTTATTTTGTCTTAAGAAGGATATTTATGGTGAAAACATAACCGTGCGTTATATAGACGATATCTCTTTTTAATATCGAAAGTAAATTATATAAATAGTCAAAGTGACCCTCCAGTTCTCGGTAATAATGTCACTATATATACAGAAAGGGTAGATAAATTACCTGGTGTATGTAACAATACAAAAAGGGAAGAAAAGAAGAAAAACACCAGCTCGCCAACCAATCTCGCCAGAAGACAGAAGCACGGACACTCATCACCAGGCTTAGCGAGGAGGCAAAACAGAAGGTCACGCTCATCCAATGAGGAACGTTTCTAAAAACACTTAACTTAACTTTAATTTGACATGCTTCTAAAAAAACATTAGGGTCGGGTAGACCAAAAATGACCATAAAGCACAAATAAATATTCTAAAATAATGCACTGATGTGTATCCAGTACCGTCCACATAGTCTACGACTAAGGGCAATGGATAATGCCTGAAACACATCAGTGGGTTGAGAGTAATTTTTTTCTGCATAATGGTCATTTTTAGTCTACACAACCTTAAAGGGATTTTCCCATTAAGGCCACCTGTACACAGCAGGAGGCGGATTCTGCATGTGGGTTTCCACGGCATATTCTGGCTCTGACCACAGACAGCGACCCTCCATACCTGTGTTCTTTCTTTTTTCTGTTCTGTGGATGGTTGTGGCGACGAGGTTGAATCTGTGACCTCTCTGCAATGTTAATTGCGGATGGGCCGCAGGTCGGATGGCTTCCATTGACTTCAATGGAAACCGTCCGCACGTAATCCGTCCAAAAACGGAGCATGCTGGGATTCTTCCTCCACGAGCGTAATCGCAATTGAATTCTGCTCCTTTGCAGGAAGAAGCAATTTCCCATGGCATGCTATGAACAGTATTTACTGAGGACCCGTGGGTGTGGATGCCCGCCACAGATTTCGCAGCAAAAATCCGTCCATGTGCAGGCGGCTTAACTAAGATTGCTTCCCAGCTACCCTGAACTTCCTGTTTGCTGCTTACCGGGACCCAGTGGGATCAATGCTTCAACGAATTGCTAAAGGCCAAAGGAGCTCAATGCTCTACTAGATGGGGGTCTTTAATAAAGTAGCCATTCAGTCTACTGCATGATAACTGTTCAAATGAAGATCCGAAGCATAGTATGACCCTGAAGCATTCAACGACTATACAGTATGGTCATAATAATACAGTCTATATTATCAAACTATAGCCTGGCAATGTCTATAGGTACAGTTCATGGCACAATAGCTGAATGGTTGAACGAAGAATTGGTGGTTTAACTAAACAGACTATGCAAAGTATTAAAACACTGAACAGGTATCATGGTTTGTGGCTGTGCCATGTAGAAGAGAGACATTATTATTGCAGACTCTCGTTTAGGCTTCCGGGTGATTTACATGAGTTATAAAGCAGGAATACGCCGTCTGGATTATTTACAGCGCGTCGCTTTAATATACACAACAGCAGCAGAAAACAATCTTCTGGATGTGATGTGTTTTCTTACACTTGATCAATAAGCAATCACTGTATGGATGATTCGAGTCAATTCTCAAGTATCTGAATGATGCCTTTGTGTTATTTGCTGAAATGATTGAAATGTCTGGGGATTGAAAGGAAATGACAAAAACATGCTCTTACAAAACCGTCAGTCCTATAGAAATTGGTTTCTTCCGTAGACTTTGTTAACTAGGCTGTTCCTATGCGAATGTTGTCTGTTTCTCTTCCACGTGTCATTCAGATAAGTGTAGCAGATGTTAAGTACTGAAAACATTTCCTATAGGGAACATGAATGTAATGCCTATAATCCTTAGGGAGAATCATTAGGGTAGGAGCGGGAATAGAACATTGAAAGGGTTCTCTCACAACTAAATATTATATTTCCTTGTTACAGATGTAGCAAATTTAGCTTTCTGTGCAATGGTTTACTTGCCCTTTCAAGAGCTTCTAAATGGCCTTTGAAGTAATAGGATGACAAAAATGTATCTATGGTTTAGGATACGATAACGTGTCGCTGAAAGCTATCACAGTTAAGCTAACTTTTTCTACATATGCAGATCATGCAGTAATGCAATATATGAGAATTTTTCGATAGGAATCGTTAAAGACTGTTCCTTTTTCTACATATTGCTGTTGCATAATTTGTTGTGGTGCCCCATAGTTATCTTTTGATTCCCTTTCAGAGTATCCACCTAATGTGTTCAGTGCTAGTGTTGAGTAGACAAAGACAATCGGACCCTGTTTCAGGCTGTGTTTGCTAAAACCCAGACCAATAGCAATTCGTTTTGGCCGAACTCACTAAAATTATTTTTCTTCTTCTTCTTTTTTGTCTTCTTCTTCTACTTCTTCTTTTTCTTTCGATTCTTCTTTTTCTTCCCATTTTCTTCTTCCTTCTATTTTTCTTCTTTTGATTCTTATTCTTCCTATTGTTCTTCTTCCTTCTATTTTTCTTCTTCTTTCAATTTTTCTTCTCCTTCTTTCTATTCTTCTTTTTTTCTGTTCTTCTTTCTATGCTTCTTCTTCTTTGAATTCTTCTTCTTTATATTCTTCTTTCTGTTCCTCTTCTACTTCTTCTACCTCTTCTTCCTCTTCTTCCTCTTCCTCCTCTTCTTCTTCTTTTGATTGTTCTTTCTCTGGTTCTATTTTTCTTCTTCTTTCGATTATTCTTCTTCCTATTCTACTTCTTCTTTCTATTCTTCGTTCTGTTCGTCTTTCTCTTCTTCCTTTTGTTGTGAAGTTTCAGTTTGGTTTCAACTAATTCGGACCAAACTGGACCTTTTGCCAATATTTAGCGAACCAGCCAACCAGAATTTCTTCTTGTTTCTCTTCTTCTTTTTCTTATTTCTCTTTCTCTTCTTCGTTTTCTTTTTCTTCACTAGTCTTTGAGGTATGTGTGAAGCTTCGGTTTGGTTTCAACTAATTCGGAAAAAAACTACCTTTTTGCTACAAATTGACAAACCAGCCAAACTGAATTTCGAAATGTTTACTCATCACTTGTGCTGACAAGAACACAAGCCTGGTGACTCAGTCTCACTGCTCTGAAAGATTTTTTCTTTGAACTTTGGGAGGGACTTTATTAACACTGGAGGCAATTTTGGTGGAAGTGACAGTTTGCACCAAAAATTGCAATGTTTTGTTGTTTCATACTGGATCTGCTGCATTTTGTAAAAATGGGTGTGGCTTAGTTCTAGGGGGCATGTCAACTATTCAGTTGATCTACATTGTAGTTGAAATCTACTCCAGTTTGTATTTGGTGTAGATTTCGGATTTGATGCATATATGTCCCAAAGATGCAGCAAATGTATTAAGTGGTTTGCGTTTCTTATTACATTATTGCATGTCTCTCCAGCCCAATCCTTGTGTAGACTGGTGTACAGAATCGACGCATTAGTAAATCAACTCCTCTATGTTATGTAGTCTATGTTGTATTCTTCATGGAAATGTGGGAATAAACTGAGAACTGGGCATTATTATTCCCATTGTCAGTAAAGTGTGTCATTACAGTCTGACACCATCAGCATTGATTGAACTAGGTCAAGAGGAAGGGTAGCATCTAGAGATGAGCGAGTATACTTGCTTAGGCACATTACTCGAGCGAGTAGTGCCTTAGCCGAGTATCTCCCCGCTCGTCTCTAAAGATTCGGTGGCCGGCGCGGGTGACAGGTGAGTTGCGGCGGGGAGCGGAGGGGAGAGAGGGAGAGAGAGATCTCCCCTCCGTTCCTCCCCGCTCTTCTCCCCCACCGCTCCCCGGCCGCCGGTCCCCGAATCTTTAGAGACGAGCGGGGAGATACTCGGCTAAGGCACTACTCGCTCGAGTAATGTGCCTTAGCGAGTATACTCGCTCATCTCTAGTAGCATCCAATTGTTGATTTATTTAACATGTCCAAGAGGAATAACCGCAGGGACCTTAAAGGGGTTGTCCAGCGGTAAACTAGCTTGCTCCATGCAACCTTCACAACTTCACAGCTGCACGTTGTTTTTATGCATCAGCCATCGCAAAATAGGGGAAAAACTGAACTACTTGTTAAGGCAAAAAAAAAAATCACCAGAGCTAAATGCAACCTTCCCCAACAACGTTGGCCGGTGTACCGCCTCAGAAGGCTTCTGCAGACATTCATAGTAACATGGTAAGTTAAGCCGAATGTAGACAATGTCCATCTAGTTCAGCCTGTTTCAACCCCTACCCCCTCTTGCTGGTCCAGAGGAAGGCAAGCAGAAGCCCATACAAGTAACACCCCACCACCAAAGGAAGCGTCCTGCTTCTTTTGGATACGCCCTTGTATATCTGTTAGATAATAGCGTTGATTGTCTAATCTCGGGAAAGTCTAAAAATATAGCAGAATTGCGATTTTTTACATATATCTTTAATGCATGTATAAACTAAAAACAGATACAGGGCCAAGTCTTCCCTCTATCGATAAAATATATTTGCTGCTAAAAAATATATAATATATTGCGTCATAAACAATGGATTTAAATAAAAGACTATTAAAGAAACAGGAGAAGAAACCAATACAGTTGTGGGAGGGATTGGCCAACGTGAAGTCAGGTATGAAATCAGTAAATAACATGTTCCTCTGCTAAAAACATCACAACGGAGCGGGAGAATCAGCTGAGATGATGAGTGACAGCATTATCTTTTACCTGTCAGCGGGAGATGGCCCTTACTTGTCATCAGTGAAGAATTATCATGGAGGTTTTAAATATTTCCTCATTTACTGGATTGCAGCTTCTGGGCTGAGCAGGGGCGTAACTATAGGGGATGCAGGGGATGCGGTTGCACCCGGGCCCAGGAGCCTTAGGGGCCCATAAGGCCTCTCTTCTCCATATAGGGAGCCCAGTACTATGAATAAAGCATTATAGTTGGGGGCCCTGTTACAAGTTTTGCATTGGGGCCCAGAAGCTTCAAGTTATGCCTCTGTGCAGCATGTTTTAGGTATGGGTATGGGTACAGATACAGATAGAGGGGGGGCCCCAGCTCACCTTTTGCATCAGGGCCCTTGAGCCTTTAGTTACGCCCCTGGGGCTGAAATAATGTTTTTTGGGACGCGTTCCAAAATATTGACATCCATTAAATTTTAGACTTGCAAAAAAATTTGTTGCCATTAAGGCATTAGGTTAGACCGTGCTCTGTGCCCTCCTAAGGGCTCATACACATGGGCAAATGCAATTTTAGTGCATGTGTATGTACATTTTAGTGCATTTTTTGTGCATAAGCATTTTTAATGCATGTGTTGCATCTACATTCTCTGCATTTTTACGTGTGCCAACAAAAAAAAGAAGGCCCAGTTGACATCACTTTTTTCTTCCCACCGTCTACTGCCAACATGTATAAAAATGCACTGGATGCGCATGCAACTGCGTATTTGCTGCGTTTTTACGCTATCCCGTAAACTTTAATGGCCAATTTTGGTCTATGATTACTGACCAAATCAATGAGGTTTATGCTGTTCATATTACGTATATATATATATATTTTTTTTTATTTTTTTTTTTTTCCTATACAGAAGTCTATATGAGAAGGCCTGAAGAAAAGCCAAACCTAGGGCATGCTGAGTTTGAAAAAAACACCATAGACAAAACAAAATACATACAGATCCTATTGGTGGCCCGAGCAATATAAAGCAACTCAACAACTGGCACTAGGCATGACTCTCAAGTCGTGGAAAAAAACAAGAGTCCCCTATAAAAACTTGTTCACCCTCCCTGTTCCCTTCTCCTATTCGCCCCAAGTCACATATCATTTTTTTTTTTACATAGAACTCCTGATTATCATCTGTGAAGTCCAAAGAAGCAAAAATGTGGTCTGTAAATCACAAGAGATGCGGTAATTAAAATCTCTGAATCAGTCCCATCCATCGGTTCCACTATGTGCAACAAAGGGAATACATACTTCAAATGCTGCGGCTAATGAAATGAGAGGAAGTTGGAATCATACGTGTATTCAAGTAGAAAACATTAAGAGCGAAAAACACTTGAATTGAGTCTTATTTGCTTTTCCATAATCAGTAATGAAAGCCATTGAATGTCGCTAATTGTATTTGATTGCCTCTTGCAATAAGCAAACACTTTTCAGCCTTGGCAAATTGGAAGTAATATTTAGGGTGTTTGTCCCAAACAGAATGAAATATAATTTGCTAGTCTTTTTGCTTAAAAGCAGCCTCAATGGAGGATGTTTATGAGGGCATTCCACCGTGTGGTGGGAGCTACAAGTCATCTCGAATAAAGTTCCTGCAGAGCAGTGATTATTAGGTATTATGATAATGTCAAACTTCCAGATCCACTTCCACTCAGATGGCAGAAGAAGAAAAACGCAATCAGCAAATAGAAATTACCGTTACGGTTGACTATAGTATAATTTAAGTCTGAACATGGGGAGAAACAGAATTGAATTGATTAACTGCAGATCAACCTCACAGTATCCCAAATGGCTTGGGTCTCTTTGGAAAAACTTCATGAAGACAAAACTTTTTACCATTGTATGTAATAACTGAGCATTAAATAGAGATTGCCATCAAACACACCAGTTCCTGTCCCCAGTGGGTCTCACATTCTAATTTTCCTAGCCATAAGACACACTAAGGACAGTTTTATAGAATTGTTTGAAATGTATGAGGAAAGCCAGGCAAATGCAGGAAAAACCTAGAAACTTCATGTAGATGTTGCCCTTGATCAGATTTGAACCCAGAGCCTCAATGCCATAAGACAATGCTACTTGCCACCGAGTTAGGCTTTGTTCCCGCGAGCGTATATCAGCCGGCCGTATATCAGCCGCCCTGTCCCGCCCCCTAAACTCCCTCCCACCTCCCTTCATCTGGCTGCTGTCATTGGCTCCCATAGGAGCACATGCAGTGGCCAACGTATTCCGGCCCAAAAGATAGTTCCAGGACTATTTTTTGGGCCCAACATAAAAAGGCCCGGCGCTATATTGGCCGGCCCGGCGCTATATTGGCCGGCTGGGCGCGGGAATACTGCCATGTGATCTGATGCATTGGAATCTAATGCATCAGATTGTAGCGTATATCGTCCGACCGTGAAACAGTGGGCTGATATACGCTTGTGTGAAAGAGGCCTTAAGGTGCTACCCACAGGAAAAAGATACACTGAATGGCCACTTTAGTAGAGGCATCCATTCAGTAGCGAGTTGAGCTTCCTTTGGCCTTCAGAACTGCAGCAATCATTGTGACATATGAATGTAGCAGCCGTTAACATGATTTATAGTAGGGTAGTACATTATAGTTGAGTTATCTTAACAAGTTAAATGTCAAGGTAACGTTTGCTAGGTTTGTAGATTCCACTACATGTTGACATCATTCTGCAGGAATATTGGCACATGCGAACAGGAAGTTTTTCATGGTTGTCACCACCTAGATGATGGTACTGACATGTTCTGACCAGCTGACAGGAAGGGTTCTTCGATTCATGCTGCTTGCAGCAAATTCTGACCTGCCATCAGCACGGGGCAACAGAAATCTGAATTCATCTGACCAGGCTGTATTTTTCCACTGCTCAATAGTACAATTTTTGTGATCTCTTCCCCACTGGTCGCCTGGTTTTATATCCATTTATGCTAAGGAACAGTGAGTTGTACACGCGAACATGTTAGTTGGAGCACCAGTATGGTATTTGGCTGTAATTTGGTTGATTGTGTACCACATGCAAAACTCAAGTCCCAATGATGAAATTGGTGTTGTTATCACCGCCTCAGACCCTGATATGCAAAAATGTTGTCAGTTATTTCAAAAGGTACACATTAGTGCATTAGTCATTTTGCACAAGGGTCGGGAGGGGTATCATCTTTCCTTAATGAAGATGCATGAGGAGACTTATAAGGCCATGCATGCTCCTCTGGGAAATATATGCATATAAGGAAGATGGAACAATACCTCTGCAGCTCCACCTATTGGATGGCAGCCTTCCTGCAAATCAATGTCCGACCCTTTATACAGATCTTTAGAACAATGATTGGGAATTGAAAACCAAGCCAGAATCCATACACAGACAGCTGTTTTACGTTTTTGCCCCTCATCAGCATACAGTAAGATCCTGTCTGGGCTAGTGGGAATCCAATGATGTGAGTTGGGAAGGGTATCATCTCCACTTAAGGAGAGCACCTAGAAGGTGAGTGAGGAGACTTACAAGGCAACCTCCCTCCTCAAACACCTTCTAGGTGCTCTCCCTAAGAAGAGATGATACCCCTCCCAACCCACGTCACAGGCCTTTCACTAGCCAAGCTAGTATCCTACTGCACAGTTATGAGGGGCAAAAACTCCGAAACAGCTGTCTGTGTATGGATTCTGGCTTAGTTTTCAATTCCCAATCATTGTTATAAATACCTGAATACAGGGTGGGACATTGATTTGCAGGAATGCTGCCATCCAATAGGTGGCACTGCAGAGGTATTGTTCCATCTTCCTTAATTGCACATCATTTGGCACAAATAACATTGTGCAATACTACCGCAAGCCATTTTAAAGGTAATGTGTAGTAGATGGTCACAGATGAAAGCAAGGGTTTCCTGTAGTCCATCCCATTATTCGTGAGTCACTAAGGGAACCTGTTGCAGTATTAGCATTACCCAAACTTGATAATCCCTCTAAAGTGCAATGGAACCCCTAACCTAAAAAGTCCCTCAGAGGCTGCATATGTGGGATGTCAACCTCAATGTCCACAGCAGGATACCATTACAGCAAAGCAAACATTTAACCCTTTCCAATCCACTGTCTGACATCTAAAGACATTATGATTTAAATCTGTACAGCTCCGATGTTGGAAGACATCCATCGGGGTTCTTTTACTGTATATTGCCAGCCTCTCTGCTGTCAGAGCTTTGACCAGCATATAGCGCCATTGTATAACAGCAGAAAAAGAGTAAGCCCCCTAGGAAAACCATGATACTAATTGGATTGGAAAGGGTTAAAAATTTGGTTCTCCATTGATCTGTGAAAATCTCTAACCTGGAGATTTGTTCTTAAAAAACAAATAAAAAGCACCTCATATGTGTCACCGGTGCCTGTAAGTTAGTAGGTACAATGAATAGGACTGATCACCGTTTTCTACTGTGACCAAAACAGCACTGAGGGAACAACTCGTACTCTGCCGGCAGCCTGTTCCTCTCCCTGTAGAAAAATAATGGTTTCTTCGTACCAAAATGTATTTTCTTATATTATATTTTCTCGTGTTGCTTTCTTATAAGAAAAGTGGAAGTTTATTGCAGATTCACAGTTTGTAGAAATTCCAAGAAAAAAAAGCAAAATAATACTGTTAGTTGTCGGTTTTCATGTGTAAGAAGAGTAAGTTGAATAAGTTGAGTAAGTTGAGACCTCTTGAGTTGTTCTTCAGTTCTGTGTCCATGTTTTCATTGCGTCTTCATTGTTTGTGTTATGCGGGCCCCGGCACCCACCAAGGGACCCCCTAACACCTATTCAAACACATTATATAGCAAAGGCGTAGGTGTGCGTCCTTCACATGAGATCCTCATATACGATGATGATTTATCTGTTGACTCGTTGCCGACTTTCGGTCTCCTTGTGGGTCGGCATACGCAGTGCTTCCCCGTCTTTGGCCGCTTCCTTTAGATTTTCCACAGTCATGTTTGTCTCAACCTTGAGTGTATCTCGCCAGCATGTTCTTTGGCGTCCTCTTCTTCTGGATCTACTAACTGTGCTGAGCGTTAATGTTGTTGCCAGAGAATTGGCTTGTATGACATGATCAAAGTATGAAAGCCGTTTGGTGATTTTGCTGTCTAGTGATACTTTTGGTCTGCCATGGTGTAGGATCGCATTATTTGTGACCATCTCTGTCCATGTTATGTGCAGTATATGCTGCATATATAGACAACTTCAAATATACATAGACATGACTTGCTCTCATTGTCCCTGCAAAAATCAAGCACCTAGAAGAAGTTGTCGGAAACAAATGAAACTTTTTCTGTGTGTGATTGTAATGCGGATTTAAGTAAGTGATTACAGTATCAGAGCAAAAGGAGAATTTATTGTGGAAAAACTGAACACCTGAAGGAAGGCTCTAGTACTCTGTTGTACCGCCTCTAGCTTGGATACAGGATGTGATACGGGCAGGCATGGAGGTTCTAGTACCCTGTTGTGCAGCCTCTATATTGGATACAAGACATTATTTGGGGGGACATGGAGGCTCTAGTACCCTGTTGTACCACCTCTAGCTTGGATACAAGATGTGATACAGGCAGGCCTGGAGGCTCAAGTACCCTGTTGTACCGCCTCTAGCTTGGATACAAGATGTGATACAGGGGGCATAGTGGTTGGGCCCGCCTCTAGCTTGGACACAAGATGTGATGTGGGCAGGCATGGAGGCTCTAGTACCCTGTTGTACCACCTCTAGCTTGGATACAAGATGTGATTCATGGAGGCATACAGGTCCAATATGGAATCCTGCGACATATTGGTTCACAGTAGCTGTAACTGAGCCTCTAGATTGTGCAAAGTCACAGGCTGTGGAAGTTGGCATCTCAGATGGTCCCATCCATGTTCTGTTGGCAATAAATCTGGTGTCCGGACAGGCCACGGAAGTGGGGCAATGTTGTGGAGACATTCCTATGACCCCATTGTGTGTGCGGCCCAGCATTATCCTGCTGGAAAATGCCTCTTGGAAGCCACCATGAGAGGAACACATGTGTCTGCAGGACGTCCTAAACACATTGTTGAGCTGTCATTGTCCTTCGTACCACTACTAGGGGTGATCGACTGTCATATGTGATGGCCCCCCAGAGCATCACACCAGCAATGGGGAAAGTGTGCTGCTCCACAGCAAAGGCAGGATTGAGGCGCTCACCCCGAGGTCTCCACACACAAACATGGTCACCGTTAATGCCCAGACTAAACCTGGAATCATTGCTGAAGACAACCCAGTTCCACTCCGTAGAGTCCAGTTTTGTCATTTACTACATTACTACAAATGGAGGCGACAATGGGTGAGTGTCAAAGGCAATACACATAATGGGTGATGTGAGGCCAAATTTCCTTCAGCCAACAGATACAGTGGTCTATAACGATGATGATACCTGTCTCTGGATGGCGGACAACAAAACAGTTGGATCTGCTCATGCTTGTCAGGCAATCAAACGATCCTCTCTACTGGTGGCTTGTTGAGGGCTTTCTAAGCCTCGTTGCCTTGTGTGTGGCAATTCATCGATACGACCATCTAGCATGTCAAAATGCGCCCCCTCTCAAACTCTGCTAACTAAGCAAGATCTTTTCGATTGCATTGTAGAGGCGTCCAGTGATCAACCAGCGATCCACAAGTGGAAAAAAAGATCTACTACACAAAAGTAGCCTCTGAGACTCTTTTATAGACCAAGTATGGAAACATTTTTGAGACCTCAGGTGGCAAGACCGTTCATCTAATCACCACAACTCTAATCATTTGCATATCTGCCTGAGATGTAACTGCATACCGAGTGTTGCAGCAAAACGACAATTCCTTCTAGGGGCTTGATTTTTTTCATTACATTGAGCGTATATACATGTAACCATCCCCTTAGTATACCAATATGGATAGATGTATCAGCAATATGTGAAGTTAACTAGAGATGAGCGAACGCGTTCGTCCGAGCTTGATATTCGTGCGAATATTAGGGTGTTCGGGATGCTCGTTATTCGTGACGTACACCATGCGGTGTTCTGGTTACTTTCACTTCCTTCCCTGAGACGTTAGCGCGCTTTTCTGGCCAATTGAAAGACAGGGAAGGCATTACAACTTCCCCCTGCAACGTTTAAGCCCTATACCACCCCCCTGCTGTGAGTGGCTGGCGAGATCAGGTGTTCGCCTAATATAAAAGTCGGCCCCTCCCGCGGCTCGCCTCAGATGCGGTGTGAGTTAGATGAGGGACAGTGCTGTTTATACCGGAGCTGCTGTAGGGAAAGAATTGGTAGTTAGTGTAGGCTTCAAGACCCCCCAAAGGTCCTTATTAGGGCCACTGATAGCTGTGTGTTGGCTGCTGTTAGCAGTGGGATTTTTTTTTTCTCAAAATCGCCTCTGCAGACCGTTGCACCTGGCATTAGGGACAGAAGTGCTGCATAGGCAGGGAGAGTGTTAGGAGTGAGTGTAGCCTTCAAGAACCTCAACGGTCCTTTCTAGGGCCATATTTATCCGTGTGCAGTACTGTCCAGGCTGCTGTTGGCTGTGCTGCATTTTTTTTGGGCTTCTCAAAATCGCCTCTGCAGAGCATTCCACCCTCCATTGATACTGCAGGGAAAGAATTGTATAGGCAGGGCCACAACACAGTTATTATTCATAGAATATACGCAGTGCTGCCTGTTGGTGGGAAAAAACTGAAAAGAAATCTATTTGTCCAGCCTGTGTCCGTCCTTACGCCTGTGGAGACGTGTGAGCTGCGTGAAAAACATTGCTAAATCATACGCAGCCAGCTACGCTTTACTGCTGGGTTCGCCATTTGCTTTCCTTAATAGGGAAAAAAAATACCTGCTCTCCAAGAGTTATAATAACTCTGCTACCCTCACGTTCTGTGACACATAAGCAGGGACACAGCACAGTTATTAAACTTCTCATGTTCATTGAATATACGCAGTGCTGCCTGTTGGTGGGAAAAAACTGAAAAGAAATCTATTTGTCCAGCCTGTGTCCGTCCTTGCGCCTGTGGAGACGTGTGAGCTGCGTGAAAAACATTGCTAAATCATACGCACCCAGCTACGCTTTACTGCTGGCTTCGCCATTTGCTTTCCTTAATTGGGAAAAAAAAATACCTGCTCTGCCACAGTTAATAACTCTGCTACCCTCACGTTCTGTGACACATAAGCAGGGACACAGCACAGTTATTAAACTTAGATAATTCATTCACTAGAGGCAGTGGGGCCTTTCGTTTTCCAAAAAGGGCAAAAATTATATTTGGCCTGCAGTCTTGCGCCAATTTATTTCCTGCCTGGGAAATCTAATCACTGGTAATACAGCATGCTGAGGGGTAGGGGTAAGCCTAGAGGACGTGGACGTGGACGTGGCCGAGGACGCGGAGGGCCAAGTGAGGGTGTGGGCACAGGCCAAGCTCCTGATCCAGGTGTGTCGCAGCTGTCTGCTGCGCGATTAGGAGAGAGGCACGTTTCTGGCGTCCCCACATTCATCACCCAATTAATGGGTCCACGCGGGAGACGGTTATTAGAAAATGAGCAGTGTGAGCAGGTCCTGTCCTGGATGGCAGAAAGTGCTTCGAGCAACCTATCGTCTACCCGCAGTTCTGCGCCGTCCACTGCTGCCAATCCGAATCCTCTGTCTGCTGCTCCTCCTTCCTCCCAGCCTCCTCACTCCACTACAATGACACCTGCTCAGGAGCGGGAACACTCCCAGGAACTGTTCTCGGGCCCCTGCTTAGATTGGGCAGCAGCGGTTCCTCTCCCACCAGAGGAGTTTATCGTCACTGATGCCCAACCATTCGAAAGTTCCCGGGGTCCGGGGGAAGAGGCTGGGGACTTCCGCCAACTGTCTCAACAACTTTCTGTGGGTGAGGAGGACGATGACGATCAGACACAGTTGTCTTGCAGTGAGGTAGTAGTAAGGGCAGTAAGTCCCAGGGAGCAGCGCACAGAGGATTCGGAGGAAGAGCAGCAGGACGATGAGGTGACTGACCCCACCTGGTGTGCAACGCTTACTCAGGAGGACAGGTCTTCAGAGGGGGAGTCAAGGGCATCAGCAGGGCAGGTTGCAAGAGGCAGTGCAGTGGCCAGGGGTAGAGGCAGGGCCAGACCGAATAATCCACCAAGTGTTTCCCAAAGCGCCCCCTCGCGCCATGCCACCCTGCGGAGGCCGAGGTGCTCTAAGGTCTGGCAGTTTTTCACAGAGACGCCTGACGACCGACGAACAGTGGTGTGCAACCTTTGTCGCGCAAAGCTCAGCCGGGGAGCCAACACCAACAGCCTCACCACCACCACCATGCGCAGACATATGATGGCCAAGCACCCCGCAAGGTGGGACAAAGGCCGTTCACCGCCTCCGGTTTGCACCCCTGCCTCTCCCCCTGTGCCCCAACCTGCCACTGAGATGCAACCCCCCTCTCAGGACACAGGCACTACCGCCTCATGGCCTGCACCCACACCCTCATCTCCGCTGTCCTCGGCCCCATCCAGCAGTGTAGTTCAGCGCACCGTTCAGCCGTCGCTTGCGCAAGTGTTCGAGCGCAAGCGCAAGTACGCCGCCACGCACCCGCACGCTCAAACGTTAACCGTCCGCATCGCAAAATTCATCAGCCTTGAGATGCTGCCGTATAGGGTTGTGGAAACGGAGTCCTTCAAAAGTATCATGGAGGCGGCGGCCCCGCGCTACTCAGTTCCCAGTCGCCACTACTTTTCCCGATGTGCCGTCCCAGCCCTGCACGACCACGTCTCCCGCAACATTGTGCGCGCCCTCACCAACGCGGTTACTGCCACGGTCCACTTAACTACGGACACGTGGACAAGCACAGGCGGGCAGGGCCACTACATCTCCCTGACGGCACATTGGGTGAATTTAGTGGAGGCTGGGACAGAGTCAGAGCCTGGGACCGCTCACGTCCTACCCACCCCCAGAATTGCGGGCCCCAGCTCGGTGGTGGTATCTGCGGAGGTGTATGCTTCCTCCACTAAAGCACCCTCCTCCTCCTCCTCCTCCTCTGTCTCACAATCAAGATGTGTTAGCAGCAGCATGTCGCCAGCAGTCGGTGTCGCGCGGTGTGGCAGCACAGCGGTGGGCAAGCGTCAGCAGGCCGTGCTGAAACTACTCAGCTTAGGCGATAAGAGGCACACGGCCCACGAACTGCTGCAGGGTCTGACACAGCAGACCGACCGCTGGCTTGCGCCACTGAGCCTCCAACCGGGCATGGTCGTGTGTGACAACGGCCGTAACCTGGTGGCGGCTCTGCAGCTCGGCAGCCTCACGCACGTGCCATGCCTGGCCCACGTCTTTAATTTGGTGGTTCAGCGCTTTCTGAAAAGCTACCCACGCTTGTCAGACCTGCTCGTAAAGGCGCGCCGGCTCTGCGCACATTTCCGCAAGTCCCACACGGACGCTGCCACCCTGCGCACCCTGCAACATCACTTTAAGCTGCCAGTGCACCGACTGCTGTGCGACGTGCCCACACGGTGGAACTCTACGCTCCACATGTTGGCCAGGCTCTATGAACAGCGTAGAGCTATAGTCGAATACCAACTCCAACATGGGCGGCGCAGTGGGAGTCAGCCTCCTCAATTCCTTTCAGAAGAGTGGGCCTGGTTGGCAGACATCTGCCATGTCCTTGGTAATTTTGAGGAGTCTACCCAGGTGGTGAGCGGCGATGCTACAATCATTAGCGTCACCATTCCTCTGCTATGCATCTTGAGAAATTCCCTGCAAACCATAAAGGCAGCTGCTTTGCGCTCGGAAACGGGGGCGGGGGAAGACAGTATGCCGCTGGATAGTCAGGGCACCCTCCTGTCTATTTCTCAGCGCGTACAGGAGGAGGAGGAGGAGCATGAGGAGGAGGGGGAAGAGACAGCTTGGCCCGCTGCTGACGGTACACCGGCTGATTGCCTGTCATCCTTTCAGCGTGTATGGCCTGAGGAGGAGGAGGAGGATCCTGAAAGTGATCTTCCTAGTGAAGACAGCCATGTGTTGCGTACAGGTACCCTGGCACACATGGCTGACTTCATGTTAGGATGCCTTTCTCGTGACCCTCGCGTTGCACGCATTCTGGCCACTACGGATTACTGGGTGTACACACTGCTCGATCCACGGTATAAGGAGAACCTGCCCACTCTGATTCCCGAAGAGGAAAGGGGTTCGAGAGTGTTGCTATACCACAGGACCCTTGCGGACAAGCTGATGGTAAAATTCCCAGCCGACAGCGCTAGTGGCAGAAGGCGCAGTTCCGAGGGCCATGTTGCAGGGGATGTGCGTAGATCGAGCAGCATGTACATCCCAGGCAGTGCAACAGTCTTTAAGGGCCTGGCCAGCTTTATGGCTCCCCACCAAGACTGTGTCACCGCTCCCCAGTCACGGCTGAGTCGGCGGGAGCACTGCAAAAGGATGGTGAGGGAGTACGTAGCGGATCGCACGACCATCCTTGGTGACGCCTCTGCCCCCTACAACTACTGGGTGTCGAAGCTGGACACGTGGCCTGAACTAGCCCTGTATGCCCTTGAGGTGCTTGCTTGTCCTGCGGCTAGCGTGTTGTCGGAGAGGGTGTTTAGTGCGGCTGGGGGAATCATCACCGATAAGCGTAGCCGCTTGTCAACCGACAGTGCCGACAGGCTAACACTCATCAAGATGAACAAAGGCTGGATTTCGCCAGACTTCTGTTCTCCACCAGCGGACAGCAGCGATACGTAAGCAATACGTAGGCTGCACCCGCGGATGGAAGCTACGTTCTCTCTCACCATCCAAAACGGGGACATTTGTGCTTCATCAATCTGTGTCTAATATTCCTCCTCCTCCTCCTCCTGCTCCTCCTCCTGAAACCTCACGTAATCACGCTGAACGGGCAATTTTTCTTAGGGCCACAAGGCTCACTCAAATAATTTTTCAGAACAATTTTTATAAGTTTCAATTAGCTTAAAAGCGTTGGAACTTTAACTTGAACCAATTTTTCGTTACACTGGGCTGCCTCCAGGCCTAGTTACCACTTAAGCCACATTAACCAAAGCGATTAATGGGTTTCACCTGCCCTCTTGGCTGGCCATGGCCAATTTTTGGGATGTACATTAGTACAGTTGATACAGCAATTTTTGTGGGCCCTCGCCTACAGTGTAATCAAATTAATTTTTAGCCCACCTGCATTACAGCTGACGTTACCTCAGCTGTGTTGGGCAATGCAATGGGATATTTTTATGTACCGCCGGTGGGTTCCAGGGAGCCACCCATGCTGTAGGTGCACACTGAGTTTTTAATACATCTGTACACTTCTAAAGAACCCGTCTGACTGGGGCATGCAGTGTGGGCCGAAGCCCACCTGTATTACGCACGACATTACTACCTCAGCTGTGTTGGGCAATGCAATGGGATATTTCTATGTACCGCCGGTGGCTTCCTGGCACCCACCCAGGCAGTGGGTCCACAGGGAGTTAAACCTACATGTGTCCACTTGTAAAGAACCCCAGTCTGACTGGGGCATGCAGTGTGGGCCGAAGCCCACCTGCATTACGCACGACATTACTACCTCAGCTGTGTTGGGCAATGCAATGGGATATTTTTGTGTACCGCCGGTGGGTTCCAGGGAGCCACCCATGCTGTAGGTGCACACTGAGTTTTTAATACATCTGTACACTTCTAAAGAACCCGTCTGACTGGGGCATGCAGTGTGGGCCGAAGCCCACCTGTATTACGCACGACATTACTACCTCAGCTGTGTTGGGCAATGCAATGGGATATTTCTATGTACCGCCGGTGGCTTCCTGGCACCCACCCAGGCAGTGGGTCCACAGGGAGTTAAACCTACATGTGTCCACTTGTAAAGAACCCCAGTCTGACTGGGGCATGCAGTGTGGGCCGAAACCCACCTGCATTAACCCTTTCCAGTCCACTGTGTGACCTGTGAAGACATTAGGGTTTAAGGCTGTACAGCTCCGTTGTTGGTAGACGTCCGTCGGGGTTCTCTTACTGTATATTGCCAGCCTCTCTGCTGTCGGAGCCTATCCTACGTGTCAGCTCATGCAGTACTGGCTTTAGCCAGCATATAGCGCCGTTGTATAACAGCAGAAAAAGAGTAAGCCCCCTAGGAAAACCATATACAAATTGGATTGGAAAGGGTTAAGCACAACATTACTACCTCAGCTGTGTTGGGCAATGCAATGGGATATTTCTATGTACCGCCGGTGGCTTCCTGGCACCCACCCATGCTGTAGGTGCACACGGAGTTTTTACTACATCTGTACACTTATAAAGAACCCCAGTCAGACTGGGGCATGCAGTGTGGGCCGAAGCCCACCTGCATTAAGCACGACATTACTACCTCAGCTGTGTTGGGCAATGCAATGGGATATTTCTGTGTACCGCCGGTGGGTTCCAGGGAGCCACCCATGCTGTGGGTCGACAGGGACTTCACAATAGGGAGTTGTACCTGCCTGTGTCTATGAATTAAAAAGCCCGGTCTGACTGGGGCATGCAGACACCTTGACAGAATGAATAGTGTGTGGCACATAGGTTCCCCATTGCTATGCCCACGTGTGCAGCTCCTGATGGCGGTGGCACAGGATTCTATTTCTCATTGCTTCTGTACAGCATTGTGGGCTATCGCTCCGCCACTTTTAAAGAGGGTCGCTGCCTAGCCGTGCCAACCCTCTGCAGTGTGTGCCTGCGGTCCCTCGTCATGGCAGACGCACTTCTAAATAGACATGAGGGTGGTGTGGCATGAGGGCAGCTGAAGGCTGCGCAGGGACAGTTTGGTGTGCGCTGTGGGGGGGAGGGGGGGCGGTTGGGCAGCATGTAACCCAGGAGAAGTGGCAGTGGAGTGTCATGCAGGCAGTGATTGTGCTTTGTTGTAGCTAGTGTGGTGCTTAGCAAAGGTATGCCATGCTAATGAGGGCTTTTCAGAAGTAAAAGTTGTTGGGAGGGGGGGGGCCCACTCTTGCCGGTATTGTGGCTTAATAGTGGGACCTGGGAACTTGAGATGCAGCCCAACATGTAGCCCCTCGCCTGCCCTATCCGTCACTGTGTCATTCCCATCACTTTCCTGAATTGCCCAGATTTTCACACATGAAAACCTTAGCGAGCATCGGCGAAATACAAAAATGTTCTGGTCGCCCATTGACTTCAATGGGGTTCGTTGTTCGAAACGAACCCTCGAGCATCACGGGAAGTTCGTTACGAATAACGAACACCCGAACATTTTGGTGTTCGCTCATCTCTAAAGTTAACCCTTTCCCATATCATTTTCATTAAATTTACAATAAGTATATCTAACACTCCCCTATAGAATAAAGACACACACTAGAACCTCTGCACAGCGTTGAACCAGGCTACAGACAGATGGATAAATAAAACTGCATTATGTGCAAAGTTGAAAACTCACAAAAAACTTCATGTTTTACCGTCAAGACTGGTGGCTTCCTCAGGCCTGAAGAAGCTGTTGGCCCGGCTGGTGAAATGCTATGCCTTTTGTGAGTTTTCAACTCTTCAACTTAGGGCTCATGCCCACGGATGGAGTGGAATACGTCCGCAGTTTTACACTGAGGAAATCACGTGGGGATAAACAAAAAAGTCCCCACTGGCGACCGCAGAAAAACGCGTTTTACCACGTTTTTCACGGACTCTATTAATACTATATTAATTGAGACCTCCTGCCGCAGAAAAACGCGGTAAAATAGAACATGTCGCAATGTTTTTCCCGTTATTCCACCGCTGATTTACACTGCGGGAAAGGCGGCATAAATCCGTCCATGGGCATTAGCCCTAAAGCAGTTCTAAAGCTCGTTTGGTACCAGTTTGTGTCTTCACCCGGTGATTCAACTACTTGCAATTATACACGGAATTAACCAGATGAAGGAAAGGAACTCTGTACTAGACATGTAGCATGTTAAGCTTTTCCAGTTTTGGATGTTCAAGCTCTGCAGTATAAAGGTGTTTCCTCAACAGCTGGAGAACCGCGGGTTGCCTCAGTATCAATTAAACCAAACCGAGAAAAAGGATTACGAGGCGTCCCCCGTTGGTCTAGACCTTAATAAGCAGAGCTATTCAATACATTATCTTTAATATTTAATCTGCACAGAATGTTCTTCTATTCATCCAGGCTTTCCCTCAGCAGGATCGCTAGATAATATGTGCTGTATAGATATGGACTGTATGGATAATTTTATGTAACGCGCAGTATTAAGTGATACAACACAATATCTCTTCCCGCAACAGAAACATAACAGCGATTCCATGCCTAAGTATTAGTGTCTGTATGTGCAGAATTCATAGATCTGTGCTGACTGCCGCCCACAAGTGTGTGGTGTATATTATTCATTGGTTAACAAACAAAGCTTTTACAATTGACATGCATTGATTGGTCCAGTCAATACTAAAGCTGAAAATTGCCTAAGCGAATCATTGTAAGAAAATTTTCTTTTTCTGTATACAAGTGATCAAACCATAGCAAAAATGGAATAATGGCCATTAATAGACAGAATATCGGAGTCCCTGGAGACATCTATGTATTGCTTCTAGTATATTTTCATCTAATGTTACTAAAATGTAGCTTTCTGTTGACCTTTTATTTCATATTTAAAGGGGTTTTGTTGCCCTGCCTAAAATAAAGAAGGAGGGTAAGCTTACCTCTCCTGGAGCCTCGGGATGCAGCTAATAACCAGCGCTGGCATTGGCAGTGACTTACAGGTAGATAGGCTGGACGGAAGCATGTGACAACTGCAGCCAATGAGAGGACACTGCGTCACATCCTCAAAGTCCAGGCAACACAGCAGCAAGGATATGAGGGCTGATGCTTGGAGCACCAACAGTGACTCAGTGGCCGCTAATTCGCCATCGTGGATCCATTCTTCAACTCTGCCTGCCTCCCTGATAGCCAATGCCAGTGCCAGCTCTCAGCTGAATCCTAGGGCCCCAGGAGAGGTGAGTATACCTTCATTTGTTATTTTTGGCAGGGCCAAGCTGAGGGATCGGGTTTTGTTTTAATTACAAAACCCTTTTAAGGGAATGCAGACCATAGAAGAAGCCCAAGTAGCTGCAATGCTGCCAATGGACAAATGGAGCCCAACCATAGTACCATCCATTTTACTATTGGGTAACAAGTAGCACCTTTGCAAGAAATTTTGTATATTGAATCAATGCATCGAACATGAGAGAAACAGAAGAAACTGGGGAAAAATGTCCTACTGTTTCATGTGTTCAGTTCCTATGTGACCTATGTGTTTTTTGGTTATGTACTTCAAGTAAATGCTAGGTGTAGTCTGATTCTGAAGACGTGTTACTTTCTTCTATCTGACCTCATATGTTGCTAACCTGCTAGCAGTTGAAAAGAAAACAGATGGGAGGGGAATAAAAAATTACTGTTGGATCGCTGAACTGAAGAAAACTATAAGTGCTATAAAATTGCCGTGTATGTACAAAAAGAATCACTATATTACGGCTTTCTACAGTATGTATATAAAAGAATATAACTAATAATAATAATATAGTCATTACCCTATAAGAGGAATATAACTACTATAACAATGCCCCTATGTACAAAAATGTAACTACTATAATACTGCCCCTATGTACAAGAATACAACTACTATAATTCTGCTTCTATGCACAAGAATATATTGACTATAATACAGCTCCTATTTACAAGAATATAACTACTATAATACTGCCCCCCATGTAAAAGAATATAACTACTATAATACTGCCCCCTATGAACTAGAGTATAACTACTATAATACTGCCCCCTATGTACAAGAATATAACTACTATAATACTGCCCCCTATGTACAAGAAAATAACTACTATAATACTGCTCCTATGTACAAGAAAATAGCTCCTATAATACGGCTCCCTATGTCCAAGAACATAACTACTATAATATTGCCCCCTATGTACAAGAATATAACTACTATAATACTGCCCGCTATGTACAAGAATATAACTACTATAATACTGCCCCCTATGTACAAGAATATAACTACTATAATACTGCCCCCTATGTACAAGAATATAACTACTATAATACTGCCCCCTATGTACAAGAATATTACTACTATAATACTGCCCCCTATGAACAAGAATATAACTACCATAATACTGCCTCCTATGTACAAGAATATAACTACTATAATACTGCCCCCTATGAACAAGAATATAACTACCATAATACTGCCCTCTATGTACAAGAATATAACTACTATAATACTGCCCCCTATGTACAATAATATAACTACTATAATACTGCTCCCTATGTACAAGAATATAACTACTATAATACTGCCCCCTATGTACAAGAATATAACTCCTATAATACGGCTCCCTATGTCCAAGAATATAACTACTATAATACTGCCTTCTATGTACAAGAATATTACTACTATAATACTGCCCCCTATGTACAAGAGTATAACTAATATAATACTGCTCCTATGTACAAGAATATAACTACTATAATACTGACCACTATGTACAAGAATATAACTACTATAATACTGCCCCCTATGTGCAAGAGTATAACTACAATAATACTACCCCTATATACAAGAATACAACTACTATAATACTGCCTCATATGTACAAGAATATAACTACTAAAATACTGCCTCCTATGTACAAGAATATAACTACTATATTACTGCCTCCTATGTACAAGAATATAACTACTATATTACTGCTCCCTATGTACAAGAATATACCTATTACAATAATGCATCTTGTGTACAAGAATATAACTACTATAATACTGTTCCCTATGTACAAGAATACAACAACTATAATACTGCCCCCTATGTACAAGGACATAACTATTATAATACTGCCCCCTATGTACAAAAATATAACTACTATAATACTGGCTCCTATGTACAAGAATATAACTACTATAATACTGCCCCCTATGTACAAAAATATAACTACTATAATACTGCCCCCTATGTACAAGAATATAACTACTATAATACTGCCCCCTATGTACAAGAATATAACTACTATAATACTGCCCCCTATGTACAAGAATATAACTACTATAATACTGTCCCCTATGTACAAGAATATAACTACTATAACACTGCCCCCTATGTACAAGAATATAACTACTATAATACTGCCCCCTATGTACAAGAATATAACTACTATAATACTGTCCCCTATGTACAAGAATATAACTACTATAACACTGCCCCCTATGTACAAGAATATAACTACTATAATACTGCCTCCTATGTACAAGAATATAACTACTATAATACTGCCCCTATGTACAAGAATATAACTACTATAATACTGCCCCCTATGTACAAGAATATAACTACTATAATACTGCCCCCTATGTACAATAATATAACTACTATAATACAGCCCCCTATGTACAAGAATATGACTACTGTAATACTGCCCCCTATGTACAAGAAAATAACTACTATAATACTGCTCCTATGTACAAGAATATAACTCCTATTATGCGGCTCCCTATGTCCAAGAATATAACTACTATAATACTACCCCTATGTACAAGAATATAACTACTATAATACTGCCCCCTATGTACAAGAATATAACTACTATAATACTGCCCCCTATGTACAAGAATATAACTACTATAATACTGCCCCCTATGTACAAGAATATAACTACTATAATACTGCCCCCTATGTACAAGAATATAACTACTATAATACTGTCCCCTATGTACAAGAATATAACTACTGTAACACTGCCCCCTATGTACAAGAATATAACTACTATAATACTGCCCCCTATGTGCAAGAGTATAACTACAATAATACTACCCCTATGTACAAGAATACAACTACTATAATATTGCCTCATATGTACAAGAATATAACTACTAAAATACTGCCCCCTATGTACAAGAATATAACTACTATATTACTGCCTCCTATGTACAAGAATATAACTACTATAATACTGCCCCCTATGTACAAGAATATAACTACTATAATACTGCCTCCTATGTACAAGAATATAACTACTATAATACTGCCTCCTATGTACAAGAATATAACTCCTATAATACTGCTCCCTATGTACAAGAATATAACTACTATAATACTGCTCCCCTATGTACAAGAAAATAACTACTATAATACTGCCCCTTATGTACAAGAATATAACTACTATAATACTGCCCCCTATGTACAAGAATATAACTACTATAATACTGCCCCTATATACAAGAATATAACTACTATAATACTGCCCCCTATGTACAAGAATATAACTACTATAATACTGCCCCCTATGTACTGGAATATAACTACTATAATACTGCCTCCTATGTATAAGAATATAATTACTATAATACTGCACCCTATGTACAAGAATATAACTACTATAATACTGCCCTCTATGTACAAGAATATAACTACTATAATACTGCCCCCTATGTACAAGAATATAACTACTATAATACTGCCTCCTATGTACAAGAATATAACTCCTATAATACTGCTCCCTATGTACAAGAATATAACTACTATAATACTGCTCCCCTATGTACAAGAAAATAACTACTATAATACTGCCCCTTATGTACAAGAATATAACTACTATAATACTGCCCCCTATGTACAAGAATATAACTACTATAATACTGCCCCTATATACAAGAATATAACTACTATAATACTGCCCCCTATGTACAAGAATATAACTACTATAATACTGCCCCCTATGTACTGGAATATAACTACTATAATACTGCCTCCTATGTATAAGAATATAATTACTATAATACTGCACCCTATGTACAAGAATATAACTACTATAATACTGCCCTCTATGTACAAGAATATAACTACTATAATACTGCCCCCTATGTACAAGAATATAACTACTATAATACTACCCCCTATGTACAAGAATATAACTACTATCATACTGCCCCCTATGTACAAGAATATAACTACTATAATACTGCCCCTTATGTACAAGAATATAACTACTATAATACTGCCCTCTATGTACAAGAATATAACTACTATAATACTGCTCCCTATGTACAAGAGTATAACTACTATAATACTGCCTCCTATGTACAAGAATATAACTACCATAATACTGCCTCCTGTGTACAAGAATATAACTACTATAATACAGCCTCCTATGTACAAGAATATAACTACTATAATACTGCCCCCTATGTACAAGAATATAACTACTATAATACTGCCCCCTATGTACAAGAATATAACTACCATAATACCACCACATATGTTCTGCTGGGGAAATGTAGTAGATTTTCCACTCCTGGTTGAAGTTGTTCATTTAAGCTTGTGAATTGCCCATTAGACCACAGCCTGCAGTAAATGTAGCGCACAGTATAGTCTCTGTTTTAGTTACAGAAGAGACCGTTGGCGTTAGAGAATACTCTGTGCTGGAAAACATTGTCAGCAGCGTTCAGATAACATTAAGAGGCTTTCTTAGCAAACTTCAATATCTCTGTAGCACCATATAGGGAACCATATAGCCCTCAGGAATCCGGCTTCATTTCACACTTCCAATGAGTCAGGTATTGAATTGAGTTTGAAAACCTCTCTAAGAAAATATCTCCAGAAAGCCATTCATGTGCGAGATGGACAATCACCTCTTTTATGCACTGTCTCTGTCCTCTGGGGTTATTTTCAAAGGAATGCAATTGTTTTATGTGAGAGTGACAAGCTTGCATGTTCCCCAGAACGAATCCTTAAATGTCCGGCCTTAAGCAAAATATGTTTGAAGTCACAAATTGTAATTTCTCAGGTGCAACTTATTTCTTTCCTCCTTGTTACCAAGCAAGCTGTCTCCTCGCTTGCTTTAAATTTGCTCCTAGAGACGTGACGTGAGGGTTTATTTGAGATTTTAACCCACGTTTACAATAACTTGTGATCCGCGAGCGGCTGCGGACGCCGATACAAGTGAAAGGGAGTTCTATTTTGAATAATTGAGTGATAGATGTCACGCTGGGTTTTTCTCACTCCTGAAGAGATGAAACTTGTGATAAAGTCTTGAATATTAATAACATCTTTTTACGGTGACACAGCTGTGCCTCACCGCTGTAGATGACTGAGAATTTATATATGGCCTTGTTTAGTCATTTAGTGGGGAACAGTTGGTGTGTTTAGAATCCAAAAGGAGCCATGGAGGAATCCAGAAATGCGTGGTTGACATCTAAGTTACGATGAAAAATATCGCACTGAGTTAACAGAAAATTAAGAAGTAGCGCGGCGCTCAGGAGGGATTTATCTAGGGCATTTTGTGAAGAATTCTTTACTACGGCGGTAGAATGCAAAACTTAACTTGATTACCATTGTATTTAGATATATCAGAAGGTGTCATATTGAATAGTGGAAATTGAGGCTTAGCTCCACCAGTGTGTCCAAAATCCCACCATTGGGCCCCTATGTAATGGTAGGTTAAGAGACGAAGCACATGTTGCGGTAAAAAAGGAGTATTTTCTTGGCTGTCGAATTGGTGGCACAGTCTTTAGAACTTGGCACACAGTTTCAGAACGTTGCAATGCAGTTTCAGTACTTAGCAACTCCATCAGATTCTCGGCCCACTTGGGATCAAGTGGCAATCTTTTTGAATATACAGTAGACTTGGCATGGCTTTGGGATACACTTGACGATTCACAATTGTCTGCAATCTCTATGGTGTAAGACTTCCTCTCTTAGCCATAAAGCAGGTCAACAACTGTAGATCCTGAAGCTCAGTCTGGACTGACCAGGGTACTTCCAATGCCGATCAAGAGGCTCCGGGGCTTTTCTTGCAGCTCACATGTTCAGGCAGCACACAACACCTCAGAAGGCACTAGGGCTCTTCGCAACATATGATTTAAGATGCACCCAATCTTGCACCAGCCTCTCGTACTTGTTTTCTCATTCCCCCACTGGAACAATAACAACATTTTGGATGCCACACCCTGTCATTTGTATAATATATAGGCACCATTCTGTGGAACAAAGTGTGCCCTACCATTCATCAAGAAGACCTACAAGTCCTGTCCAGCATGGTGACCAGTTATGGAGCCTTAAAATGGTCCCCAGATTGGGAAAGAGACAACACATGCAATGTCCACATGGGCCACCACAATGCCTGTTACATTACAGAATGAGAACAGTTGCATAATTGACATTAGTCTTTATACCTGTCACATCTGGGTCGACTTGGAGTAAAACCAATGACAAGAATGCAGGTCTTTTTTGGACTCCTAATGATTACAGGTCTATAATATAGTCAGGTACGAATATAATATAGTCAGGTACGAAGATTACTACAAACAAATAAGGTAGAACCGCTCAAACTGAGCCAATCCCTCCAGTGTAGCACCCAACCTGAAAAGGATGACCACACTACAGGAAAGAGACTGATTATCTGTTACTGACAACTACATTAGCTTTGTGATCCTAAATAAACTCTTATGTACTGTGCAACACTATACTCAACCCTAGGATTACGAAGAACAAGAGTAACCTCTTCCACATAATGGCCAGTATACGCACAGTATAACCAGCACCCTTAGAACTAAGGGGCCGGTGAATATATACCATACATTAAGCACTGATAGACTGACTGGGTTAAAAGACAAGCCAGCCAGCCTATCAGAGATGGTACTAGAGGGAGATGTTAGCATTTCCCCGACTACACAAAGTGAGCATTGTCATTTCCCTTACATGCAAGTGTTCAGAGCAGCATGCTTTAAAGTAGGCATAAAGTAATAAAAAAATAAAATAGGTAAAAAAGTGTCATTACATCAATAGAATGTTAAAGTATTGAGACTCTGTTAGATGAGTTGCTATATTGTATATGTCCCTGACTGATCAGACAATATGAAAGAGTAGACTGACAATAAAGACTAGACTTTAATAGACTAAGCACAATACCCATTGTAGTTTGGAGACACAACAACATAAAGGGTCTACATCTGAAGCCTACAACAGTTTTTCTGCTATTTGGAAAATGAGAAACTGAAAGCCGTCAGGAAGTTTTTAAACAATGAAAATATTTTTAGAAGTTGCAGAATGAATCGTGGGGCCTACAAAAGATTCAATCCTGAAAGTTGACATGCACAAAGCCCTCAATCTACCAAAGGGAATAATGCTAATTGTATGAGGGGTCAAAATAACAATAGAGCGTCTACTACCAAATTGGGAAAAAGGAGAGGGCTGAGAATACAATGGACCTTGACAGCTTCCAATTATTTCATTCAAAAATGAGTAGAATTCACTGAGCCGAGCTGAACATTGAAATTGCTAAATATTATGTGAGAACACTTCAAAAACCAATCTTTTTTGCTTATACAGAATTCAGATTTCAAGCTTTGGGGAATCCAATTAAAGTAAGCTATGAACATGGGGATCTCGTATATGTGGGATTTTCATAGGAATTGCATCTTCCAGTCACCAGTAGTATGAACTGAACCACCAAAACCGTGCTTTGGGTCAAACATTGCCAAAAGTTTGCTTTGGTATGAACCTGAACTGAACTTTTAGCAAAATTCTACCGGAAACAGGGTTCTACAGGTTCGGTGTGCTCAACACTAGTCCTGATTATTGGTGTATGACACTGTCTAAGAACCATAAAAGCCTTGTATAACACATCAGAGTAATATATGGGCTTTTATCGCTCTTACACAGTGATATATACCAGATTTAGCTGATTTGGTGAACTTGTGGTTGGTACAAATTCAGACCAAACCAAACTTTAAGCAAAAGTTTGGTGAATCGGCCAAACTTTTTAAAAGTTTCCTCATTAGTAGTTATCAGCCACCAATCGGATGGTAGGCTTTAGTGTATTCTTATATCATATTGGCTGATTTTGTAGTTTTGCTCACTGTATGATTGTTCATTCCGCATAAGTGTGAATCATGTTGTGTGAATTTCATTTAATCCATGGGATCAGTGCACATCATCTGGCTCATATTGACCCATCTCAAAGAAGCTTTGAAGAAGCAGTCCAATGGTAAAAAAACAGTTTCTTTAAAAGTGCTGAGAGTGGTATAAAATAAAAAGAAGTCATATTAACCTCATTGGTTGTAGCAATTATGTGGTTAGATGGAATGGAATCTGGTGTAGTGTGGTAAGGAGACCAACAGAGAACCAGGAGGAGTCGGAACGTGATTGTGGGGTATTTGTAAGGTGAGTAGGCCCCCCTTTTTGAATATTATACCACTCTCAATTATTTCAAAAGTGAACCTTTCACATTCAGTAAACATCATCAACTAACTATGGTCCGGGGATGACTGAGCTCCAACTTCCAGGTGAGCCAGGTAAGTATAAAATGTACACCCTCAAATTCCAGGTTTCCTGTCCTATGAGCACCATAACGTAATCTGTGGTACTTATAGGATATGAAAGGTTCCCTGTAATAATATTTTTACCACTGGAGAACCCATTTATTTGTTTAAAGCAACTGTTTAGTCCTGAGCACAAAATTGGTGCAGTTACCGGATAGGGGAGTTGTTTCACCTTAGGCCATAATTTTAATGGTTGAGCTGCCAAACCTGCATCTTCATGAGGCCTTCTTCATTCTTCCAATGCTCCTGTCACTACTCAATGCACATTGTACTGGTACTCAGACATTGCATGCTGCTTCCTGATTGGTTAACATTGCTCATGGGAGCAGCATACAATGTCTTAGACTACCGATTCAGCACCAGTTCTCAGTGTACAGTCTAAATATCGCCACAGCTATCTTGGGAATTTGAAGTAGGGCCCTAGGAAGAAGTGGATCGGTAACTGAATTAGGAAAAAGATGGCAATCAGATAATATACAGCATAAATTACTTTTCTAATTTCTAAAGCTGGAAAATTTAGGAGCCAAATAAAATTTTTCATCACCAAGTTTAGAAAAAAACATATTTAATGTTATAATATATAAGACTTCCTGTATGAAGTGCCTCATGTCTACTGCAGTATAATTCTATTAAGTCTCCTCACCCACACAATATAATTACAATCAAAATTTAAAAAAAACCATAGTCAACTCTGCTCATCTTTTCCCAGGTCATAGACAAGTGGCTCCCCTCTCCTGTGCATAGACAATCCGTTGCTCCACCAATCCTCCCACCATCTATACTGTGGAAGTACTGCAGCTACTCATGTACCCCAGAAGCGTAACTTGAAGCTCCTGGGTCCCAATGCAAAACCTGTAACAGGGTCCCCGACTATAATGCTTTATTCATAGTACTGGGCTCCCTATATGGAGAAGAATCCCCTAAGGGTCCTGGGCTGGGGTGCAACCCCATCCCCTGCATCCCCTATAGTTACGCCAGTGATCTACCCATCACTCCTATTAATAATGATTAACTTAGAGCCCACCCCTCCACCCTCCATGCATATTGAATTGTGGCAGCTCATCTTCTCCTTTTCCACAGTAGGCCCCTTCAAAGGAGCATGGCTTTTTCTTCTCCCTAATAGATGGGAGCTGAGGAGAGATTACTGAAATGTGGACGTTCTTGAGCTCCTTTCGTGCGGTGCAGTCATGCGTCCAAGGTAGATTCTTTTGAGAGGATGTTCCAGAGCATGATGCATGTCCGCAATATGTACAAGAAGATCTCTCTCATTAATCAGCAGCACAGCAGCAAGGCTTGTCACAAATGGTGACCAAAGTGAAAAATCTTGTTGCCATTTGCAAAATCTTGGGTGAAATGGTCATCATTTTGGTCACCCTCTAGAGCCCTATACAGTAACTCCTCTTTCTACTCAACCAATTTTGTTTTAGGACGGGAGGGTTGTTTAATATTTTTATCTTAGGGAAATGTGCCTCTTCAAAGAGGTCCTCTTAAGACATATGTGGTGCCATATTTCTACGACTATTCGGTGGTGGTTAGATCATTTTGACCACTGCTTATCAAGACAGAAGAATAAAGTAGAACAAGATCTAGAAAGTAATAGCACCACTTTGTCTCCTGTCAGCTCCGCTCTCCTTTTTCCCAGCATGGTTGGCCATTGACTAGAATCGGTAGACCAAGAAGCCAACAATAAAATCCAATCGGAACTGGCAGGCGACAAAGTGGCACAACACTTTCTTAGCATCCTCGCATTTGGCACAAGAAGATCTCACATTGTGACAGCTATTGTTTTCCGTAGAACTGCAGGTTAACGCTGTGAACAAAAGAAACCGACGAATTCACCTCCGCTACATCTATATATTGATTCATAACAATTTGACATCTTCCGCTTCTTCTTCTGTATTTCTCCTTTCATCTATCATCTCTGTCTTTCATTAAACCTTTGAATTAAGGAAACTTAAAAAAATAAAAAAATTCCGCTCTTTCGCTTCAAACCGCTTTAGTTAGTTTCAGTATTTCATGCGACGCTTCAAGTCCGGCAGAAATTCTGTCAGTGGATGCATTTTCTAGTCACTGCTTACAAGGGTGGCTGCCTAGCCATTAATCTTTAATGAATGCTGTCCTCTGTGTGATATTGAGCAAATCTACTTATATTTTTAATGGGGGGAAATTGCATTATTGAAGATGAAGAATCGCGGAGGGATGATGAAAAATAGGCAAAGAAAACAAGACGGGCACTTTGGACTTAATGACCTTTTCTGTTCATGAAATGCCTTATAGACTTTAATTGGAAAAGCTGTCCTTTCATTAGCGATATGTAGTATTGCCGCATATATTGATTGGAACGTTGTCATCCCTCTGTTGTAGTGTGTAGAGATGGAAAATGAACATTTAATTGTGCCGTTTATATTAATAGCATTTATTTGACAGCCTAACAAAGTTTATGCATGAATTAGCTTTCCCAAGACAGAGCGTTTCCCACAGAGTTATTGCTTCCAGCCTTTAAAGATTATGCAAAAATTAAAGTATCATGATAGTTTCACAGCTGTGGCCACACACGGAGGTCTAACCCACCAGCTCCGAGTGCCAGAAGGGTTAAATTGAGCACTGTGAGTTAAGTTACATGGAGGGTTCCGTGCACACAGCTGGATGACAGCTCCAAATAGTGCTGAGTCATCATATGGTACCCATAGAAGTCTACGGGGCAGACTGTACCTCTATATGCCTCCAAATTCATACAGAAGCCTGGACAGTTTCTTATGGATCAAAGAGAAAGTAGATATTTGCATGTTCCAGCAGAAGCCAGTTTTATTTCCCCCTGAAGCTACAGATGTAGCAAAATTTAGCTTGACTCTTAGGCCTCATGCCCAAGGCCGTGAAGGACCCCGCCAGCAGAATTCTGCAGCGGAATCCGTCACGACGCCCCCCCCCCCCCGACCCCAAGACCCCGTGCTATCTCCCAGATCCACTGTGTGAAGTCCCACATGATGCGCCGGCATGCATGCGCAGTACAGCGTGTGACGCGCCAGCAGTGTCATATGACGTGCCGGCGGTGGGCGGGTAAGCGTATTTAGGCTATGCTTCCACTGTGCTACAGTGGAAGTATAGCGTGATGGCCAGCTTTCATTGACTACAATGGAAGCCGTCCGCGAGTATTCACGTGGCATTTAGAATATGCCGCGGTTTATTTCAAATTGTGTGCGCATCGTGAGCATTGAGGTATTAGGTTTAACAGAACCTAATAGCTGTGGAACAATGTGGCGGATTTCCGAAATCCGCCCGTGGGCATTAGCCCTTAGTGCATTAAGAAAATGTTTATTTGCCCTTTCAATAGCTTTTCAATAGCACTACCTTTTCAACCAACTTCTGCTTATCTACTGGCTTGCCTGAGTCTCATAATTTCTGTAATATACTTGCATTAAAAATGTTGTTGCTTTACCACGGTAAATAATGTTTGAAGTGGCTGCCACTAGAGAGCTCCCTTCTAGCCTCTCTGCAATCCACTACCTGTTGTTAGATACAGAGCTCCTTTAGAAACAAGGACATGGGGATGTTTCCATAGCGATAGTGTGAGGAGCTATTTTCATAGGCAGCTCCCCTGTACTTACAGGTTGCCAGCTGACAGATCTGCAGACACTGTAATAAGAATCTCTGCAATCTCTGCCTCTCCTGCTGTTACAGAATCTGTTTATGTGTCAATGTACACATTATATTGGGTTTACTCGCCATTTGGCCAGATTTCATGAATTATGTAGAAAACATAGAGGGGTGGGCATTCAGATACTGTCTCCCTACTGATTGGACCACAGACTGTGCAATGCAGCATGGAAAATAAGGTCACGGAAGTGCAGGACAGTGAACTACTGGCAGAATGCTGGACTTGTTACATGACCCCTGGACAGTCTCGATTTTCAGGTGCTGTAGCATGAGGGAAGGCACATATCTTCATTTCAACTGTATTTGTATTCTCAGGCGGCATAGGGAATTGAATATAATAGTAGAGCAGCTAGTTGTCATCTCCCTGTTCCACCCTTCATCTTCAAACTCCTTGCAGTCCGTGGCTTGCAGTGCAAGCCTTGCCTACCATGATATCACTGCTGAAGCAGGAGGGAGTCAAGGTGGGTGGCCCTGGGAATTCTGCTGGCATCAAGACCTTGCCACCTGACTGCCTGGAGCAGCAATATCAGGGTGAACCCATGCTCAGCTAGGTCCTCTGCCTTTTCAACCTTATTAGGAAAATGGGCAAGGGATTCAGGTTGGGGAAAGGAAAGTGAAGGAGAGGGACTCTACACATGAAGTATAAGTTAGCTGATTATTACACTGAGGAGATCACTAATTGGCACTATATCTGTAAGGGGGCATTATTGCTGTTAAGGGGGCACTATTACTATTGAAAACTTTTTAATGAGGTACGCACAGGAAGAGGATTAATATAAGTGGCAATATTTTAGTGAGGGGGTGACTATTGCTCTGAAGGTTCACTAAGGGGCACTATTACTGAAAGTGGAACTATTCCAGTGGGGGGAGGCACTACGGGTCACTATTGCTGTGAGGGGGCACTATTGGTGTAAGGGAGGACTAAGAAGCACTGTTACTGTGCAGTGCCTTGAAAACCTATTTTGTAGCAGTCCATTCAGTAAGAGGATCTATATAGGTAACATTATTATAGTGAAGGGGGTATTACTCTGAGGGTTTACTAAGGGGTACTATTATTGTAAGGAAGCACTATTAGTATGAGAGGGTCACTACTGCTTTGTAGTGGCTTGAAAACCTCTTTTACAGAAGGCCACCCAATAAGAGGATATATAAAATAGTTATTATTATAGTGAGGGGCACAATGTCTCAGAGGGTTCAATAAGGGAAACTAATACTGTGAGATGGAACTACTGCTGTGAGGGGGAGCTGAAGTGCACTATTGCTTTGAGGGTTCACTAAGAGGCACTAATACTGTAAGGGGACACTAAGGGGCACTATTATTGTGAGAGGGCACTAAGGGGCACTATTATTGTGGGGGGGGGGGGGGGCGGTATTAGTGTAAGGGGGGCACTATTGCTTTGAGGGGGCACTATAGGGACCTATTATTTTGTAGTGACTTGAAAACGTGTTTTACAGTGGTCCACTCAATAAGAGGATCTGTATAAAAGGGATTATTATAGAGAGTGTTCAATAAGGGACACTAATACTGTGAGAGGGCAATACTGCTGTAAGGGGGGCACTAAAGTACACTATTGCTGTGAGGGGGCACTGAGAAGCACTATTACTATATAATATAGAGGATCCATATTACCAGAAAAGCTGTGCATATAGTGCAACATTCAAAATTTTATCCTTATGCCCTTATGACACTCTTTATTAACGTGCTCCAAAGTTTAAAAAAAAAAAACTTTTAAAATAGCTTACGAGAAGAGCCACTGCATAACATTTCAGGGTGCTCACCAATAAGTAGCAATGATCCTAAATAGTCCAAAATATATAAATATTACAAAACAGAAACTTTGGAGCTATATTATCTATTGTGACCTCAGGAGTTGTCATAGGGACTTTAATATTAATGTGCAACATATACTCAATATTGGAGCATACACGTTAATAAAAGTTGTCATTTTTGGTAATTCTAGCGAGTAGCGCACATCTCTGACTCTTTGATTTTTTGTTTGGTGTTATGTGGTGTGCAGCCGGGTTTATTCTGAATGGTTATTAAGTGGTGCCAGCCTATATTTTTGTGTTCTGAGACTATAATAGATCACATTAGTTATTATTAATATTTTATACAGTATGTGCAGGTGAAAACTCAATCTGACGACTGAGGGTGACTTACAGTGACGATCACATTATATGGGAGGCTTCGCTTTCTTCATCTTCTTTGTCATGCAAATATTGTACAAAGTTTTATGCCTTCTCTGAGACATATGATCCTCTTCCACATTGTATCATATGTGCTACTTGGGAACAGAATGTATAATTAATTTATGTAAATGGGATCTTTGCATTCACCTAGCATATCAATGTATGAGGTACATTTACTAAGTGATGCAGAGGGAGAAACTGTTCTAACTTAATGACAGAGACATAATCCAAGTAGTGATGTACAATAATATGAAACTCGGATCGCTGCCAAAATTAATGATAAAATGGGAATAAAGATTGTTTTTTCTGTAATAGGTACAATTATGGACTGCCGATGTGTCGGTCCCATTGGAGTTGGGGTTATGAATAGCTCGGATGAGGTATATAATACTCTATAGACTTGTAGCATGACCTGTGCATAGTCATAGGGATTATTAATAGATACCTGGTAATTAAGTAAATTAGTAGATTCAGACATCTCATGGAAGGTTGTGCCCACAAAATAAGAGTCTGCAAAGTTCTATCTTGTAGAGAAATTAAAATGTTTTCTAGGTAGGGACATTGGCTCTTTGAGATAAAAGTGTTACCAAGATGTTTAAAAGGGGTATTCTGGGCATTTTCAAATTTTCAGAAGTTGACCAAGAGGGATCCACTGGTCAGGACACCTGTCCATCAGCTGATCATCTGGCTCCCCTGACACTAAATGTTGTCATCAGTGGCCAGGGCAGAAAGTAGGTGGGCCACTTTCACACCCATTAAGATAATTGGGAGCACTGCATTTCTATTATACTTCCTGTTCTTTTTTATGGTCAGGAACAGGACGTCCGGTTGTGACCATACGTAAAGTTCCCCCCCTGACACTAACTGTTGTCATTAGTGGCCAAGGCAGAAAGTAGGTGCACAGGCTTCACTCCCATGGAGATCAATGGGAGCACCGTTTTTCTATTACACTTCCTGTTCTTATTTATGCTCAGGAACAAGACAGCCAGTTGTGACCATAAGAGAAGTAGAAGTGCAATAGAAGTACAATTCTCCCATTCAATAGGAGTGAAGCCAGTGCTCTCACTTCTTGCTCTGATTACTGCTGATGACATCAGGCTGCTGAAATGATAGTCGGCCTGACAATCAGCTGAGGCTGAGTGGTGGATCCCCGTTGATCAACCATTGATGAAAAAACCCAGAATACCCCTTTAATTGATAGCTATCAATTTAAAGTCCCGGAGTGAAAACACATGATAATGAAACCAATGATTTTGAATGGTTTCATTCTCATTAGCGAGGTCTTCACTCTAGCCTTGCAGCACAAAGAAAAATGTGCGATATCGCCCATTGTTTTCAATGGAGCCGGCAGCAGTGCTGGCCCTATTGAAATCAATAGGAGAAGATCGCAAAGCAGGCTAGGTATCCCCGATAGAGAGGAGAGAGGGGACGGAGCTACAGGAGATCTCTGGCATGTCTCCCCATATTTGGATAGATTAGGGGCGGGGCTAGTGGGTTTCCCTGAGAGTGGGGGTGGGGTTTGAGAGGGGGCAGGGCTAAACTAAATGATACTAAATAGAGATGAGCGAACGTGTTCGGCTCCGCCCCTTTTCACCCGAGCACCGAACTTTGCGAGCAATTCCGTGCTCGGGCGAAAAAAGTTCGGGGGTCGCCGTGGCAGCGCGGGGGGGTGCGGCGGGGAGTGGGGGGGAGAGGGAGAGAGAGAGGGCTCCCCCCTGTTCCCCGCTGCTGCCGCCCGCGCCGCCGCACCTCCCCCCGCCGCCCGGCGCCGGCCGAATACTTACGCGCGGACACTGAAGTCCTCGGATAAGCCGGTGTCTGGGTGCGTAAGTGTTCGTTAAGAACACGTTCGCTCATCTCTAATACTAAACTGAATTCTAACTGAATGAAACATTTGACGAAATGTGGTGAACTAATTATCAATATACATATTTCAGAGCCTATTAGCAGTGGGTACACGTACAATATATTACTCTTCCAGTGCAGTTTTATGTCATCAGATGTCAGGACAGGGTCTTTATGCTGTGTACCCTACATAGAGTATTTGGGGCCGTGTAGCAGAATCCATAATGGGGCTTACATCCTATAATCTTTACTGGTTTACTAATGTGAATTACACATTGTAGTTCAAGCTCCAAAGAGTCATAAGCTCCTATGTGTCTCACAATGTGTTAAACTATTCCATTTTGCACCTTTTCTGTTGAAATGATGAAATTTAACAACAGGTGGTGTAAATACTCATGTCAGTAGCAATTTGCTGGCTCTTTCTAACCTTCTATTATACAATTCAGTTGCATACAATGGAATGTGAACACATTCAGTTTTTTGAATTACTGTATATGTCCTACTTATCACTGGGAACTTTGTTATCACCTAAGTGTTTGACATGTTTGACATATAGAAAGGAATGAAGACAAGAGCTATGCATCAGTCTATTATACATGACTTCCCTCTTTCCATTATTACTGTAAAGCAATAATCTACTATCTGTGGCTCGCCAGCGGTTGGGAAACTACAATGCCTACCATGCCCTGAAAGCCTGTAGACCAGGAAGGATCGGTGTAGGTAAATCCTTCATGCTGCAGGTCAACTGGTTTTAGTTGAACACTCGAAGCTAAGCTTTTCTACACCCAGAGCAAAGATTCGGTTTGATGTCCTAGACCTATTTCATAATACCCTGGTCAAAGAAGATGGCCAGGTTCCCCCTAAGGGTATAGCCTGGATTAATTTATCCTGGGCATGACATTGCAGACCTGGTAGCCACAGTAACCAATAATGGGGGTGATGTGTTGGGTGGATTTGTTTTGCCCCATGGCCAATATAGTGTGAGTCATTCCCCAACGGATACACTACAGTGAAATATGGGGTGATGGTGAAGGGCTGCTCTCTGCTCCTTGGTACGATGGTGAACTGTAGTGCATACCCCAATAAAAGAGAGCCCAAGGAGACAGGGAAACAGTTCAAGTCATGTTTACTGAGCTCAGAAGCTGGTTGGTTGAACATCGAAATGATGAAGACGCAAAGCTTTGTAATCCAAGTTAGAATCCAGTCTTAAGGATGGTAGCTCTAGTTTCTGCTACTTTGGTAGCTCTGCTTCCTGCTACTTTGCTGCTCTGTACTGCTTATACAGGTTTTACACCACAGCCCTGGAGGCATATTTGGTATTTCAGACGCACTTCAGTAGCGGTGAGCGATTCCAGCGACCTGATTGGTTGTTGGGGACACACACCCCCTTTGGAGATGTGCACGAGTGCTACTTCACGAGACCAGTGAGGGGTTAGGGTTTAAGGTTAGGTTTATAGTTAGGTTTAGGGTTAGGTTTAGGGTTTAGGATTAGGGTAAGGTTTAGGGTTAGGTTTAGGGTTAGGGTTAGGGTTAGGTTTAGGGTTAGGTTTAGGGTTAGGTTTAGGATTAGGTTTAGGGTTAGGGTTTGGGTTTAGGGTTAGGGTTTAGGCTTGGGCTTAGTTGCCGACCCTCCTACGGCCGTGCTGCTGCCTATTTAATGGACCGTCCACTCGTGCACATTTCCAATAGGGGGTGTGTCCCCAACAACCAATCAGGTCGCTGGAGTCGCTCACTGCTACTGAACTGCTGCTGAAATCCCAAATATGCGCCCTGGAGACTGTAAATATAATAGCTGTCTCTGCTTCCATTGGAATCAATCATGTCACAGTAAACAATAACAATCTTTACTTTTGCAGCTAACTTTGTGACAGTCACTTTAACTTGGCACAGTTTCAGAATAGTTTAAAATACTTTGGCAATGTTGGCTCTACTACTCAGCAACACTGTCTCTAGAATCTTGGCAACACAATAACAACTCTTTCGCCTATGCAGAATCAAGTCTTAGTCACTTTATATATTTAAAGTTTTTAGTATATTTGTGATTTCTTGGTTATTTATCTGGCCTAGCATAACACCTTGGATACTCTCAACAGTATGCAATGGTATACACTTATAGTGTTTAAACACCAGACTTCCACTCGGCAACTTAGCAGGTCCATGACTTGAGATTCCATAGCTATGATGGTATAACTGACTGGGCACTTTCAGCTCTGACCAAGAGGTTCCAGGACTTTTTGCAACTCACCTATTCAAGCTGCATCCACAACAGGCTTCTAGGGTTTCCCAAGTGGTAATTGACTTATGCCACACCTAACCTGCACTGACTCATACATTTGTTGTTCAGTCCACTACTGCAACGCACACAACAACAACTTGTAGGAATCACCCTGTGGGGCAAGATGTGACCTACCATTCATCCACCGAATGCACATGCCTTGTCCAGCACAATACCTGGTGATTTAACCTCCCAATGGCCACTATAACTAGGATTAAGAACACATACAATGTCCACATGGGCCACAACAGAGACTGTTACACAAATCATTTGCATAGTATACGTTTCAATATGCTATATACCACAACGGCTATGGAATAATCAATAGTATGGTAATAACATTTCTGTTACATACTGAACTACAATCTATGTAGCAGTTTCCTCCATAAACATCAGTAATTATCAATTTTCCAATGAACAGAAGTATCCTGTGTCACTTTTCTAACTAAGGGCTCACAAAAGTGGGTGTATGTTGTCTGCATATTGCACATGTATTTCTTACGAACTTAATATGCAGTGCACAAAGAATACGAAATAACATACTTATTTACCGCACCCATAGACTATAATGGTGCATATTGTGTTTTTTTTCATGCACATAATACGTGAGCGTGAAAAATAAGTCTGAAAGGCCCAATGTAAATGAATGGGCTTGTGTATTAAACATGCAAAAAATATATGCTTAAATACACACATGTGAATGAGCCCAAACGCTTGCATTTCTAGCATTGGTGCGTCCTAGCAGGCACACGCTGGTTCTGTTACCAGAAATACTATGAAAATGCACAAATGGAACACCATAAGAAAGTGAACTGTGAACTGAACTCATGGGCAGTCCTAACACAATGACTGACAAATGCCCAAAAAACTCACCTGCACGCATAAACAGATGGAATTGCTATTTTATGAGGTATTGGTTCGTATTTAGGCCAAGACACTTAAGCCCATGAGCTCGCAACAAGGGTCCTTGTTGTCTCATGGGTCCCTACTCTCACAAGGCAACTTACCGCATGAATCTTGCCTGCAAATGGGGTGATTGCCCCAATAGCGATGGCCCCATGCTGAAACATAAGGCCCTAACTAGCCCTGCATGGTAAACAATCCAAGAAGGACAGGACACAATTCACACCAACACACCAGGGGAATGCACACCATGCAGAACAGGTCTTTACATACCACATGTCTGGCCAACTGCACAGACCCAACAGAAAATGTCACTGTCCACACTATACAGAACAGCATGCCTGGAAGCAAACACTAGGATATTGGGAAACAAGCATCCTCTAGCCGGAGGGGCTGGTATATATGTGCAGCAGACGGGTGGGGATTAGCTGGCTGGAGAAATCCACACCAAGCCAGCTCAATTATCCCACACCAATGAAGCTGTGCTCCTCCAAACCCGTAGAATAGGTCCCAGGAGCACAACCTAACAAGCATTTAGCAAACTACACTAACTACTCCTTTACTCTGCACACATAAAATTGCTCACACAAACTGCATCAAAAAGAACCCATTGTTTTCAATAGGTTCCCTCACATGGAGCGTTTTTGTGCCCGCATTTCCATTAGGTGGAAAAATATATGACATGCTCCATTTTTGTGGCATTTGTGCACCCGAGGCCCTACAGGAGTCTATGGGTTGCGCAAATGCACACTTGTCTCACACGTGTGGCCAAACATGGCGCGTGTGTGTCCTGCGTCCCGCTAGTGTGAGGACGTGATAGCGCTCTATTCAGGGTACAATTACGTCACACTCTTGAGATAGTTAAAACGTCACGCTCATCTGCAGAACCCCTAAATTAACTTTTTATTAACTTCCAGTGAGGGAGACCTGAGGGGAGCCGTCCTCTTATCCTCATGCATGAGGCATCACTGATCACAATGGTTAAAGGATTTCTGCAGGTTCCACTTGCATTTTGCTAAATTTTTACAGTTTAACAAAATTTTAAATAAGCAGATTCTTCTGTGAAGTCACGACTAGCATTTCATTATTCGCTAGCTGTCAAACTTTCCTGCCTCCCACCTGGTGCTGCTAATTATTGTTATGTTAGCCCCTTCCTTCACTTGTATTGCAAGAGCAAAATCTTGAAGGTTCTCAGCTGTGTCTTTGCATTCTTATAGAACTGATTTCTCTGTACTCTAAGACTGGGTTCACACGGGGCGGATTTGCCGCAGAAATTCCGTCCGGAATTTCACCGCGGCAAATCAGCCTGCGGCCGCTAATCCCGGGATGAGCCAGCCACGTGGATGATATTTCTCAGAAATTTCGTCCACATGGGACAGCGAATCTGGCGCAGCAAAGTCGGCAAAAGCCTGCGCTGCGGCGCGGATTCGCCGGCCTCACCATGTAAATTTTTTTTCTTCTTCCGCTGCAGCCGTGCTCTCCTCTATGGGAGTGCTGGCCGCAGCGGAAGAGCGAGTGGCCAGGCCGCTTCAAAACCCGCGGCTAAGTGCGCGGGTTTTGAAGCAGTGCTCATCCAGGCGGAAATCTCGCGTTTTTTTCGCTGCAACCAAATAGTGAGATTTCCGCTGGGATTCCGGTGTGTGTGAACCCAGCCTTAGGGTAGTTTCAAACGGGCGATAGCAATATCGTGCAAAATTGCAATTTTTGCCCATGACATGTCTGAGCGTCAGTGCTGCTTTTTCTTGCAAAAACATCGCTGCCACTTGTGTTTTTCTTGTGTGATTTTCTCGCAAAAAAGACCATAGGACTTTCTAATTTTAAAGATGCATCACACGAAAATCGCAAGTTTGTGCATTTCGATGCAATAAAACAAAGGCTCCATAGGGAATCATGGGCAATATAAAAAAGCAAGACGCAGAAAAATAGGTCATGCCGTGATTTTTTTTTCACGCAACATCGCATGAGTGAAAACACTGCAAATGGTAAGTAAACCATTGAAAGGCTTGTGTTTCAGAATTCTACATTCTCACGCGCTCTCGCATCGCGCAAAAATCACACAATGTATTAAACTGGATTAGATTCCAATGCATCAAATCACATGGCCATATTCTCTTGATGTAAAAGTGCCAGCCGGCCAATATAACACCGGGTAGTTTTACGACGGGCCCAAAAAGATAGTCCTGAAACTATCTTTTGGGTCGGAATATGTCCAGCCACTTGATGGGCTCCTATGGGAGCCAATGACAGCGGCTGGAGAAGGGAGTTGGCAGGGAGTTTAGCAGCGTGACTGCTAAACTCCCTCCCTCTTCTCTCCTCCCCTGTGGCTGATTCCAGTGGGAGGGGGTAGGATGGGGGCAGAGCTAAGTGGCGCCCCGTCCCGCCTCCTCTCATTGCTGGCTGCGGACAAGGGGTGGGATGGGGGCAGAGCTAGGCTCCCGCACTTTGTCTGCAGCCAGCCACCCACCCCCTCCCACTGAAATCACCCGGACGAGAGAAGAGAACAGGTGAGCCGGCGGGGGAAAGGGAAGGCTCAATGGCATAGTAACCTCGACGTATATGAGCCCATGCCATGTGAACGGGCGCACAAACGTTAGATTTGTGTGGCGGTTCACAATCTTTTACACCCCAGATGGTAGCGTATATCGTCCAGCCGTGAAAATGGACGGCCGATATACGTTCGTGGGAATAAAGCCTCAAATTGCTACCACTGTAAATGCCATGGATTTTCCATGCAGGCAGTCCACATGGAATATCCATGGCAAATCCACCCTCTGAGAACATACCCTTAGTGCAAAAACATATAGACGCATGCACTAATACGCTCACCGCTACGGAGCATATTCTATGCTATTGCGCACGAGTTTGAAAAAAATGCAGGAAGATAAGGAAAAATATGTGCGAGAAAGATAGAGCAATTCCTATCTTTTCGCGCGTTTAGTATTAATGCGTGAAAATCCCAATAGTGAAAATAATGTGTTTTTGACCTTATATGCATAACACTTAAAGGCCCATTTTAATACAACAATTATCACTCAAAATTCGCTCAAAAGCCATTTTTTGAGCGTTTATTGTTGCATGTAAATGTGCCCATCTTCCAGTTTTCTGCTGAACGATGGATTTCAGTTCGGCATGAAATCCGTGGTTCAGCAGAACAGCTGATAAGACGGACCGCATGCTGTGTTCTGCCCGGGGAGCGCTAATTACAGCTGATTACATTGTCTTTGCTGTATTCAGCACGAAAGAACAAAGGGGATGTATTCAGTGAACAGCGGGTGGTCTGTTCTCTGAATACAGCTCCCAGTGGCTCACAGGCTACTAATTGGTACTAACAGCCATTGGTACCAAGCAGTAGTTTTCTGCAAAATGATCGCTCAAAAGCCATCTTTTGAGGGATCATCTTTGTATCTAAATGGCCCTCAAGCCAGCTTTACATGCATGGATGCACAATTGCACACACCTTAAAGTAACTTTTTTGCCTATGAATGAGGCTTTTTTGCGCGTGATTTACTGTATTTTACTGCACTTTTACTCCTCATTGGGCTTTTAGTTTTGCACGGAACTCAAAGACACACCAATTGAAATGGCTAATTAGTCTAATGAGCTCTTTATATGTTCTATTTCCAGCTGCATTAGGCAGTGTTTCACACATCTCCTTGCGTATCGTGCATGTATTTGCACACTTCCTATTAACTTCTATGGGGACCTTGGAAATACGCAGAAAAATAGACCATGTTCTATTTATTTTTTTTTTCACAACCAAATGTATGTAACGAAATATGGAAATGTGAAGCAACTAGAGATGAGCGAACACCAAAATGTTCGGGTGTTCGTTATTCGTAACGAACTTCCCGTGATGCTCGAGGGTTCGTTTCGAACAACGAACCCCATTGAAGTCAATGGGTGACCAGAACATTTTTGTATTTCGCCGATGCTCGCTAAGGTTTTCATGTGTGAAAATCTGGGCAATTCAGGAAAGTGATGGGAATGACACAGTGACGGATAGGGCAGGCGAGGGGCTACATGTTGGGCTGCATCTCAAGTTCACAGGTCCCACTATTAAGCCACAATACCGGCAAGAGTGGGCCCCCCCCCCCCTCCCAACAACTTTTACTTCTGAAAAGCCCTCATTAGCATGGCATACCTTTGCTAAGCACCACACTACCTCCAACAAAGCACAATCACTGCCTGCATGACACTCCACTGACACTTCTCCTGGGTTACATGCTGCCCAACCGCCCCCCCTCCCCCCCACAGCGCACACCAAAGTGTCCCTGGGCAGCCTTCAGCTGCCCTCATGCCACACCACGCTCATGTCTATTTAGAATTGCGTCTGCCATGACGAGGGACCGCAGGCACACACTGCAGAGGTTGGCACGGCTAGGCAGCAACCCTCTTTAAAAGTGGCGGAGCGATAGCCCACAATGCTGTACAGAAGCAATGAGAAATAGAATCCTGTGCCACCGCCATCAGGAGCTGCACACGTGGGCATAGCAATGGGGAACCTATGTGCCACACACTATTCATTCTGTCAAGGTGTCTGCATGCCCCAGTCAGACTGGTAATATGCACCTTAACAGTAACCGCGTTGGTGGTAATGTGGTGGTGACTGCGGACCTAGTAGCACGGTTGTATTTTGTTGGTTTTCGGAATGTGGCCAGGATTAAGTAGGCCGTGGCGGGGGGATGGTGGGGGGGCTCTCTTGTAGTGTCGGTAAAGGTGAAATTCTTGGACTGCCACCAGACGAACCAATGCAAAGGCATGTGCCAACAATGTTTTCCCTGTTGGAGGAGGAGGGGGATGTTTTTGAGGCACTACGTGTCCTCTCCACGTGTCCGTGGTTATATGCACCTTAACAGTAACCGCGTTGGTGGTAATGTGGTGGTGACTGCGGACCTAGTAGCACGGTTGTATTTTGTTGGTTTTCGGAATGTGGCCAGGATTAAGTAGGCCGTGGCGGGGGGATGGTGGGGGGGCTCTCTTGTAGTGTCGGTAAAGGTGAAATTCTTGGACTGCCACCAGACGAACCAATGCAAAGGCATTTGCCAAGAATGTTTTCCCTGTTGGAGGAGGAGGGGGATGTTTTTGAGGCACTACGTGTCCTCTCCACGTGTCCGTGGTTATATGCACCTTAACAGTAACCGCGTTGGTGGTAATGTGGTGGTGACTGCGGACCTAGTAGCACGGTTGTATTTTGTTGGTTTTCGGAATGTGGCCAGGATTAAGTAGGCCGTGGCGGGGGGATGGTGGGGGGGCTCTCTTGTAGTGTCGGTAAAGGTGAAATTCTTGGACTGCCACCAGACGAACCAATGCAAAGGCATTTGCCAACAATGTTTTCCCTGTTGGAGGAGGAGGGGGATGTTTTTGAGGCACTACGTGTCCTCTCCACGTGTCCGTTCCATGTCAGCAATAGTAGCACTCAAGACAGGCCCCATTAACAATTCTGAAGCAGCAGTATAGTGGGAGCGCAGTCTTCGTTCCATGTAAGCAATAGTAGCACTCAAGACAGGCCCCAGTAACAATTCTGAAGCAGCAGTATAGCGGGAGCGCAGTCTTCGTTCCATGTAAGCAATAGTAGCACTCAAGACAGGCCCCAGTAACAATTCTGAAGCAGCAGTATAGCGGGAGCGCAGTCTTCGTTCCATGTAAGCAATAGTAGCACTCAAGACAGGCCCCAGTAACAATTCTGAAGCAGCAGTATAGCGGGAGCGCAGTCTTCGTTCCATGTAAGCAATAGTAGCACTCAAGACAGGCCCCAGTAACAATTCTGAAGCAGCAGTATAGCGGGAGCGCAGTCTTCGTTCCATGTAAGCAATAGTAGCACTCAAGACAGGCCCCAGTAACAATTCTGAAGCAGCAGTATAGCGGGAGCGCAGTCTTCGTTCCATGTAAGCAATGGTTAATGTGGCTTAAGTGGTAACTAGGCCTGGAGGCAGCCCAGTGTAACGAAAAATTGGTTCAAGTTAAAGTTCCAACGCTTTTAAGCGCATTGAAACTTATAAAAATTGTTCTGAAAAATTATTTGAGTGAGCCTTGTGGCCCTAAGAAAAATTGCCCGTTCTGCGTGATTACGTGAGGTTTCAGGAGGAGGAGCAGGAGGAGGAGGAGGAGGAATATTAGATACAGATTGATGAAGCAGAAATGTCCCCGTTTTGGATGGTGAGAGAGAACGTAGCTTCCATCCGCGGGTGCAGCCTACGTATTGCTTACGTATCGCTGCTGTCCGCTGGTGGAGAACAGAAGTCTGGGGAAATCCAGCCTTTGTTCATCTTGATGAGTGTTAGCCTGTCGGCACTGTCGGTTGACAAGCGGCTACGCTTATCTGTGATGATTCCCCCAGCCGCACTAAACACCCTTTCCGACAAGACGCTAGCCGCAGGACAAGCAAGCACCTCAAGGGCATACAGGGCTAGTTCAGGCCACGTGTCCAGCTTCGACACCCAGTAGTTGTAGGGGGCAGAGGCGTCACCAAGGATGGTCGTGCGATCCGCTACGTACTCCCTCACCATCCTTTTACAGTGCTCCCGCCGACTCAGCCGTGACTGGGGAGCGGTGACACAGTCTTGGTGGGGAGCCATAAAGCTGGCCAGGCCCTTAAAGACTGTTGCACTGCCTGGGATGTACATGCTGCTCGATCTACGCACATCCCCTGCTACCTTGCCCTCGGTACTGCGCCTTCTGCCACTAGCGCTGTCGGCTGGGAATTTTACCATCAGCTTGTCCGCAAGGGTCCTGTGGTATAGCAACACTCTCGAACCCCTTTCCTCTTCGGGAATCAGAGTGGGCAGGTTCTCCTTATACCGTGGATCGAGCAGTGTGTACACCCAGTAATCCGTCGTGGCCAGAATGCGTGCAACGCGAGGGTCACGAGAAAGGCATCCTAACATGAAGTCAGCCATATGTGCCAGGGTACCTGTACGCAACACATGGCTGTCCTCACTAGGAAGATCACTTTCAGGATCCTCCTCCTCCTCCTCCTCCTCCTCCTCCTCAGGCCATACACGCTGAAAGGATGACAGGCAATCAGCCGGTGTACCGTCAGCAGCGGCCCAAGCTGTCTCTTCCCCCTCCTCCTCATCCTCCTCATGCTCCTCCTCCTCCTCCTGTATGCGCTGAGAAATAGACAAGAGGGTGCCCTGACTATCCAGCGGCATACTGTCTTCCCCCGCCCCCGTTTCCGAGCGCAAAGCAGCTGCCTTTATGGTTTGCAGGGAATTTCTCAAGATGCATAGCAGAGGAATGGTGACGCTAATGATTGTAGCATCGCCGCTCACCACCTGGGTAGACTCCTCAAAATTACCAAGGACATGGCAGATGTCTGCCAACCAGGCCCACTCTTCTGAAAGGAATTGAGGAGGCTGACTCCCACTGCGCCGCCCATGTTGGAGTTGGTATTCGACTATAGCTCTACGTTGTTCATAGAGCCTGGCCAACATGTGGAGCGTAGAGTTCCACCGTGTGGGCACGTCGCACAGCAGTCGGTGCACTGGCAGCTTAAAGTGATGTTGCAGGGTGCGCAGGGTGGCAGCGTCCGTGTGGGACTTGCGGAAATGTGCGCAGAGCCGGCGCGCCTTTACGAGCAGGTCTGACAAGCGTGGGTAGCTTTTCAGAAAGCGCTGAACCACCAAATTAAAGACGTGGGCCAGGCATGGCACGTGCGTGAGGCTGCCGAGCTGCAGAGCCGCCACCAGGTTACGGCCGTTGTCACACACGACCATGCCCGGTTGGAGGCTCAGCGGCGCAAGCCAGCGGTCGGTCTGCTGTGTCAGACCCTGCAGCAGTTCGTGGGCCGTGTGCCTCTTATCGCCTAAGCTGAGTAGTTTCAGCACGGCCTGCTGACGCTTGCCCACCGCTGTGCTGCCACACCGCGCGACACCGACTGCTGGCGACATGCTGCTGCTAACACATCTTGATTGCGAGACAGAGGAGGAGGAGGAGGAGGGTGCTTTAGTGGAGGAAGCATACACCTCCGCAGATACCAGCACCGAGCTGTGGCCCGCAATTCTGGGGGTGGGTAGGACGTGAGCGGTCCCAGGCTCTGACTCTGTCCCAGCCTCCACTAAATTCACCCAATGTGCCGTCAGGGAGATGTAGTGGCCCTGCCCGCCTGTGCTTGTCCACGTGTCCGTAGTTAAGTGGACCGTGGCAGTAACCGCGTTGGTGAGGGCGCGTACAATGTTGCGGGAGACGTGGTCGTGCAGGGCTGGGACGGCACATCGGGAAAAGTAGTGGCGACTGGGAACTGAGTAGCGCGGGGCCGCCGCCTCCATGATACTTTTGAAGGACTCCGTTTCCACAACCCTATACGGCAGCATCTCAAGGCTGATGAATTTTGCGATGCGGACGGTTAACGTTTGAGCGTGCGGGTGCGTGGCGGCGTACTTGCGCTTGCGCTCGAACACTTGCGCAAGCGACGGCTGGACGGTGCGCTGAACTACACTGCTGGATGGGGCCGAGGACAGCGGAGATGAGGGTGTGGGTGCAGGCCATGAGGCGGTAGTGCCTGTGTCCTGAGAGGGGGGTTGCATCTCAGTGGCAGGTTGGGGCACAGGGGGAGAGGCAGGGGTGCAAACCGGAGGCGCTGAACGGCCTTCGTCCCACCTTGTGGGGTGCTTGGCCATCATATGTCTGCGCATGGTGGTGGTGGTGAGGCTGTTGGTGTTGGCTCCCCGGCTGAGCTTTGCGCAACAAAGGTTGCACACCACTGTTCGTCGGTCGTCAGGCGTCTCTGTGAAAAACTGCCAGACCTTAGAGCACCTTGGCCTCTGCAGGGTGGCATGGCGCGAGGGGGCGCTTTGGGAAACACTTGGTGGATTATTCGGTCTGGCCCTGCCTCTACCCCTGGCCCTGGCCACCGCACTGCCTCTTGCAACCTGCCCTGCTGATGCCCTTGACTCCCCCTCTGAAGACCTGTCCTCCTGAGTAAGCGTTGCACACCAGGTGGGGTCAGTCACCTCATCGTCCTGCTGCTCTTCCTCCGAATCCTCTGTGCGCTGCTCCCTCGGACTTACTGCCCTTACTACTACCTCACTGCAAGACAACTGTGTCTGATCGTCATCGTCCTCCTCACCCACAGAAAGTTGTTGAGACAGTTGGCGGAAGTCCCCAGCCTCATCCCCCGGACCCCGGGAACTTTCGAATGGTTGGGCATCAGTGACTATAAACTCCTCTGGTGGGAGAGGAACCGCTGCTGCCCAATCTGAGCAGGGGCCCGAGAACAGTTCCTGGGAGTGTTCCCGCTCCTGAGCAGGTGTCATTGTAGTGGAGTGAGGAGGCTGGGAGGAAGGAGGAGCAGCAGACAGAGGATTCGGATTTGCAGCAGTGGACGGCGCAGAACTGCGTGTTGACGATAGGTTGCTCGAAGCACTTTCTGCCATCCAGGACAGGACCTGCTCACACTGCTCATTTTCTAATAACCGTCTCCCGCGTGGACCCATTAATTGGGCGATGAATGTGGGGACGCCAGAAACGTGCCTCTCTCCTAATCGCGCAGCAGTCGGCTGCGACACACCGGGATCAGGAGCTCGGCCTGTGCCCACACCCTGACTTAGCCCTCCGCGTCCTCGGCCGCGTCCACGTCCTCTAGGCCTACCCCTACCCCTCAGCATGCTGTATTACCAGTGATTTGATTTCACAGGCAGGAAATAAATTGGCGCAAGACTGCAGGCCAAATATAATTTTTGCACTTTTTGGAAAACGAACGGCCCCACTGCCTTTAGTGAATGAATAATCTAAGTTTAATAACTGTGCTGTGTCCCTGCTTATGTGTCACAGAACGTGAGGGTAGCAGAGTTATTATAACTCTGGCAGAGCAGGTATTTTTCCCAATTAAGGAAAGCAAATGGCGAAGCCAGCAGTAAAGCGTAGCTGGGTGCGTATGATTTAGCAATGTTGTTCACGCAGCTCACACGTGTCCACCGCCCTTAGGACGGACAGAGGCTGGACAAATAGATTTGTTTTCAGTTTTTTTCCACCAAAAGGCAGCACTGCGTATATTCTATGAGCATGAGAAGTTTAATAACTGTGCTGTTTTCCTGCTAATGTGTCACAGAACGTGAGGGTAGCAGAGTTATTAACTGTGGCAGAGCAGGTATTTTTTTTCACAATTAAGGAAAGCAAATGGCGAAGCCAGCAGTAAAGCGTAGCTGGGTGCGTATGATTTAGCAATGTTGTTCACGCAGCTCACACGTGTCCACCGGCGTTAGGACGGACAGAGGCTGGACAAATAGAATTATTTTCACTTGTTTTACAAGCAAAAGGCCGCACTGCGTATATTCAATGAATAATAACTGTGTTGTGGCCCTGCCTATACAATTCTTTCCCTGCAGTATCAATGGAGGGTGGAATGCTCTGCAGAGGCGATTTTGAGAAGCCCAAAAAAAATGCAGCACAGCTAACAGCAGCCTGGACAGTACTGCACACGGATAAATATGGCCCTAGAAAGGACCGTTGAGGTTCTTGAAGGCTACACTCACTCCTAACACTCTCCCTGCCTATGCAGCACTTCTGTCCCTAATGCCAGGTGCAACGCTCTGCAGAGCCGATTTTGAGAAAAAAAAAAAATGCCACTGCTAACAGCAGCCAACACACAGCTATCAGTGGCCCTAATAAGGACCTTTGGGGGGTCTTGAAGCCTACACTAACTACCAATTCTTTCCCTACAGCAGCTCCGGTACAAACAGCACTGTCCCTCATCTAACTCACCAGGCATCTGAGGCGAGCCGCGGGAGGGGCCGACTTTTATATTAGGCGAACACCTGATCTTCCCAGCCACTCACAGCAGGGGGGTGGTATAGGGCTTGAACGTCACAGGGGGAAGTTGTAATGCCTTCCCTGTCTTTCAATTGGCCAGAAAAGCGCGCTAACGTCTCAGGGAAGGAAGTGAAAGTAACCAGAACACCGCATGGTGTTCGTTACGAATAACGAACATCCCGAACACCCTAATATTCGCACGAATATCAAGCTCGGACGAACGCGTTCGCTCATCTCTAGAAGCAACCCATTGACATCAATGGCTTTGATTCTCTGTGTATTGTGTGTGTAAACACACCTGTGTGGAGCTGGCCTTAGGCTACAACCATATAGGACATACTGTGCAGAAAATCGGCTGTGATTTGGGCTGGATTCACACGGGCGTATATCGGTCTGGTTGTCACTCCCGGCTGATATTTGCTGCCCCTCTGATGCATTGGTTTACAATGCATCAATTCACATGAGCGTATTTCCGTGGCATAAAAGCACCCAGCTGGCCAAGATAGTGCATTTTGTCCAGGCGCTTTTACGCTGGAGGCAGGCGGAATAGACTCCTATGGGAGCCTATGACAGCTACTGGAGAAGGGAGGTGGGAGGGAGTTTAGCAGCATGATGCTAAACTCCCACCCCCTTCCCTTCTCCTCCCCACCTCTTGTCGGCTGTTTGCAATGAAAGGGGGGGCAGAGCTAAGCTGTGCCCCATCCTGACTCCTCCCATTGCTAGCTGCGACAAGGGGCAGAGAGGGGAGGGAGCATAGCAATCTAGCTCCCACCCCATCCTGCTTCCTCCCCTTGCAGAGAGCCGGCGAGGCGGAGGGAAGGAGGAATACAGCTAAGCAGAGCTAAACTGTCTCCCCAAAGTCCAACGGGATTGGGGGCTCGGCATATGTGCGCCGGACCAGGGCCATCTGAACGGGCGCAGAAATGTTAGATTTGTGCGCCTGTTCACGCATTTCTACATCTCAGCCATGTGCTGAGATTGTACTATGTTGATGTGATAATAAAAAATAAGTTATGGCTTTTGAAAAGTGAAGATGATAATTCCAAAAAATCGTTGCATCTCGAGGTCCGAAGTCCACTAGGCTGCATCCTTAAGGGGTTAAAATAGCACTGTCACTGAAAGCTCAATCTAACCGTTCTATATAATTAGCGTCTCTGCCGATTTACTGTATATTACCTATCTGCTTCCCTGGGTGTTCTAAGAGGCATTCAATGAACATTTGCTGTTATTAAAAGGTGTAAAACATTTGACAGATTGCAGATATTACAGCAGTATTATTGCACACGGATCAGCACAGCGGAGCGATGAGATGCTACGCACCCGCCGCTTGTAAAATCATGGCTCACTTTCAGCTCAACTTGTTCTGCAATGTTTTTTTTCTTAAGAAAATAAGCAACTTTTCCAAGGTCTCTCGGGAGACTTTAATAATAAATGAATTTTGCAATTAATATGTTTGGGCAGAGTATTCTAGATTTCTTGTTAATACTAATTAATCATGACTTCCACTGTCAGGACTGATAGGGTTTAAATTAGCATGACCTGGGGCTTTACTGTAGACTGGCAAGTGGAAAAACTACACATCAGCAGGAAGTGTTCACTTTAGCTTATGAGAACCCGGCTTCCTCAACACTAGCAATTGGAAATGACTTAGGAGTGAAAAATGTTCCAGCACAGTGGGATGTTAGTACTTATCTACTCTGAGTGCAGGCGAGGAAGCGAAGTGATTGCAAAAATATATATATGAAAGTATAATGTATAAATACATACACATACAGTGAAACGTTTCCATCAGACTTGGTCTTTGAGAAGACCATCCTACTGGAAGACTACTTTTTCAATGTAGTTTCGGGTTTTGGTCTCAAAGAGGTTCCACTATACTGTATAGTGAAACCTCTTTCAGACCACCACCCAAAAGTGCATTAAATGGCCACCTCATTGGGGACCCCATCTATTAGTACTTTGGCCCTCATTTGGCCTTCAGAGCCACGGCAATTGATCATGAAGTAGATTCTACTAGGCGTTGAAATTGTTCTGTAGGATAATCGTCCCATGTGAACAGGAAAAATCAGATGGAGGTGCTTATATGTTCTGACCAGCTGACAGGAAGGGTTCATCGGTTCATGCTGCTTGTGCCAAATTCTGACCCTCCTATCAGCATGGTGCTACAGAAATTTGAATTAATCTGACCAGGAGAGGTTTTTCTACTGCCCAGTGATACAATTTTTTAGCTCTTTTGCCCATCGGAGTCTCGCCATTCTATTTCTCTTCAGCAGTGGGACTGGAACGGGTCATCTGCTGCTATAATCCATCTGTGCTAATGTAAGGGACTCATTAATGTTGCCTTGGAGATGAACTAGAAGATGCACAAAAAATTGTGCCAGAATTGCGCCAAACTTTGTGCCAAATTGTGGCACAGCAGAACTGAGCATGCTCACTGGAAACTTGCTGATTGGAAGGTGCCCTGATATAAAAAGAGAAAATTTCTGTTTCGCAGAGTGTCAGAAGAGATAGTGCTAAGCTGCTGACTCTGCTGCACCAGAACTGGAGGGAAAGTCCTTGAGAATGGTTTCCAGGGCTGCTGGAAGAGAGAGGAAGATCTCCCGACCCTTAGCTGAAGAGAGCTGACCAGCACCAAGGTGGAGACTGACAGAGGAGTGGATAGGGGTACTCTATCCTCCATGAGAAAACCCCACAAGGTTGGCAGTGAAATCCTGGCCATGGCTAGTCTATAACCCATGACCTGGCCTCGTTGGAAGTTGTTCAGATCTCTGGACCTTCCCATCTAATGTGGGTTCACACTAATCAATAAAAAACTTGATTTTATGCTGCACTCTGGGGTCATGGGTCTAAGTTCCATACAGCGAAGCTCCAATTGTGAAAGGTTCGGGGTCTCTAATAAAGTGCCATTCAGTTAATGTGGAGAGAATTTCTAGTGTGAAATGGATTATAAGTATTATGTACTACTGATAATAATAGTAACAATCTAAAAAAATAGCATAAAATTAAATACAGCAGGGTTGCCGCAGACTGCTGCTATACACTAAGAAGCAGTGCAATAAACCACACATTCATGCATGGGTCTACTCAGATCCAGATCTTCCAAGAAGTAAATTTGGCTTCAGGTATTAATTAAATGTATCTAATGTTTTGTTTTATTGGGCATCTCAAGGTGAAGCATGATCCTTCTCGTACGACAGTAGACACAATAGCTCTTCGTCGGTAAAGTCTGCATTAATAAAGGAAGAAATTGGAGGACCGTTATAAATACAGAATGGAGACAGACAGCTGAGGTCAGAGTAGGCAGACTGGCAGTGAGTCACTGTGACTTTCACTCTTTGCAATGTGGTCTATTTCAGATAACAACTTTCAGGACCTTGGAAGGAGGAACCAAGAGCCAAGTCCAAGGTCGATTATTACACTAGTGGACAGCAAAGTTCGACTAAAGGCAATGAGCATGCGTGGAAGGTGAAATCTATAGATACATGTGAGAAGATCTATTACCAATGGTCTCACTCCACTACAGAAAGCTAGGAAGCAATCAGAGTCGAATGGGCCCCAGGGCAAGTTTTTGACCTAACACACCACAAGATTTGCACAGGTCCCAGTGGCATTGCAGGGTTATAGCATATATACTGCAGACCTGACAATCTGAATAGAAATAAAGCCAATAGCTCATCAGGTCATCTCTGATCTAATTTACTCTCCATTTAGCCCAGACCATCATGATGACTTATTTCAGCCTTCACTCATCCCCGGAAAATTTCATCACACAGACATCTTTGGCTCCTTGTTTTTTCAGGACATGCCCACTACTACACACCCACTCCATCCCTAGTACCCGAAATTGTAATAATGCCCTGTTGGAGCCTCACAAAGTAATCATGCCCCCCCCCCCTCCCCCACAGTAATAGTCCCTCCCTTTTTACCTCCACCCAGTAATATTGCCCTTCTGTTCCCCCATACAGCAACAGTGTCCCCTCTGTACTTCCATATAGTAATAGTGCTCATTTTGTTCAACAGTACAGTCCTTTCCATGAAAAGAAGCAGGTTTTCTTCTTCTGTTTGCAGCCTGGTGCAGGTGGTGTGATGAGATAATGTCATTGCGCCACCTGAGCTGGAAGTCTGACAGCTCCCAAACCTGAAGGCTTTGCTGACAGTGCCAACACTTAGCTTTCAACTGGATCAGTGTTCTGAGGACGCAGTTACATTTAAAAAGCAGAGCTCTCTCATGGGTCCAGGTGGGCTTCCTTTACCCTGTGGGCCAAGTTATATCTGTTCACCCTGCGACCCCAATTGTTAGACCCCAATTCGAAAGGCATTATCAAGCCTCTTCATTCTGAGATGGTTATGGTCATGCATTTGACAAAACTTTATGCAGTGCCATGTAGTATCACTACGGTCCCATATCATGAAGGTGTAGGAAACCCATGTGTCGCTGTATGATGCTTCTTCTCTAGAAACAATGCAGCAATATACGACATCCAATATAACATGGCTGTTTTTTTCATCATCGGTTCATATAAGGGGACACACAGGTACAGTATAAACCCATAGATCTAAGAGTGTCAAAATATAGATCCATACAACATAGAACCGTAATATGACTAGATGAGCCTCTATTTCTCTTGTTTCTTCTGCTATGGTGCTGTAGGTTGAACAGCCATTTGGCTCCTTGGCTCATAACAGCTAATGATGGAATCTTCTGGCTAACATTGTGTTGGGGGTTGGCCTTTCCAAAAGTGAACCCCCAACCTTATGGTTTCTTTACAGTAATTTTATTGCCAGAGACCTGCATAGTAAACGTCCTTCAGGTTCATGTTGCAAATTCCTACTACTAAAAGTGGTTATTCAAAGATCTTAACTTGTGCCCTAACCTGTGGATAGGGGATAAGAGTCTGATCAGTGGTGGTCTCATCACTGAGACCCCTACCAATCATGAGAACTGAGGTTTTGTGTTTCCCTATATGAATGGATCACTCGCTTAGCATGTGGGCTGTTGCTCCATTTAACTCTGCGGGACTGCCAAAGAGGAGCCAAGAACATTATTTCCAGCAGTCTTGTGGATAGGGGTTGAGTTGCAATCTGATAATAACACTATTCAAGATCTTCGAGTATTTCACATTGATGACTTATCTTTTACTTAAGGACTTAATCACACAAGTGTATATTGGCCACCAATATACGCTACCATCTGGATTCCAATGCATCAGATCACACAGGCGTATTCCCGTGGTGTAAAAGTGCCCGGCTGGCAAATATAGCACTGGGCGCTTTTACGCTGGGCAGCAAAGATAGTCCTAGAACTATATTTGTGCCTGGGATACGCTGACTGCAGCACAGACTCCTATAGGAGCCAATGACAGCGGCCGGAGAAGGGAGGTGGGAGGGAGTTTAGCAGCGGGACTGCTCCTCCCCCTTCTCTCCTCCCCCTTCTCTCCTCCCCCTTCTCTCCTCCCCTCCGGCTGTTTGCAATGGGAGGGGTGGGGCATGTAGCGGAGATAAGCATTGCTGGGTGTGAACAAGGGACATGGAGGGGACGGTGCTTTGCTCCACCCATGTCCCGCCCAGTCCCATTGCAAACAGCCGGAGGGAAGTAGAGAGGAGGTCAGCTGGTGAGGGAAGGGGAGGCAATGACATTGCGGCCTCTGTGTACATGCGCCAGGCCTGTGCCGTCTGAACGGGTGCACAAACGTTACATTTGTGCACCCGTTCACGCATTTTTCCGATGCCAGAGGGTGCACATAAAACCGCCTACACTTGTGGAAAACAGCCCTTAAAATGACCTTCAGCTGTAATTTCGATCATGAGACCCATTGACAATCCTCCTAAATGTAGCACGTACAGTGAAACAGTGAAAACTAACTTAAGTCCATTCAAGATCAGAGATTTTTTGGAACTTCAGTTTGTTTTTTGTCTCTGCTTCCCAGGAGCTATTAATTTTTTGGTTTTTCCATCAATATAGCGATATGGGCTGTTATAGTGCGCACAAGAAGTTGTATTTTTAATGTTACTACTTTATGACAGCTGAAACATATTTTTTGGGGGGAGTTCATTTTTACAGCATTGACGATGCAGTAAAAATGACATCTTCCCTTTTTTCTGCGGTCATCCTGATAACGACGAGGCCACGTTTATAAACTGTAGTTTCTTTATGTTCTACTGCTTTTAAAAAATGTACAGATTTTATTGTAAGTTTTCCATCACCATTTTATAAGACCCATAACCTTTTTATTTTTGTTGGCGGGGCTGTGTGAGGGCCTGTGTTGTGGTGGTACATACGTTGTTGTGTCAGGGTACATACAACTTTTTGATAATGTTTTATTAAATTTTTTTAAAGAATTCCAGAATTTTGGCATTGCGTTGTTTTTCTTTTTTACAGCGTTTACTCTTTAGTGTAAGCAGTGTAATATTTAAAATAATTTAGACTTGTACACACACTATAATACTAATTAAGTTTCTTAATTGTTTGCATTCTTATGGGACAAACCGGAAAAGGTTATTTTAAATTATAATAATTTTCTATGTTTTCATACTTTTAAAATTTTTTATTCAATCTCTTTTCACATTTTCTTTTTAGCCTAATTAAGCAACTTGAACTTGTATCATATATTGCAATACTTCTTTAATGCAGTATATACAGTAGTATTTTTGATTGCTGCCACAGGCCAATGGGACGATGGGGGAGGGTCTTCACTTGCCTGTTACTGCTTAAATGCAGCGCTTAGCATTGACCTCGGCATCTAAGTAATTAAACAGCCACAAATGGCGCCTCCCCATATAGCGTGGGCTTATAAACAAGCAGAGGGTTGGAAAACTGGGCTATAGGATACCAGAGCCTCCAATAGTTGGGATCCTTGGAGCGAGCAAGTCTAGCCACACAAGACCCCCAAGGGCTCCTGGGGGCTAGGGAATCTGACCACACCAGTCCGTGGTAGATAGTTCAGTGCATGAGTGAATTCATATACTAGTCCCACTACATATGGCTCTTACAGAGGGCTTGTGATAGGGCAGGCCATATCTTTAGAATAACACTGCGGAGTAAAATGCTGCGTTTCAGCTCAAGGTAACTTTATTAAGCCTGACTAACAGACTTCACTCTGCTGTATATAACTGAGAGGCATTCACAGTATTCGCAGAGGTAATTGTAGGAGTGGTGTTGCAGGCAGCGGTTCAATCTCTTAGGCGGTGGCTGACATGGTTGATCATGTAGCACAGTGTTCAGTCTACTCTCCTAGGCTCTCCTCTGTAAGAGGTCTACCATGTCTCCAAATGGAATTAGGTAGGGCAGTAGCCCTTGACTTGAGCACTAACAGCGGGCATGTGGTGTACCCATAGGCCAGGCTATTGGCAGAGCAGAAGGAAGGAGAATCCACAGAACCTTGAGCAGGAGTCATAGATCTTACACCCAACTTTGTCAGCGACTTTTCGCAGCCGAGGAAGGGGTGGAACTTCCACTCAGGAAACCGCTACACTGCCTCACCCTCACACTCTTACGGTATTAAAGAGGCAGTTACATAAATAAACAAATGCATGCTAACAAAAATGCAAACATAGGCAGAAATGAAGAAAGTGAGGGTTTCCCCCTCTACAGGCTCAGCTTTCTAGCCCACTCCATGCAGTTCTCATGACCACATGATGTATATATATATATATATATATATATATATATATATATATATATATATATATATATATATGTTAAGCGGTTATGAAGAGGTTAAACTAATAATAATATAGTAAAATGTGTAGACGTGTCTAAAATGGATCCTGAAATGTTCCCAGTAACATCTTGAGATATTGCTCCTGAGTGTAGGTTTTATTGGTAGAGGAGAAACATCATTTATCTTAGGTAGCAGCCATATCAGATGTGGAGCAGCACTATGTCTTTTTTTCATTTAATACACTCAAAGTGAGAATATTTGCTCTGCATTATTTATTTCAAATATCTTTGGATAACTTTTCTGAAACACTGACATAAATACTTGTGAATACATTCAGCAGCTCTTTATTATAGCTGGCGCCGGTAAACCATTTACTCTACTATATAATAACTGCTGCCCACCATTACAGTATTTACGGCCAACCTGAGATTCTATTGGTATTTTAATATTTTTATTTTCTTAAAGTGTATCATCCTCAATGTCTCCATAGACAACTGTATATTAGAAGTAGTGCAGCCTTAAAGACATGCAAGCCGGAATATTTTTGGATCAACCTCTGTTGGGTACTTTAAATCTGCCCATGCTCCTTGTGTGATCAGCTTTTCCTATGGTGTAATGTAAAGACTGTCTAGTGTGCTCTCAGTCATTTACATATCTTATCTCTGCTGCTCCCTCTCCCCTCTCACAGCATTTAGTCCCACATACACTGTGTAACTTGACACTACTTGGAGACTAAATAGAATTCAACTTCAACTTTGAAAGTTGTCTTTCTTGGGTACTGACTGTGTCTCCCGATACTCAGATACCCTGGGAATTTATAGTAAGACAGGGGAGCGTACAATCTGGACTGTCCTGAGAATAATAAAAATAAAGTATGCATAAGCACAGTATAAAGCACAAATACAAAAAAGGGACTGACTATTAGATGACAAGTAGAAGATGAAGGCAACTGGATTATAAGGATGATGGTGATAGCTATAAAACTGACCATGGAGTTTGGAGTGAATGATGTAGAACAGAAATAGCAACCAATCAGAACCTAACCCTAATGCTAGCTCTCCCTGCATTTTCCTTATTTTCTCCCCGACACTGACCCTAACACCAGACACCAATGTCCCTAAGTAGTCCTGAGTTAACCCTACTGGTGACCCTGTCTTAAATACTGTTCCTGGGAACAAGAGGACATTAGATCCCAGACAAGATGTCAAACAAGAAAGTTGAGTAATGAACCAAAGCAAGACAGATGCAAACAAGGAATGAGCAAACACAGAGCAGAGGCTAGAAAACAAGAGTAGAGTAGATATAACTATAGCAACACAAGTATATTAACAAGAACAAACTACAATCCGCCCCATGTGAACATGCCCTTGTAGAGAACCTCCAGGCAAGGAAATGGAAACTACAAGTTTCCGGAAGGTGTCATTTTCTCAAAATGTTAAAGGGGGGTTTATGACCTTTAAAAACTTGCTACAGAGTAGGGGATGGTACAATAAAATAGTCATTATTGCCTCTAGTCCATTGCCGCTAACCTGCCCCCCCCCCTGCTCTCCAGTTCCTGCTGAAACTGGAATCAATGATATCATGTTCATCACTCACATAGCCACTGTAGCCAATCATTCACCTCAGAAGTCATGTGTGCATGAATGGCATGTGGTCACTCAGACCAGAGATTGGCTGCAGCAGTCATGTGGGTGTTGAATATGAATATGATCTCATTACTTCCGAGGTTTAGAGAGGAGGGGATCTGGTCAATAACACTGGATCGGAGGCATAATGGATGGGTGAGTAATGAGTTTTTTTTTACTTTTATATGCTATTTCCTACCCTAGGGCAAGTTTTTCTAAAGGTTGGAAAACCCCTTTAATGTACAGATGTAGGAAAGATTAACTTGATAATTAAGACATTAAATGCACAGTTGCAGCAAATTTTAAATTGACACTCAACACAGCAAAAGCCATTGAAAAGTCAAATTGAAGTTTGCTGCATCCAAGTATTTAAAGCGACATGTAACAGGTTAACCTTTGCTACATTTGTATATGTTCTTGGGTTTTCTAGGAATATAATTGATAACCTATCCTAGAAATAGGCCTTTAGGGTGTTATTAGTGCGCGGCCCCGCATGTGTCTCCATAGTTACAAGCTGCAAACAAACCATATATAGTCTGATCTGCAGTCAAACTATTCCCTCTGCTATCATATATTTGGTATGAAGTAAGAGACAGATGATTTGCTTGTAGCCTGTAACCCCTAAGACAGGTAGGTTTGCATTGGAGCTGTATGCGCAAAACGATAAGAGATTTCTAATCTGGAAAGCAATATTTTTACATTTATTTTCTCATCAGGGTTAAAAAAAAAAATAAAAAAAATAGTTGCAATGATGTTTAGAGCATTTTGGGGGTTTATAAGGTACATTTTGTCTTAAATGTAGTAAATATATGTTCTGCACCTTCATTCGTCATGATCGCTTTAAAATCCAAAGTTCGCAGTTGTTTTGTTCATCGAAGAATCCAGCAATTTTTAGGCCATTTTCTTTAAATGCAGTGTGAAATAGCCTCCGTTCTTCACTTTGGTTTTGGATTAAAACAAGTAATTTGCGGTTTGGCACATAGCCCATTTCAACTGTCCAGATCACCAGCAAGTGAAAGTGACTGCAAGCATTACTTATGGCTCCCTAAAACCCTAATGGAGAAAGGCAATATGAATTTGTCAGCTGCGTTCCTGCTGACTTGCATATCTTGGCTGAAACTTACACTTTAATTGACCTGAGTCAGAATTCAAACCAGGTGACAGTCAGTCTGCGCATCACTGTAATCGTTACGGAAGAACATTCCAAAAAGTTTGCACTTAGAAAAAGTTTACAAGACTTTGTGATGAGTCTAATGTTTCACTCTCAGGATTCTCCAGAGTGCAATCGAGTTGTGAGGTTTACAGAAAGGTTGCCTTTATAGAATACTTTTACTGGAGAGAAAAATGCCTAAAATTGCTTCTGTTGATACTGCAGAAAGGCAGACAAAGACTCCATAAGTTAACCAGTAGTAACCCATGCAAGCATGTAAGTAAAGCATACTGATCTGTTGACTCTGAACTTGCCATGAATTTCATTAAGGACTTCTATGTGTTACAATATAAATGCAATATCTTATCAATAATGTATCTTATGCAATTCACATCACCACCACTATGTGACCATACATAGACTTATAGAGCTGTTGTGGGTGGAGCTAAGGTGACGCAGGATTTAGGATACGATGCAGCAGATGGAGTAACCAAAGGATGCAATTTTTGTTTAGTAACACAGAAATAAAAGTGAATAATGATAATGCAGTTAAACGGTTACCTTTGAATACCTGTGCACTATCTACTGTTAACTAAAGCATATGAATAATTATAGTAACTTTTGAGTAATCCGTAGTAATGGTAATGCCTATAACTCTAGTCTAATATTGAGAAATACAGATTAAAAAAAAAAGATACACAGCGTCCCTTGGGGGCTAACATTCCAATACAGTCTTCTAGAAGATAACTTGCAGCTAGAGATGAGCGAGCGTACTCGGTTCGGGTGTTTTTGCACTCGAGCACCACTTTTTCCGAGTAACTGACTACTCGGACGAAAAGATTCGGGGGGTGCCGGGGGGTGAGCGGGGGGTTGCAGAGGGGAGTGGGGGGGGAGGGAGAGAGCTCCCCCCTGTTCCCCACTGCTACCCCCTGCTCCACCATGCCGCCCCGAATCTTTTCGTCCGAGTAGTCAGTTACTCCGAAAAAGTGGTGCTCGAGTGCAAAAACACCCGAACCAAGTATGCTCGCTCATCTCTACTTGCAGCGTATCTTTTAGCTATTGGTCACACTCTCCCCGAGGGGCCATTTTACGTTCCTCCCCATACAAATCTCAGTCCCTGAGCAGAAGCTCGAGCAGCAGAAATTTAACAGTCCAATCCCCTCGGTGTAGTTCCTAACTCCTGCAGCAGACCTGCTGGCTAAATATTGCTGATGCCCTACAGTAGGCCAATGTTCAGTTGACGTTGCATTCATTCTGTTCTCTAGTACTTCCAGCCAGGGCAATGTATGCCATGTCTGTAGTGACATGGTGTTCATTACCTGGCGAGATGCTCAGAAGCTGTGGCCACAGTGGCAACAACACCCATGTACAAGCCAGAACATTAGAAGGGTGGGAGTAGCTGACAGGTAATGATGACCCTTAATGGAAAGTGACACAGCCGAATGTCCATGAGGGTAACAAAGTTGCTGGAATGATTTACATGGAAAAGGAGAGACAAGCAAGTTAAAAAAAAAACTGCTCTAGGGGATTGCTAATGATGGGCAGGATGCTATTGGGGACAATTGAGTAAAGACCCCATTAAAGTGGGGAAACGCCTTTAATGCTGTCATATACTATTCTGATGAATGTTTCCTCACTAAGTCCATGAGTCAGAAGTAAGAAGAACTTTTAGTACAGTAAATTAAGCTATCTCACTGAGGACAAGAAAGAGATAGTTTAGATAGAGGTTTCTATTAGTGACCCTGTAAGTTACTGTATAGGACTATACTTGTATCCATTATTTCTATAACAATATGTGAAAAGCCACCTTTTAACTTTCTACGTTGTACTATTACTGTACATCGCGGCTCAAAGTTTTGTTCTCAGAGTCCAAAATGAGTCATACAAATTGCTATAAAAGTAGTAGTGATTTAGACGAGTACAGTGGAGAGAGGTTTTTATTCTTGAGTGCAATGATGAAATACATAACATTTGTGATGTGTAGTTGGCTTGCAAGTATATACATATGTTTGTTTTAATTCTCTGCTCTGATTTGGCTAATTACATTGAGAAGGTATTTGCAAAACTATCCCTGAGAGCAAGAAGTCACCAGGGTCCAGACACAAATTCAAACATGCAAGGAAGTGAGCAGACAAAACCAGAGTCTAGAAAATAAGATTAGACCAGACAACAATAGGAGCAAGAACAAATTAGACTAGAACAAGATACTAGAAGTAAACATGGAATATTGACTTTAACCATACATTGCTACTGCTATCACCAGCAACCGCACTGTAGAAGCCAAGGACACTTGAAGAAAGGTTAGCCAATCAGGAACTCCTCCATAAAAGAGGTTGGACTAGCTATGAGGTCAGCTGAACTACTTCAATGGATCAGCTATGGGAAGTTGTTGGGGCAGTTGTATAGCCCAACAACTTCCCATATCTGATCCATTGAAGTGATCCAATAGGATCCAGTTTAGAAACAATGTATTCATACCCCCTATTAGTGAATGCTAAGTTAATAGAGGAAGCAGTTAAAAAGATCTTCTCTCACTATATAGAGCATGTCTTGTATTACACAGACCAGCTATTGATTTGAATGGACACTATGTAATGCTTCATTTTCGCTGTGGTGGCACTGTGATGCACGCACCCAAATACGGAAGTGTGAGTGAACCTATTGGCATCAATGGGTTCTATTCTCTGCGACTTGCACACGCGCAAATACCTCTGTGGTATCCATCCTCAGGGCTTAAACAGACGAATGTATTTGCAAAGGCATTTCTGTACGCAAAATATAACGCTACGAAGCGAAGGCATTGATCTCTGCCATAGAAGTCTATGGCGGCTTAAAAAAGGGAGGGAGTGGGGGGCGTGGCCTGACCGAGCACCAAGATGGCTGCATAATTAAGGTGCTCCGAGCGCAGAGGCTTTTATAAGCTACTTTAAAGCAGAAAAGGACGTTTTCTCACCTGGCAGAAAGTCACCCTGCACTGCCAACAGCAGCGGTGAACGGAGGAACTGTTGTCGGCGTTTCCACCTGCGGCACGGACACCCGGAGAGCCCGCTCTCTGCACGTGGCAGCTTCCTTATAGCGGCCCCTGCACCTACATAGCAAGTAATCTCCCCGGTGGAGAAGGACAGCCGGCAAATAGTTAAAGAGCCGGCGGTCTCCGTTGGCTTTCACTGATAACGGAGAGGGAAGAGGTAGCTCCCCCCCCCGGCAGAGAGAAGCCCTGAACTGCTGACATTAGCGGTGAGTGGAGGAGCCGCTGTCAGCAGTATCATCCTCTGCACGGGCATCCGGAGAGATCGTTCTCTACACGTGGCAGCTTCCCCATCGCAGGTAATCTCCCCGGTGGTGGGAGACAGCCGGTGACAGCTCTCTCTCATAAGGGAGGGAAACGAGGTGATGTGCGGCAACCCAGCTCTGAAAGCAGCAGAGAACAGATGAGCCGCCGTAAATCCTGTCAGCACCTGCACAGACGGCTAGAAGACTTCTTCACCCTGCGTGGCAGCCCATACACAGCAGATCCTGACCCTGGGACACAGCCTGCAATCCAAACAGAGGATTCCAGATTGCAGCCTCCTAGAGCTGACGAGAGCCTCCAGACAAGGACCGCAGCAGAACGGAGGGGAGACATAGCGGTGAGTGACACTTCAGCCCCGCTTAACAACCCCCTGCCCCACACCACTAACTTTATGTCGGCCATTAAGGGGAAAGCTCCCCAAAAAAGCAAGTCACATTCCAACAAAATGGCTGCAAACACAGCCCAAAACAAGAAAACACACATATCCCCGACCGCTAGCCCATTAAAACAGCGGGCTAAAATAGCGGAAGAGCAGATAGAAGATCCACAAAGCCCTCAGATGGAAGACCCTATCACTTCTATGCCCTCTTCAGATAAACCAGCCACAGAGGCATTTATGAAAGAAATGTTACTGGCCCTAAAAGATTCCTTACAAGTGAACTTTGACTCATTAAGCTCCACCCTAAAATCCTCTATGGAGGAAATGGAGGAAAGAGTATCCCGTACTGAAAACAAAATGAGCGAAATTACTCAGTCTCACAATAATCTAATTGATGATCACTACTCTCTGTCAGAAGAGGTTGACGCTCTCAAAATAAAGCTTGCAGATATAGAAGATAGAAACCGACGTAATAACGTCAAATTTAGAGGCATCCCAGAGGCGATCCAGACAGCTGAAATCACCAACTATATCCAGAAAATGATTAAAACAGTCCTCCCAGATGTTACAGCCATGGATCTAACCATAGACAGAGCGCACAGATTACCAAAACCAAAATTTGTTCCCGACTCTATGCCTAGAGATATCATTGCTAGATTTCACTTCTTCCATATTAAAGAGGCCATGATGCAAGCTACGCGCAAACTAAATCAGCTACCGGCCCCATATAATGCAATTCGCCTCTACACGGATCTCTCGCAGATGACTTTACAAGCAAGAAGAAAATTTTCAGTAGTTACCAACGCCCTTCGCCAAGCTAAAATTCCCTATAAATGGGGCTTCCCTCCGAAACTCCTAATCCACAAAGATGGAGCCACCCACCTTTTCTCAAATCCAGAAGAAGCCACAGAAAAAATTAAATCCTGGGGCATCTCCATCCTACCTCCGGAGGAAAACCCTAGGGGCCCAACAAGAAGACCAAGACCGGAAAAAACCTTCATGTCCTCCGAACACGGCCGTTGAAAACCCACATACATCTCGACCTACGAAAACCTCCTCATCACAGCCTGCCTCTGGCTCCTGCTTACTCAGGTGAACTTTACCCCCCACTTTACAAGTCCACAATTTAACTGGACTTGAAGTTCCACCCATTTCGTCAACTGTTTTGATGATATTATACCTTTTGACACTATACGCTGCAATGTTACCCTTTGTTATGTTTAGACATCGATACTTTCCATGCTGCTTCATGACATACTCTACTTCTAAAAATGTCGGTTAAACTTCTCTCCATAAACGCGAATGGGTTAAACTCACCATTTAAACGCTCATCACTATGGAGAGAAGCGTTGACCCAAAAAGCTGACATTCTTTGTGTGCAGGAGACACATTTCGATGCTTCCGCATGTCCAAAAATTCACCATACTAAATTCCCTAAGATTCTCCTGGCCTGCGCCCCAAACAAAAAGGCAGGAGTATTGATTGCTTTTAGAGATACGATTAATGTACAAACCAACTCAATTATACAAGACCCTAGGGGGAGATTCCTCTTGGTAACAGGAACTTTAAACTCTCTCCCTTTCTCCTTACTGAACATTTACGCACCAAATAAAGCCCAGATAAGTTTTTTGAATAAGACTATCAAGAAATTGCGGAGGCATGGAAATGGAAAAGTGATGATCTGTGGTGACTTTAATCTCGTCCCAGACGATTCCATAGACACAACTTCTCAAACCCGCAGAATCCGCCCAAACTTAAATTCATGGATCCAAAAAGAAGCTCTCTATGACAGCTTCCGTTGCCTAAACGCATCAGCGAGAGAGTATACCTTTTACTCCCCACCGCATAGAACATTTTCGAGAATAGACCTGATATTGGTGGATAGATGGTCCCTACCTTTAATCTCAAGCGCCTCGATTGAAAAGTCCACATGGTCAGATCATGCGCCTATCACAGCCACTTTTACATGGGGGGAGGGAGGGAATGTGACACGCACATGGAAATATAACACCTTCCTAATGGGGATCCCTAAACATACAAAAACAATAAAAGATGCCCTCACGGAATATTTTCAATTCAATGTCACTCCGGAGGTTTCTCCAACAACAATCTGGAACGCCCACAAAGCGTTCACTAGGGGAATCCTCATTAAAATCAGCGCAAAACACAAAAGAGACAAAGAAAAACAACTCAATGACATCCTATCCCAAATAACAACTACCGAAACTCATCTGCAAACGGTTCAATCAGAGGAACTACATAAACAATTATTTGAACTAAGACATAAGTTACGCTCTCTTCTTATAGATGATTTTGACAAGTCTATCAAAAATTCAAAAATAGCCTACTACTCCTCAATGAACAAACCTTCCAAACTAATGGCAAACCTAGTCAAAAAAACTAGAACAAAAACAAAAATTCCGTACATATCGGACCCAGAAAACAAAAAGCTAAAAATATCACATCCTAAACAGATTGCGGAATGCTTTCGCAAATTCTACGAAAAACTATATAATCTGAAAGAAGATCCCTCCACCCCCCAGCCGAACAAAAAAGAAATTGCGTCTTTTCTTCAAACATTAAATCTCCCAAAAATTTCAGAGTCGCAACTAAAAAACCTAAGCAAACCCATAACAACCCAAGAAACTATTGACAATATAAGAACTCTAAAACCTCAAAAATCCCCGGGCCCAGATGGCTATCCAAACGAATACTATAAATCCTTTAAGGACATCCTAGCTCCACACCTGACCCAAATGTTTAATTCGGCAATTCAACAAAGTAAATTTCCAAGAGAAATGCTTGAAGCTACAATCGTCACAATAGCCAAACCTGGTAAAGACCCCTCGTCCGTAACTAACTTCCGCCCTATATCGTTGCTCAATTGCGACACTAAACTATACTCAAAAATTATTGCCCAGAGACTACAGACAGTCCTCCTGTCCATAGTACACTCGGATCAAGTGGGCTTTATTAAGGGACGGCAAGCGTCTGATGCCACAAGAAGAGTCATCGATCTTCTCTCTATACTAGAAACCTCCCACACCCCGGCCATACTCCTTGCCTTAGATGCAGAAAAGGCTTTCGATCGCCTACATTGGGAATACACTTTTGCTGTTCTAGAAAAATTTGGACTCACGGGAAATATCATTAACGCAATAAAAGCACTCTACTCCAACCCCTCGGCTAAAATTCTGGTGGACGGTACACTGTCTGACTCCTTTTCTATCACTAACGGGACCCGTCAGGGATGCCCACTTTCCCCCCTAATATTTATTTTAGCTATGGAACCCTTAGCTGAATCCATAAGAATGAACACTAACATACAGGGAATACCTACAAAAACTAGACAACACAAAATCAGCTTATTTGCAGATGATACGCTAATTATGATAACTAACCCTATATCCTCCCTTAGACATGTATATTCTAGTTTATCCTTATTCTCAAAAATTTCATACTATAAATTAAATGTGTCCAAGACACAAATATTGGGAGTCCTCATTCCAAATGACTTAAAAAGAGATATAAAATCTGAATTCCCATTTCAGTGGCAATCCCAAAATATTCCCTATCTTGGAATCCAAATATGCTTTCCCCTGTCCGCCACCACTTCAACTAACTATTTCCCACTACTTAAAGCAATACAGGAAGATTTAAACGACTTTAAAAAACATCACTCTACATGGCTGGGAAAGATTACACTGTATAAAATGATAATTCTTCCAAAAATCCTTTATTATTTCAGAACACTTCCTATTCCGATCCCCCAAAAAATATTACAAAAATTCCAGAGTCAGATGTCAGACTATGTGTGGAATAGTAAAACCACCAAGAGTGGCACGCTCTATCTTGTCTTTACATAAAACCCAAGGAGGAGTGGATCTTCCCAACTTAGAGACTTATTATACAGCGATTCTAATTAATCAGTCAAGAGACTGGCTTACCCACTCGAAAATGACAGGATGGGTAAACTTGGAACGAGAAATTATTAACTCCAAAGCCCTAAGTCGCTAATTTATGCGACTATTATGGCAACTCAACATTCACAATTGAGGTCAAAAATTGTGATCCCAAACACCTCACCAACAATCACAGCGACAACGGCAGCATGGATCAAACTTACTCAAAGCATAGAATATACAAAAACCCATAACCAAAACTCAATACCACTAGACACCCTAGAACATTTCATTCCGGGAATGAAACTAAGCAATTGGTTAGAGGTGGGGATAAAACAAATAGCTGACCTTTATGAACAAAACTCACTGAAACCCTTTTCACTATTGGTCCATCAATTCAACTTACCAACAACAGAAATGTATAGATACTTCCAATTAAGATCCTTACTGAAATCCATCCACCCTCAAAGTACAGTGATCTCTCACATAATGATTTCAAACATAACAAAACTACAAAAGGGAAACAAGAGTTCAACCAGACTCCTCTACGACCAGATGACTGGCAATCTAAGATCGGGTAAGAGATGCCACCTTTTAAACTGGGAAAAAGACCTAAAAACAAAGTTCTCTCTTGAAAGCTGGTTAGAGTCTTTTAAAAGAACCAAACAAGCAACAAAAAGTGCCAATTTAATAGAAACCCACTTAAAAACTCTCACAAGGTGGTACCTCACTCCGGACCAACTAAAGAAAAGGCGGATAGTCGCCGGGGCTGAATGTTGGAGGGGCTGCGGTCAGGAGGGATCCCTAATCCACATTCTTTGGGCATGCCCCCTAATCACCGTATACTGGTCTAACGTATATGCACTAATTAACAAAATCTCGACTACTAATGTCCCGAAACTCCCCGCTACAGCACTTTTGCTTCTCGACCTTGGAGAAATCAAACCTGAAAAAAGACAGTTAATAAGCCACATATTGATGGGAGCAAAAATCTTAATCACTAGGAAATGGCGAACTACGGAAATCCCTCATTTCCGAGTTAACCCAACTTATAACGGAACACGGAACCTTTGAGAAAGCTCTTGCGCTTAGAAATAACTCATACCTAAAATACGCGGCAGTATGGAAACAATGGTTTGACAAATTTCAGCTAGATGTCTAAAAAACTGTTATTTTCTATGTTTTCCTATCCCCGCTATCCTATAATCCCTTTGTTCTTCTCTCCCTCCCCCCCCTCACCTATCAGTCCCCCCCTGTATCCTGACTTACCTAACAAACTCAACATTGTGTATCTTAAATGACTAAACATGATTTCACACTGAAAAATGTGATTGTTTCTGATTTTCTATTGTAACTTCCTGGAAAAAATTGCTTTATTACTAATGAATATTTGTATACCTGATTGTGAAATTCAATAAAAATCTAATGAAAAAAAAAAAAAGGGAGGGAGTTACTCTGTGTACAATGGAGGGAAAAAAGGCAGCTCACCCTTTATTTGGCTTTTAATTGCCATTGTGTTCCTCCAGAAGGGTGTAACGCGTCAGCGTGTGAACTGGCATTTCGGTTGCAAAAATTACAGTCCCGTGAACTGTGCATGCCTGTTTTTTATTATCTCCCAACCTCGTTCATGCGCAAATACAATCCATACCTTCTGAAACCGCTCTAAGGCTTTATTCAGACCTCCGGGTTTTCACTTCCAGCTGATATACGCTGTCCCTCTTTGCAAGGGGAAGAGGCGGGACTGGATGGGAGCAGTGCACTCCCACTCCCTGCCCCCCACCACTATTTGCGAAGGGAGGAGTACGGCGGAGCTAAGTTACGCCCCAATCCCCCGCTCCCATTGCAAATAGTGGCGAGGGGTGGAGAGGGGGTGCGAGCTCAGTGCACTGCTCCTGGCCCATCCTGCCTCCTCCCCCTGCAGAGAGCGACAGCGTATATCGTCAGGGCGTGAAAACCCAGCCAATATACGGTCGTCTGAATAAGCCCTGAGACATTGCCCACCATCCACAGAGAATCATCACCTGCAGCAGAACATCCGTTGATCCCAAGAAGAGATATTCATATATACAGAATATTTTCCACCACTTTACATTCACAAAAACCGCTGTCCATATGCCTGCATGGGTGCTGCATACACAAAACGGTACACTATTTTTAAAAATCCAACCTGTTTCAAAATTGCCTGATTTTAGTTATTTTGAACCTTTTACAGCAAAAACTGTTGTAGAACTTTCATACCCTTTTCAGCAAAGAGTACTGCACCATCCCAATTGTCCAACCAAATCGTACATTTACTTTTAATGACGGTATAAAAAAAAAAAACGAAAAACTGCTCATGGACATGTATTGCGCATCATTCTAGAAAGAACTGCCTCTAACTCCTCGGATGATACAGTAGAACTTTGATATTCCCCAGCATTTAGCAGTAGTACACAAAGTCCCAGCTAAAGGCTCCATTGATTTCCTATGTTTGCAACATTCCGATAAGGTCTGAGCCGCCCGTGACATTTAAAGTCATGGCGAAAATGACATTACCATAATGATATGAGAGAGTAAACGGGGACGGGCTAATAAATCACATCAAACGGCGCACTTTTTGTCTTGTCATTTTAATGATGTTCTATGGACTTTCTCTTCAAAAGATAGCAAGAAATTGTAATAAAAGTTAATATACCGAGCATTAAGAATGATGTCCGTTCAGCGACGGGCTGTACACAATTTCCCGTTCTTCTCGCAATAAAAACTAGATACCGAAAAAGAAAAAAAAAAAAAAAAACTTGCGCCTCATTTTTCTCATTCCTAGCAGTTTTAATGTCTTTAGTGTAAATGTCTGTAGACTTTAAGGCTCCCTCTGCAAGGTTAATATAGCAGTAACATGATTCAGGTGACATAATAAGCGCTAATCTAGGGGCCTCTAATGACCATAATGCTAGGCTATAATCATTTTACTTTTGCTACAATGCCATCTTCAATCCAGATCTGGCGCCGCTTTAAGTTCAGAATAAATCTGTAAATATGACATTTTCTCGCTCATTTCACTAATTGCAGTCATAGTAAATTAATCAAAGGACGTGCAAGGGGCAGAGCGGTTATTGGCTTATTCAGCTTTTGTGGCGGGGGATAGAAGCTCTTAACAGATTTACTTACGGTGAACCATTGAGATTTCCGTACTAGTTGTCAGGCAAAGTTGATGGGAAAAAAAAGAATTTTTAAACAGAGTTGAAATATTGAAAATCAAGCAATATTTCATATTTTTTTCACTTTGACAAAATCTTTACGGTCTTTGTTCTATAGATTAATGTTTCTTAAAGCGGTATTCCCAGAATTAACACCACATGCAGTTGGGAAGATCTTGAATGGAGAAGTGGCCTAGCATGGGTCCTGGCATTCCATTCCAGTCTATGGGACTGCTGCAAGATAGCCGAGTTCCAGGGGCGTGCCGGCAATGTAGGCAGACCGTGCAACTGCTATGGGGCACATGGATAGTCAGGAAGAGCAATGTAGGCAGACCATGGAACTACTATGAAGCTCGTAGGTAGTCAGGAAGAGCAATGTAGGCAGACCATGGAACTACTATGAAGCTCGTAGGTAGTCAGGAAGAGCAATGTAGGCAGACCATGGAACTACTATGAAGCTCGTAGGTAGTCAGGAAGAGCAATGTAGGCAGACCATGGAACTACTATGAAGCTCGTAGGTAGTCAGGAAGAGCAATGTAGACAGACCATGAAACTACTATGAGGCTCGTAGGTAGTCAGGGAGAGCAATGTAGCCAGACCATGAAACTTCTACGAGGCTTGTAGGTAGTCAGGGAGAGCTTCTTAAATGGTGGAGTGGCCTAGCATGTATGGTGGCACTTCATTCCAATCTATGGGACTGCTGCAGAAAGGTAAGTTCCAGTGGCGTGCTGCCAATGAAAGCAGATGATGCGACTGCTACGGGACTCATAGATAGTCAGGAAGAGCAATGTAGGCAGACCATGTGACTTCTACGGGGGAAAACAGTCAGGAAGAGCAATGTAGGAAGGCCAAGGCCATGCAACTGCCATGAGGCTCATAGGTAGTCAGTAGGTGCTGAAATGGAGAAGTGGCCTAGCATGCATGCTGGCACCTCTTTCCAGCCTATGGGACTGCTGCAGATAACTGAGTTCCAGTGGTGTGCCGTCAATGTAGGCAGACCACACAACTGCTATGGGACACATGGGCAATCAGGAAGAGCAATGTAGGCAGACCACGCGACGGCTACAGGAGAAAGCATGGGCAGTCAAGAAGAGCAATGTGGGAAGACCAACACCAGGCGACTGCTATGAGGCTCGTAGGTAGTCAGAAGGAGCTTAAATGGAGAAGTGGCCTAGCATGCATGCTGGCACTTCTTTCTAATCTATAGGACTGCGGCAGATAGCTGAGTTTCAGCAGTGTGCCGTCAATGTAGGCAGACCACACAACTGCTATGGGACACATGGGCAGTCAGGAAGAGCAATGTAGGCAGACCACGCAAATGCTGTGGGACCGAGGTAAAGAACAAAAATTAAAATGGATGTCACGAATCAGAGTAGACACCACCTGTGATTATTAGAGGTAACTGCACTGTAATCACTATCACTAAATAGATCAGGTATCTGACTATTATATGGTGACTGTATTATTCAGAGATATACGATAGCTGAGCTGCTGTTTCTAAATCGGCAGCATTGTAGATATGTTATCTGTAATGTAATTGTTTTGAGGGGGACGGGCCCAATTCTGAGTTCTGCTATTAGACTTCATGAGTTCTATGTACGCTCCTGCTGACCTCCCATGCATATTCATATGCATAGAATCATTGCTTTAGTCAGTTAACCCTTTGCAATCCAATTTTAGATTCAGGGTTTCCTAGGGGGCTTTCTCTTTCTGAAATTTCACAATGGCGCCATCTGCTGGCTAAAGCCAGTACTGCGGTTTGGGACATGCTGGAGAGGCCCCAACAACAGAGCGGCCAGTATTATATAGTAAGAATACCCTGCCGGATGTCTTCTGACATCGGAGCTGTACAGCCTTCAATCAGAATGTCTTCAGACATCAGGCAGTGGATTGGAAAGGGTTAAATGACACATTAAGCTCTGCTGCATCTAGACATCATTATGCAGGGTGCCCCAATAGTGTGAAAACACACATATGGAATGAAACCGGTTGGGCAGATGGTGATCTAATTTTGCATAGAAGCTGCAGGGCAAACCTGTTAGTCCATGTCACCAACATGATGTCCATTTTGAATGCTGCCATCTTGGATTCAGTCAACTTTTTCCATTGGGGATGTAGGTGTGTGATACATCAATTGGCAGAAAATGATAATATAACTATTTTATAAATTAGATTTTTTTATATATAAAAATGTTTGTAATTATTATAGACATAACTTTATTCATTCTTCTATTAACACAGTGATTCTCCTTCATTACGGACAATATGAACAATGGCGTTAGCTCAGCAGAGCCTTTTCTGATCATCCTTATGTCAGGTGAATGAATATTGTGCAGATTTCAGTCAACGCCACCCAACCAGACCTTCTATTACCAATAATGCCGTGCCAAACTTCTTTCCAATAGGTTCTATCACTCATAAATCAAAATTTGGGCAACCCCAAATTGTTGCCGATGAGGGCTGATCTCAACACGTTATGTTAAACTTAAGCACAATTATGTTTTTCTTGTGAAATTTTCTGCGAGTTTGATATATCACACACCTACATTTCCATTGGAATAAAAAGAGTCGAATCCAAGATTGCAGCATTCAAAATGGCCGTCCCATTGGTCACATGGACTACCAAGTTTTCCCCTATCTCCACACTTTATGTACAGAATTAGATGACTGTCTGCCAAACTGTTTTCATCACACTTTTGAGATAACTTGCATCTCAAGAAATACAGGCAGTGCGGGAAATGTTATACAAAAACAGGGGCTTAACTTAAAGCCCCAGGGCCCCAATCCAAAATCTGTAACCAGGCCCTCACCAACTTGTGTATAATACTATCATCTCCTTATGTGAGAGAGGCCTTTAGGCTCCCTCAGGCTCTGGAGCCTAGGTACATCTGCTACCTCTGTAAATCCCCTGTTAAACATTCCATATCCCTGTTAAATCCCCGGAAGACAGTGAAGTCATTTATGGAAAAAAACCCTGAAATTAACCGAACAGTTGATAGAAACAACCATGTTTTAGTGCCATTTGCTCTTCACGGTAAGCCTGATAATAATTTACTAGCATTTTCTTCATTTTGTACTGAACCTTTTTGAGCCTTAAATGTGAGGAAACAGTTTTACAGAAAAACTAATATTTTTGTAGATTTCCTTGTATGGTAGAGCCTGGCCTCGTGGCCGTGAGCACATTTGGGATCCACAATGTAAAGATCACAAATAGGACTGAGTGGCAGTTAGAGTTGCCAACCGGACGGTAATTACTTCTACAGGCTGGTGCCGGTATTTATATCTTTACTGGCTATGAGAATTGATGGTAAAAATGTATTCACTTAGCCCCTCTACCTCCACCCCCCTAACCCCGACTGCCGGATGCTGCTTTCATGGTATTGGAAGGTAGGAGAGGAAAAAGTACCGAGTGCGGCACAACCTTCTAGAGGTAGAAAGAATCAGAGTCGGAATTACAAATTTAACTTTTCTTTGTATCAATACCAGAAGAAGACGCGTTTCGCGGCTCACGCCTCTTCCTCTACAGGAATGTACATAGCAATAGCTGAACCTAATGTTTAGTTGTGCTCCTATTTTTTGAAGAAAAGATGGAAAAACAACTGCACACAACTATGCCTTGCCGTCAACTATAGTTTTAAACTTTCCAGGACCACTCAAGAGGTGGCTTGTGCCTCAAAATGCATCTTGCTAGCATTATTAATAATAATGATAATAATAATCGTTATTCATATACCGCCAACATATTCCAGTGTGCTTACAGTACAGGGGAAATAAAACAAGACCACGGTTAGATGACGTAATCAATTGATGGAAACAGTAGGGGTGGGGATCCTGCTCACGAGCTTACATACTACAGATAATCGGGTGATACAGAAGGTAAAGGCCTGGAGATGTGCACTGTATGGAGAGGTGGAGAGTGAGGGATGCTATACACATAGACAATCGTCAGGCCGTATAGTGGCTGAATCGGTATGACTGCAGAAGGGGGTTGATTACGGCTAGCAGGAACTGCAGTCGGTAGGACAGGGAGCATGTTCAACTGTTCTAGTGAGAGGGGGCACTGATACAATGGGGGGATGCTGAAAGGGTCAGTGGATAGTGGTAAGGGAAGGGAGAGTGTGCAGAAATGAGTCATGGGAGGTAACTGCACTGCATTCACTATCATTGAGGTAACTGCACTGTAATCACTATCACCCTGTATAGCTGATATCTAACTATAATTATGGTGACTGCATTATTTAGATATATACTAGAGCTAAGCTGCTGTATATAAGCCTGCTGTGTTACAAAAGCTGTCTTATGACATATAAATGTATTTTTTGAAGGGGGGCAATTCGGGTGGAATAACAAAGATAAAATCACATGCTGTGTTAAGCCACACCCTCAAACCACACCTCATTTTTACCTTGGCAGTTATTTTCTACTGCAAAGGATGGAAACTCTAGCTGCAGTACCAAGGACAGCCACACTTATGTAGGAGCCAATGAAGATGCCATGGTAGTTGCTTGAGTCCTTTTAATGCCAATTAGAGGGACTCTGGGAGGTGGCAGACCCACACTGATCAAACATCCTAAAGACAAACAATCAAAATCCCTTCATCTCATAAACCCCCCTTTAGGAGCGCAAAAAAAAAAAACTGGAGCCATTCGCTCATATAGTCGTGTTCTGGTATATTGTTAGGATGTGACATAACAAATGTTCAACTCAAAGCTGCCTGGCACTGAGCAGAGGAAAAGTCACATCATTCTCCGTGTCAGCGTGTTATTAATTAGATTTTTTGTAGAATTCAGAATGAGTTTATGCTTGTTAATATTAGCTCTCAGGTCATTAGTTCTCAAGTTCAGAACTTGAATGTAAAGTTAACCAATATATAACCCGCCATTGCAGAATATAAGTATATAACTTCTAAGGCAGACCTCTAGGCAGTGAGCTTTGGAAACGAGAGGAACAGTGTCAGACAAGGGGTGCATTGGGCCCATAAGGGGGATTCATTCTGAGGACCCACTTTCTATTATGGCACCAATTTAAATGATCACCGCACCGCGAGACAATTTCGTTAATATGATATAGCGATCCGCATGGGCAGGACCCAGAAAAGGGCAGTTTAAAGGGGGCGATTATGCTGCAAAAAATCTTTAGATTAAGCAAATTTCCCCACTAGTGTTAAGAGAAACAGTTAAACTTTTCTAAAAGTTCAGTTCAGTGAGAATCCAAACCTCAGGTCTCTGCCGAACCCGCTAGAAGAAGAAGGAAAAAGGAGAAGAAGAAAAAAGGATGAGGAAGGAAGAAGAAGGGAAAATAAGTAAGAATAAAAGAATAGAAGGAAGAAGAAGGAAAAAGAAGGAGAAAAATCTTTTTCTCGCTTTTTCTTTTTTCCTTATCCGTTTTCCTTCTTCTTGCTTTTCCTTCTTTTCCTATTTTTCTTTCTACTCCTTTTTTTCCTTCTTCTTCCTTCTTTCTTCTACTTATTTTTTCTTCTTTTTCATTTTCTTAATTAATTTTGCCTTAAAACCCACTTAAAACTACTTAGACACACTCCTGAGGGTGCATTCACACGATCGTATATCGGCTCGGTTTTCACGCCGAGCCAATATACGTCATCCTCATCTGCGGGGGAAGGGGGGGATGGAAGAGCCAGGAGCAGGAACTGAGCTCCCGCCCCCTCTCTGCCTCTTCTCCGCCCCTCTGAACTATTTGCAATGAAAGGAGGAGGGACGGGGGCAGGGCTAAGTTCCCCAAATTAGCCCCACCCCTGTCCCGCCTCTCCCCATTGCAAATAGTGCAAAGGGGCGGAGAGGAGGCAGAGAGGGGGCGGGAGCTCAGTTTCTGCTCCTGGCTCTTCCATCCTCCCCCCTTGCAGATGAGGACGTCGTATATCGGCTCGGCGTGAAAACCGAGCCGATATTCGTTCATGTGAATCCAGCCTAAGGGTGTAATACAGGGCCTTTATGGTAATATATACCAATTTTAGGGGCAAAGTTCCAGTTCGGTTCCAACTAATTCAGACTGAACCAAAGATTTAGCGAAAATTCTGTGAATTGGCTAAGCCAAACTTCTCACAAGTTCACTCATCACTGCTTTCCAATCATTGTCCAGTGTAAATACATGCAACAATTGAGCAACAAACAGTAATTTGCCGGTTTGTCGTTGATCGCATCTTTTATGCTGACAAAAGAATTATCATTAGTTGGCGAATAAGTGAATAGAATATACAGACGTCATTCAGTCGTTAACTGGCAAGGCACGCATTGTTGGCAGACCAATAGCTTCAATGAGTGAAACTACAAAAAAATGTAGCACTAACAACTCACTCCTCGTTCGGTCAGGAATTGGGTCAAGCAAGTTACTGTATCTTTGCATGTAAAAGGACCTTAAACATAAGCACATTAGGTGGGGCAAGCCCACCAGACGATCCCCCAGCCCGAGAGGGCGAACTCAACATTGCTGTAGAAACAAGTATACCATATACAATAAACTGTTAGTTGGGAATTCCACAACATTTATACTATAAGCCATGCGAAGGTGATTCAAAAAATCTCCTTCCCACAGCCCACAATTAAGAACGTAACCAAATTTCCACCATTTAGGTGCAAATTTAGCAACTGCGAGTTTGGTGCATATTGGTTTTCCACTACAGAAAGCCAACAGTGAATTTTTTATACATTGCTAATTTGCTGCAGATTTTCCACAGTGGAAAAAATTCGCCACATATTTACGCCAAAATCCGAAGGGTTTTGTTTTGATTTTACTGCAGATTTTTTTTTATTGTCAAAAAGTTGCATGCTTAGACCACCTTCACACAGGATGTAATTGCTGCGGGCATTCTACAATGGATAGCTCGCAACAGTTACGCTTCAAAGCCACATTGGCCAAATCGACACCTAAACATTTGGCTAATAAATTCGGATGCCAAATATGGATCAAATTATGTCAAGTGAATGAGGTCTTAGGGTGGCCTCACACGAGCGAAAGTGCATATACACACGCTATCACAGGACGTATATGCGCTATGCATTCCGCACATTCCCGGGCTATTACATTCATATCGGCACATTCTACTGTACATAACTGTGCTATCAAGACCGCTCACATCAGCGCTGCCCGGGCAGCACCTTGTTGGAGTAGGCCGGACCCCTTCTTTAGTAGGCGGGGCAACCTATTTGTAAGCAGATCATCTGACTCATTAGGCCCGGATGTTTTCATTTAAGCCTGTGAACTGCGCAATTTCTGGCCAATTGCGCAGGAAAATAGAGCATGTTGGGCTTTTTTGGCCCAGAAAAAAAACGTGTGAAGGAACCCATTGATGTTCATGGGTTCTATATGCCGCACAGATTTTGCGGCCACAATTGCGCTCATGTGAGGCCGCTCTTAGAGTGGCTTTTACTTACATCACCATCCTTTACTTTTCTATGTAATAAAACCTCAAACCTCTAGGAACATTCTAGAAAATGCAAGGCTCAGATTGAATTGCCTCATACATTCTATAAGCACTTAGCTAAAACCTTGCAATCTAAGAAGCCTTTGTTTCTCTGCTCAGGGTCTCTGCAAGCATGAACAAGTTTCTATTGGGTGATTGATTTTATTGATGCCACAAAAACAAACAAACAAAAAAAACAATAAAAACTTCAAAAAAGCCATCAATGAGAAGTCTGCACCAAAATCCAACTTAGTAAATTTTCAGCAATTCTGTGGCAAAGAGCGATAGAAACACAGAGAGAAAGCGATAGAGAGTAAGAGAGAGAGCGATAGACAGAAAGAGAGAGATAAATAGTGAGACAGACAGAGAGAGAGAGAGAGCAATAGAGAAACAGACGGAGAGAATGATAAACAGAGATAGTGATAGAGAGATAGCAATAGAGAGACAGAGATCACGATAGACAGAGAGAAACAGACAGAGAGAGAGAGCGATAGAGAGACAGAGAAACAGAGAGTAAGCAATAGACAGACAGAAATAATGATAGAGAGACAAATAGAGAGAGATAACAAGAGAGACAGAGAGAAACAGACAGAGAAAAAGCGATAGACAGACAGAGAGAGCAATAGACAGACAGAGAGAGCAATAGACAAACAGAGAGAGAGCAATAGACAGACAGAACAAGAGCAATATACAGACAGAGAAATAGAAAGACAAAGAGAGAAAGCAATAGAGAGACCCAGAGGGAGCGATAGAGAGACATAGAAAGAGCAATAGACAAAGAGAGAGAGCAATAGAGACAGAAAGAGGGAGCGATAGAGAGAGTGAGTGAGAGACAGAAAGAGAATAAAAGAGACAGAGAGAGAGACAGACAGACAGACAATGAAAAGAGATAGAGAGAGAGGCAGAGAGAGAAAAAGAGAGACAGAGACAGACACACAGAGAGAAAGAGACAGACAGAGTGAGAGAAAGACAGAGAGAGACAGACAAACAGAGATTATATTAGATATCTGCTCCAAATACAAAGTGACCCTCTAAATAATGGCTAACTTAATTCCTAACCAAGCAGATTTATAAATTCACAACCACCACTTTTGAAACCTTTTATATTCGCGTAGTGAACATCGGGTCAGTCTAGTCATGTAAATATCTAGAAATGATTTGTGTATTGTGCATCTGACCTAAACACCATTGTGAGGCTTTATGGGACTTTTTACACAGGGCAGAAATGTCTGCAAAATGCAGCAAAGATGCGAATTTTGTCAGAAAGCTTTTCCGCTGCAGAATTTAATCTTGAGGTTTTGAAATAAAGACGCTCGGATTTTAACAGGTGCGGAATCTAAGTCCCAAAGGGCTGACATTCTGACGCTGAAATTTCCGTGCAGACTCGTTTCATCCTGTATGAAAGGTCCCTAGAAATGTTTCTCCTTTGGGACCAATTGGCTCACGCTGTATAAGATTTTTCCTGCCTCCTCTGGATCAGCAAGGGTTAATCAAGATTGTAATTTCTTCCCGTTTCTAGCACATCTCCCTCTCCTGATTGAACCTGATGGGCATTTGTCAATTTTCAGCCATATGTTCTGATGAAATTGCTTTCCTTTCATTTGTATCCTTGCCTATTTAATGCAGGTTATCCCATGAAAGAAAATCAATCGAGATATAAATTAGATTCATGTTTTTCTTATTGATTTATTTGTTTCTAATATTTTTTTATCGAACAGAAACCGTCATTTACTCTTCTTGTCATCTGATCCGAGGAGCATATTGTTGCCGAATCCCAAGTTCAATTTACTTCCCCTTAACAAATTGCTTTCTTGTACAATTTTTCATGTTTTCAGCATCACATCTTCATTAGACGTGAAGTGGTCTCATTATATAATGATTGGAAATGTCAGTATGTTATACTGGGTTTTGAAATCTGATCAAAATTGCCCAGTGACGTGCATGGAAATGACTTAGATGTCTCTTGGGCTTTTGCCAGGGGAGAATAAACTTGGGTTCTTTCATTAGATTCTACTGAAATGACTATAAGTCTATCAAGCTCAGTTGGCGGTTATTGTACTATTGGGTTGGCATTGCCGATGGGCCAAGAGGCAGAAGGATCATTTAATAAGATTACTTACTGCACAATGGAAATGTAATTGAAAGATGAATGTCTGTATTTCTTGCATGCTACTTCTCATAATTTCCCGATTTGCTATTTGTTTGCTTTTTACAGTAGCATGTAGTGGCATACCTTCAAAAGAAAGAAGAGGTCCCTTGAAAAAGATCAAAATGATCAAAATGGACCCCCATAATGGTACCTATTTCTGATACCCAGGGCCATAGAGTATGATGTTTTTTTTTTTCATTTCTTGTGTCCTCTGTCATGTTGTCGACATCACCAAGACTTCCTTTTGCTGATCCGAGTTGACGTCGTAGCATCAGCCCCGGGCAGCAAAGGTGTCATTTAGCAGTAGCTACCAAAGGATTAACATCTCCGTTTCATTCCAATGCTGGTAGGCTAGCTGGGCTATCCTTCAGCCCAGTCAACCTATCAATTTATCTTTGAGGGTATTTGAACTGGCTCCTTGTGTTCTGACCAGCATTCTGTGGACCAGTGCTCAGTGGTCAGGTCCTCAGCAGTTCTTTGTTCAGAAGTTTAGTGTTACATTTTCCTGTATTCTGTGCCTAAGACTCTAGTGCTCTATGGCTTGGTGTTCCGTGGTTGATGCCGTTTGTTAATCTCGGATTTACTCTTGGTTTCTCTCCTGCAGCATGGTTGCCCTTTTCAAGGAGGGTGCTCCGCTTGAGTGGCTGATCTGGTTTGGGAATTTCAAGAGATATCTTGGCACCAATATCATAGTCCCTTGTTGTAATCTGTTATAGTTGCCTACATTTTACCATAGATATCCTGTTAATCCACCTTACCCTGTGTTTAGCTTTGGACTTAATCATCTTTGGTTGCACCAACAACTAAAATAATATGTGACATTCTCTTAATTACCCTGGGACCAGTTTCCTGTCACCTCATGTTTCTACTGTGCAATCCCTCTGGATAGGGTAGTCTTAAAAGATTCTTACCAAAAATATCAAAATGCATGACACACCCAGGTCAGAGGATACAAACAAGTGAGAGAGCCTTATAGCAAATATTAAAATGAGTATGCATTCAGATGTTGGGTAACAGCAACACATTCCCTGTGGGGAATGTTTACCGCTCCCTCTCTTTTCTATTATTTGGAGGTTTATTTCCCACACTGTTTTATGTCGGACCTGATTGTTCCTACACATTATTATAAGGGATGCAGCCAACCTGGTCTGACCCCTCTCTCTCCGGGCAGGCATGTAGTCTGTATGATGTAATAGTCTATGCCCTTGATGTCATGTTTAGACTGAATGGCCAGTTTATGTGGAGCTAACTGAACCAGTAGAACCCTGTTTTAGGTCAAACATTGCTAAAAGTTTGGCTTGCTATAAATCCAAAATGAGCTTTCAGTAAAGTTCTCCCTGAAACTGGGTTCTACTGGTTTGGTTTATTCAGCACTACAGAAGTCCTGAGCGCTGGTGTATAACACCGTCTAAGAACCATAAAAGTCATGTATAACACTCTGAATGTGTTATACAGCACTTTTATGTCTCTCAGATAGTATTATACACCATTTCTGGAGGTTTCCATAATGATGAGGATACATTGGAGTCACTCAATTTCCCCATGCTAATGTGGATTTACAATAAAACTGATCATCAGAAAATTTTATCACTTCTTTTTATGGTGCGCTACGGTGTCATGGGTCTAATTTGCATACAGGGAAGTTCTTATCTTAAAAGGGCCATTGAAATGTGTATTTTGTGCAACTGTTAGACATGACAGAATATTCTACCAAATGTATTAGGGCACCTCTATCAGTTGAGTGGATCATGTCTTGATAGCATGCTGCATGTTCTAAACCATGCTACACAAGAGACTGACCCTTGGAGGTCTCAGCCACAGTTTGCGTTGGGAACTTTAGGCTATTGGATATACAGATTATGTTGCTGCACACAAGCCATCCATCATGAAATGCAATGCATCAGCCGTTCTACAATGGTGCAAGGAGCATCATCATTGGACAGTTGAGCAATGGAAGAATGTTCTATGGTCTGATGAATCACACTATTCCATCTTCAAATCAGATTGACATTTCTGGGTATGAAGGCCTGGGGAATGCCTTTTTCACTGAGTGTGTTGTGCCAACAGTTAAGTACGGCGGAGGTTCCGTTGCGGTCTGGGAATGTTTTACATGGCATGGTCTCAGTCCGTTGATTGTATTTCCAAGAACCATGAACACAGGGGTGTACCCTGACATTCTAGACAATAATGTGTTGTCGACAATGTGGCAATACTCTAGGAATGGTCAGGAATACTTCCAACCAGACAGTAGGCCTTCTCATAAATTCATCGCATGTTGGCTTGAGAATTTGGATGTTTCACAATTGGACTCCGACCTGTACAAAGTCCCCAACCTGAACCCTACTGAACATCTTTGGAATGAACTGGAATGTCAGGTCAGGAAATATGAAGGAAAACTCAACAGAAGTTTGCGGGAAGAATGGAGGGAAATACCAGCTGAAGTGTACCCGATGTTAGTAGAAAATATGCAATGGACAGTATCTGTTGTCTTAAAGGCCAAAAGGGCCCCATTAAGTATTAACAGATGTAAATAAATACGACTTTTGGTTCTTGCTCAATTGTCTAATATCGTTAGTTCGGATAGGGTAGACTAATTTCTCTTCTTTATGCCACCTCTTGCTGGCATATATATATTTAAACTAACACATCTTTATTTAATTATCTACATCCCTTTTTCTAGACACTTTTCAAAACTGTCAAGGTAGGTGTCGAAAGTTCCCAAAATACATTTGACACTCATCAGGTAGTACAATTTTCTGCCTACATTTCTGATAAAAAATCTTTCATATTTGCCAAGAAGAGCTGCAGAAATTTCGATGGTAAACCCTGTAGGACTTAAATCAGAGGAGTGAGAATGTGTTCCTTCTCGTATAATCATAATCTGAGCATTTTGGTCATGTTTGTAAACAACATCTTAAAATCTACACTCATTTGCGAGATTACAATTTGTATTACGTTTTAAGTAGCCTTCATTTTACTCCTTCGTATACACAATCAATATTTCCGTTTCCTCTAGTCTGCTTTTATGATTATAGGGTATTAAAACGCCTACATTCCCTCCCACGGTAATGTAGACGATTTTGCATTAGTTTTACTTAATTTTGCTAGCTGTTGGCTCCATTAAGCACATTAGTCGCATTCATATTACCAAGACTAGTTAATTATTATAATGCAGTCTAGGCTTTTAGATAGGAGACAGGCTTCATTAACAGAAACTGTACAAGGGAGCATTGGCTACAAGTGGCAGAGATAAGAGTCCATTATTAATTCTAATAGAAGGAAATTCTAACATTTTCTTGTATTATAGGATTTATTGGCTAATACTTTAAATGCAGATTTTGGTTTCACTTGTTCAATTTTAAAAAGATGTCTAAAGATGGAAAATATATGGTAGATAAACCTAGAAATGTTAATGATTATAATTTTCTTTTACAAAGACTAGCAAATTTTAATGACTTAAAAGAATACTTAGTCGGATCTTAAAGAGGGCTCTCAGGAGCTGCTGAACATGAGGGGGGAGAGAACTGCTATTATAGCTTTTTGGGAATTATTAAACATTTTGGTCAAGAGTAATTCTATCATAAAAATTAAAAAAACTAGAACAAAATGTCATAACACACTCTTACCACCTTTATGAGTCAGGGGCATCAGGTATAGGTGGTAGCTAGTCCTTGGGATGTAATAAATAATAGTTGCATGTTTTGTTTATTGTAGAACGATTAATTAGGTTTAAACAAAATACCCCTCGAAATTTGATGTATTTGGCTGCCTATGACTAAGTTGAGTATTTTCATTCTCATAAGCAGACAGGAGCAAATCTGGAAAAATTGTTTTGCCCTTATGCAACCAATGGTAATTTTTTTTATTACAGTCATATTTTCTTGTTAGAAGACAATAGAGAGTGACATATGGATTATTGTTGCCTTATATAGCTCCATCATAGGAAATTCATCCTAAATGTCGGCTGATAAAGTTTTTGATCTCTACTAGAGATGATAGAGATGAGCGAGCACCAAAATGCTCGGGTGCTCGTTACTCAAGCCAAGCTTTTTGTAATGCTTGAGAGCTCAGCTCGAGTAATGAAACCCATTAAAGTCAATGCGAGACTCGAGCATTATTTAAGGTGCCTGATGCTCTGCATTGTTTTCAATGGAGCCCCAGCTGCTGCCGGCGGCTCCATTGAAAACAATGGTCTGCCGACACTCCTGACTTGTTTTTCATGGAAGGGCTTTACATATAAGCCCTTCCCTGAAAAACAATAATTTTAGTGTAAAAAAAAAAACTAAAAAAAAACGTACTCTCCGCCGCTGCCATTTCTCCCGCGGGGATGAAGAACACATCTCCCGCATGTGGCAGATGTTTCCTTCATTCCCACTAGTAAAAAGAATTCCCTGCTGCTACATCTGCCACATCTGTGACAGATACAGCAGAGGAATTCTTCAATTCCCTATCGCAGCTGTCTTACTCTGTCTTACTAGCACATACAGGGCAATGCTCTAATACGAGAGGCTCCTGCTCTTAGGATTCCCATCTCTAAATCAAAGTGGAGAGCCTCTAACATTGAGCTGCTGTTGCTCTTTCAGGCTTGGGCCAGCCATGTATTATGTGGGCAGTCATTCATTTGACTAGCCTTTATGTAATAGTACATTTTATCTTCAGGGCGCCTTCACACTGGCGAGAAAATGTGGTGAATTTCTCGTGCTGCGAGAGTGAGTAAAAAAACGCATGATTATGAAACGAATGAATTTCAATGGTTTCATTCTCATTTGTGATGTTTTCACTTCTGCAATGCTGCAAGAAAAAAAATTACAGCATGTCCTAACTTTCTGCAATAACGCTCATTGTCTTCAATGGAGCTGGCGGCAGCAGCACTGGCCCCATTGAAGGCAATGGGAGAAAATCACGATCCCCTTCATCCTTCATCCAGGGGTTTCGCCTTGTCTTCAGTTTGGCCAGTGGCAGCAGTGCTGGCCCCATTGAAAACATAGTGAGAACATTGTGATCCTCTGCAGCTGCTATGACAGCTGTGACAGTGGATTCCTTCATCCCCGCAGGTAGTCCCCTCATCACTGAACACTGTGACAGCTGCAACAAGTGATTTCTTCATCCTTGTGGGGAGTCCCTTCATCACTAAACACTGTGACATCAACAACAGGGGATTCTGTCATCCCTGCGGGGAGTCCCCTCATCACTAAACACTGTAACAGCAGCGACAAGAGATTCCTTCATCCCTGCAGGGAGTTCCCTTATCACTAAACACTGTAACAGCAGCGACAAGGGATTCCTTCATCCCTGCGGGGAGTCCCCTCATCACTGAACACTGTTACAGCAGAGACAGGGGATTTTTTCATCCCTGCAGGGAATCCCCTCATCACTGAACACTGTGACAGCAGCAAGGTGTTCAATAATGAGGGGACTCCCTGTGGGATGACAGAATCCCCTGCCACAGCTGTCGCAGCTGCAGAGGATCACGATCTTCTCCCATTGCTTTCAAAGAGGCCGGCGATGCTGCTGCACCATTGAAAGCAATGGGATGAAGGGAACCCGTGCAGCAATGCAAGGCTGTTTTCACATGGAAATGCCCCGCATCCAGGGGTTTTTAGAAGGTTTGCAAGAGCGATATCATTTTTGCCAGTGTGCAGAAGCCCTTAGGGTCCACAATTTGCGCTGCAAAAATGTATTTGCCTGGGGACTATGCAGTGCCAGAACTAAGTTGATGATCTGACAGAATTCTGACATTACCAAATGCTTTGCCCAACTTTGGCAAACTGGCCGACCAAACGTTTGAAAAGTTTACTCATATAACAAATAACCTATTAGATCTTATTGATGTTATATCCTGGGTGTACAAAGACAACAAAACATGATTATGATCCAACTAAAAGTGTTCTGTAAAGATGAAAAGTGGACCTCAGAATCATTTCATCTGGTGGACCCTCACAAGAACAGCCCAAAGCTGAAATTCATTACACTGAAGGAACTGCCAAAGAGTTACAAAATATTAGAACTAAAGCAGTCATTACTACAATTTTATATATACCGTGTTTCCCTGAAAATAAGACAGTGTCTTATACTAATTTTTGTTCAAAAAGGTTTAACTTTTTTACATGTATAGCTGCCTGGACACTATTTAAATTGACTTTCTTAATTAATTGTTAGCAGGGCTTAATTTTGGAGTAGGGCTTATATTTCAAGCATCCTCAACAAGCCTGAAAAATCATTTTGCATCCTCAAAAATTCTGGAAAATCATGCTATGGCTTATTTTCAGGGAAACAGGGTAGCAGTAAAAAATACAAATAAAACCTTTTATAACTTTTACGTATCCTTGAAAATTCAAAAACATGATGGTATTTTCTAGAACGTCTACACTTTTATGTTTTTGGTTTCTTTTCTATATCATTGACTAAATATAATGCTATTATAGTCTACAGAAAAGCAATTAGGCCCTGTAGGAATTATATGTGTTGATTACTGAAAATAAGAACAAAAAATGAGTTCCCTAATGAATAATACCGGCTGAAACACATTTCTTAGTGTCTATTGTGACCATGTTGACAGCCATGAAAGCTAATTGGTAGCTTGGTTGGTTGAGATTTAAGTGATTAATTAACAATAATTGCATTTTTATAAGACTACTTCTTGCTACAAATAGGAATGCAAACAGTGTGCAGTACTTAAGGGGATCTCTTTATTTTTTTTCTTTGAATTTTCTTTGAATTTTTTTAAAAAAACCATTATGAGTTATTATGCAATCTGGGAACAGCATGCTCACAATTATAGGACTGCAGTACATCATTCTGCTTTATGACTTTGGTAATATTCTGATGCCGTTTACAAAGATGGAACATAAACTGAAATTGTCAGATCTAAAGTTATTTTACTTTCTCATAAATTAAATTACACATTTTGCATTTTTTTGCCAATTTTCCCAATAAAAATGTCACTCAGGTTTGGGAGTTTGTTCTACACTATCCTACCAAAGTAATTGGATATCTGAGCAAGAATCAAAACTAGTATTTATTTTCATATCTTAATACTTAGTGCGGCCTCCATAGGCCCTAATGGCATTGAATACTCTCTGTGGCATACTTACTACTAACCTCTGATACAGTTCAGTTGGTATTTCCCTCCATTCATCCTGCAAATGTCTGGCAAGTTCTCTCAAAGTAAATAGATGCTGGTCATATTTCTTTAGCTGATGTTACCAGTTTGTCCAAAACATCTTCTGTAGGGTTCAGGTCGGGACTCTGGACTCAAGGCCATGCCATTTAAAACATTCGCAGACTATACCAGAAGTTCTACCCTACTTAACTGTTGGCACAACACACTCAGGCAAAAGGCTTCCCCAGGATCCCCCACACCCAGGTATGTCCATGTGATTTGAAGATGGAATAGCATGATTCATCCCTCCTTGCACCATTATAGATGGGCCGATACATTACACTTCGTGATGGATGGCTTCTGTGCAGCAGTTTAACTCATATATCAAATAGTGTGCACTTCCTGTTACAAACTATGGATGGCATTTCCCAGGGTCTGCATCTTACTGTATGTAGCATGGTTTAGGACACATGACATACTTATAAAACACAATCTATTCTACTGGTAGAGGCATCCAAATGTTTTGGTAGGATAGTGTACAAAGAAGTGAGAGAGCTCTAAAGCAAAAATTATAAAGTGGCCCCTATTTTGGTGTCATCTCCTGCCATTCAATAAAGAAGGGCCTGTTTGGTTTCCACGCCAAACTCCAAGGCCATAATAGGAACCCAAAGTGGCCCTAGAAAAAAATTACAAAGGGCCTCGTGTTGTAGGTGGGTCACAACTAGCAGCAAGTGAGGCAAACACAAGTAGGGCCCCTTATAAAACACAACTCAATAATAATTAATGCCCCCACCTAATTATAATGCCGCCATATGTATCCTTACATGCATTAAAATAAACAACAGCCCCACCTGCTGCAGTCTGTGCTATTCCTGTCTCCCACTGACTTTCATGCACAGCAGTGCTTCCCAAACTTTTTCAGCAGCCATGGAGCCCTTTTGGAAGCAAACGTTTTTTCGTGGAGCCCCAAAGCGGGACAGAGGGTGTGGTAAAGGGAGGGGTTAGGGGCGTTGCTTATCAAGATGTATGATTTTTACCTCCATCATTATAAAAAGGACAGGGCCGTTTAAGAAAAACAAAACAGGGAGGAACGCTGGAGCGCTGGATGGGCTATTGCTATACATTATATTTAAAATTAACGTGCTGATGGAAAACTTTGGTCTTGCCCTATCTTTTTGCTGAAATACACTGGTAGCTCCTGTAGACTACTATGGGAGCTAAAAAAAAGGAAAGGGGAGGGAGTTTAGCTGCGTCCAAGACTTGTCTGCAGCGGACTGCTGGCAACATATGAACAAGATTTTTGCAAATCTTGCCACTTTGCTGCCTAGTCTCGGGTTTAAAAATGCAGGTGGAATTTCCATTCGGAAAATTCGTATGGAATTTCCACAGCAATTTCGTTCCGTATGAAGCCAGCCTTAGGCTTCATTCACACGAGCGTATATCGGCCCCATTTATATGCTGTCCATCTGATGCATTGGTTTACAATGCATCAGTTCAGAAGGGGCGTATTACCGCAGCATAAAGGCTCCTGGCCAAGACAGCGCATACACTGCACATTTTGTCCAGGCACTTTTTCGCCGGCCAGGAAAGATATGTTCAAGTACTATCTTCCAGCTGAAATACGGCGGCGGCTCCCATAGACTCCCTTGGGAGTCTATGGGAGCTGCCGGAGAAGGGAGCTGGGAGGAAGTTTAGTAGCATGTCTGCTAAACTCCCACCCGCTTGCCTTCTCCTCTCCACCCTTTGCCGGCTGTTTGCAATGGGATGGGCGGGAGCTAGTTGCTAAGCTCCAGCACCGCCCCACCCCCTTCCATTGCTAGCAGCCGAAAAGGGGCGGAGAGGGGGAGGGAATGGGGTGGGAGTTTAGAAGACACTAGCTCCCACCCAATCTCGCCCCTCCCCTTGCCAAGAGCCAGCGAGGGGGCAGAAATGGGTAGGTAGCTTAGCAGAGCTAAACTGTCTCCCCCCCGCCCAACGATATCCCCGGCTTAGCATATACTCGCCGGATTGGGTTGTCTGAACGGGCGCACAAACGGGAGATTTGTGCGCCCTTTCACGCGATTTTTGGTCGCGCTGTGGCCGTGAAACGGGCAACCGAAAATCGATACGCCAGTGTGAATAAGCCCTTAGAAAGATTCTTCTGTGACATGACTATGATGTTAAGAGGCTAGAGACTAGCCTATTGAGATTGAAGTCATGTCGCGGACCACCAGAAATCCTCTGCCGGGCCGAATCTTGTGATGGACTCTTTCAAATCTTTTTCATTATCAGTGATTAAATGATTTTCCTAAAACTAAAAAACCCAAATGAGCTCATAAAGACCTATAATGTATTCAAGTTCCACTATAATCTGCCGCACAGGGAGAGGTACCTCGGGAAGCTCGATGACTGCCTTCAAGAACAAGCTCTACCGGCGACTAAGTGATCACCGGTATATTTTATTTATGTTCTACAGCCCGAGAAATATTAAAAGCAGATATCAGCCATTCTTTATAACACATAACACTTCTATCATCTCCCCTACTGATGCTTAGCTTCAAGATGTGCCAGCCCATCATTCACGCGAGAAGCTGTCCATGTGTTCGATGTGTACTGAAGCAGATGGTTCTTTAGTTGTACATTTTAAAATAACTTGTTTTGCCCTATAATGTTCGGCAACTTATTCCTTGATTGTGAGGCTAAAAAATCACGGAATGAAAATGTGTAGTGGAATCAAACATCTGCTCCTATTCCCTCCACTGTGCTCGTCTTTAATAATATATTAATTAAGCACTGCTTATGAAATTCCATCATGTACCACAAACGAGTAAATCTCGGCTGTTGCATTGAACGCGATTCCGGCGGTTGCGGGATGCAATGCAGCATAAATAGACGCTGATTTCTCATTTGCATGAGTATGAGATTGGATGGAGATGTAATTAAAGGAAATGGCTGGTAAAAGATTAAAAATTACATAGTACAGTATTGAGATGTTACATTGATTTGCTTCCTGCACCGTGTTTCCTCACCAGGTAACTAGTCCCGTCTGATGACATCATCAGAAAGATTAATACTCACCTTCAGGGATAAACTAAATGCTTAACAGCTCATGAAAGAAGAATAGCCGCGATCATGTCCCGATCCTAATTAGCGGTTTTTTTAGGCCATTAACCCTTTGCAATCCAATTTTGGATTCAGGATTTCCTAGGGGGCTTTCCCTTTCTGCCTTTATACAATAGCACCATCTGCTGGCTAGAACCAGTACTGTGGTATGGGACATGCTAGAGAGGCCCCCGACAACAGAGCGGCCAGTAATATACAGTAAGAATACCCTGCCGGTTGTCTTCCAACATCGGAGCTGTACAGCCTTCAATCAGAATGTCTTTAGACGTCAGACAGTGGATCGGAAAGGGTTAATACGGGCGGCGTATCGGCATAAAAATACGCTGCAGCACGAAAATCCCTTGGTCAGCAGAAATCCTCATAATAACTTCTAATTCTTAAATCCCCTACCCTCTCTTTTTTTCAGCTCCAATAGAAGTCTATGGGAGCTGCCAGTGTATCTCAGGAAAAGATAGGGCAAGACCTTTTTTTTTTACACGCCGTATAAAATCAGTCGCTGTCTTCGGTGCCCAATTCTCTATTTTTTCTTTAAAAAATTTTTTTTTGCGTGCCTAAAAAACGCTTTGCTGAATAAATACATTAAAATCGAAGGTATTAGATGGTCGCGATATTTTGACGTGGCTAAATTAGTCATGCATATATGATTGTGTGAATAAGGCCTTAGTCTGATTTCAGTTGACCATCTGCTTCTTGGCAATAACTAGTCTGGTCTTTACCATTCCCTCCTCCCCCCACCTCCCCATGGAGGATTGGACTTGGCTGCAAGCATGACCAGCCTTAGCTATGTATGACCCATGCAGTCACACATGGCAGCAGCCACCAGCTTATAAGGGGTGACAGCAGATCAATGTAGACTAGGGGCAATCTCCCGCTTAGGTTCATCCAGCCAAATGAAATTCTTCCTCTGTGTGGTAGTATCTTGTGGAGCTACATGAATCCTCCTACTGGTTCTGTCTCTTCCCTTTTTATGTATTGAGGCAGTGGTATCAGCCCATTGGCGGCCTACAACAAAATTGCTGAGTTCTGATACTGTATTTATATTATGAGCTTGGGTCTGTGGCTGTAACTGTGATCAGCTTGTATCCGGTATTGTATCGATATACTGAGATTGGTTTCTGCTGTGTTTATGTTATTAACTTAGTTTCGGTGTTGTATTTATGTACTGGGGTTGGTCCTGGTGCTGTAATTATGTTATAAGCTTGGTTCTGGTGTTGTATTTATATGGATGAGTCAAAAATTATCTGCACTCTGGTTGTAGAATTTGCTTTAATCAACTTTTAGAAAAGACAAATGCTTTATTTTTTTTACATAATCTCCTTGTTTTTCAATACACATTGGCCATCTGTCAACAAGCTTTCGCATTCCCTCATTAAAAAACATTTTAGGCTGAGCTATGAGCCACAAATGCACCGCTGTCTTCCCCTCTTCATCAGACATAAATATTTGTCCTCTTAGGGCTTCTTTCAGGGGACCAAACAGGTGATAGGTAGAGATGAGCGAGCATACTCGTCCGAGCTTGATACTCGTTCGAGTATTAGGGTGTTCGAGATGCTCGTTACTCGTAACGAGTACCACGCGATGTTCGAGTTACTTTCATTTTCTTCTCTGAGAAATTTGCACGCTTTTCTGGCCAATAGAAAGACAGGGAAGGCATTACAACTTCCCCCTGCAACGTTCAAGCCCTATACCACCCCCCTGCAGTGAGTGGCTGGCGAGATTAGGTGTCACCCGACTATTAAAATCTGCCCGCCCGCGGCTCACCACAGATGCCTTCTGACATAAATCAGGGAAAGTGCTGCTGCTATAGGGAGACCATTAGGAGTTATTTTAGGCTTCAAGAACCCCAACGGTCCTTCTTAGGCCATAGAAATCGCAGATCGCACCTATGTGTGATCTGCGATTCCTGTTCTCTTCTCTATATGCGCTCAATGGGGCCGGCGGCAGCAGCGCCGACCCCATTGAGAACATATAGAAGACAAATCATTCTTCTCTGCCACAGCTGTAACAGCTGTGGCAGAGAAGAACAATGTTTGCCCATTGAATTCAATGGAGCCGGCAATACAGCAGGTTCCACTGAAAGCAATGGGCTGCCGGCGATCGCGGGATGAATTGTCGGGAAGGGCTTAAATATATAAGCCCTTCCCTGCAATTCATCCAGAAATGTGTTACAATAAAAATATATACCGGCGTATAAGGCGGCGGGGCGTATAAGACGACCCCACAACTGTCACCTTATACGCCAGGAATACAGCGGAGCAAAGAATAAAAATCATTACTCACTTCACCGGTGCTTCTGCGGTGCTCCTGCAGGCTGTCGCTCCCTCCTGGTCCCCGGCAGAGCATTGCTTTCTCTACGAAGGGCTTTAAATCCCCGCCTCCAGAAACACACGTGCCTTCAGCCAATCACAGCCAATGACAATGATGTCATTGAATGGCTGTGATTGGCTGAAGGCACGTGTGTTTCTGGAGGCGGGGATTTCAACCACTGCGTCCAGAAAGCAATGCTCTGCCGGGGACCAGGAGGGAGCGACAGCCTGCAGGAGCACCGCAGAAGCACCGGTGAAGTGAGTAATGATTTTTATTCTTTGCTCCGCTGTATTCCCGGCGTATAAGGTGACAGTTGGGGGGTCGTCTTATACGCCCCGTCGCCTTATACGCCGGTATATATTTTTATTGTAACACATTTCTGGATGAATTGCAGGGAAGGGCTTATATATTTAAGCCCTTCCCGACAATTCATCCCGCGATCGCCGGTAGCCCATTGCTTTCAGTGGAACCTGCTGTATTGCTGGCTCCATTGAATTCAATGGGCAAACATCGTTCTTCTCTGCCACAGCTGTTACAGCTATGGCAGAGGAGAACGATCTTTATGCTGACAGTGCGGGGGGGGGAGGGGGCACTCTTGCCGCTATTGTGGCTTAATAGTGGGACCTGGGAACTTGAGATGCAGCCCAACATATAGCCCCTCGCCTGCCCTATCTGTTGCTGTGTCGTTCCCATCACTTTCTTGAATTACCCAGATTTTCACAAACGAAAACCTTCGCGAGCATCGGCGATATACAAAAATGCTCGAGTCGCCCATTGACTTCAATGGGGTTCGTTACTCGAAACGAACCCTCGAGCATCGCAAAAAGTTCGTCCCGAGTAACGAGCACCCGAGCATTTTGGTGCTCGCTCATCTCTAGTGATAGGTCAAGATTAGGACTATAGGTAGGAGGCTTTAACGCCTCAAAATGATCAGAAAAATCAGTTCACATGCATGCTCAATGTTGTCATCAGTTGTGGATGTGAACAGTCGTCCTGCTCATGCATGGCTGATACTTGTGCAACTTTTCTTGAACTTCTCCATTCATTCATACATGCTTCTTCACGACAAAACACTTTTTGCATACTGCGCACATATGTGCTTGATTCTTGGGCTGCATTTATGTTACAAGCTTGATTCTGGTGCTGTATTTATGTAGTAAATTTGGTTCTGGGTCTTTATTTTTATTATGAGCTTGGTTCTGGTGCTGTGTCTATTTACTGAGCTTGGTTCTGGTACATCATTTATACACTGAGCTGTTTTGGAGTGTGTATGTTGCTATCTTGATGCTTTCTGCAGCAGTAGAATACAGGCAGACTATCTTAGCTGTCCTCTTCTGTGCAGGCATTCAGCTACTATTGGCGCCTGTATCAAAGAAGATGCAGCTGAGGCTAAATCATGTGACTGCTTCCTATAGAAATGAGGACCATGGTTCTACACTATTTGCATGTCCCATATGAAATAGCGCCTCAGGCACCGGTCCAGGATGGAGTTGGCCTCCCATGGAAGGTGGGCTGGCAGAGTAAACTGGTGGAAGTCCAGGTTGGGACTTAGGCATGCCCCACGGCCACACCTTCATCTGCGAAGTGGAGCTCCCTGTGCCCTGGTCCTTGAGGCCTCTTGCTCGGTGAGAGGGATCAAGCCCGAACTTTGCATTTTTGTGTTTAACTTTTCTTTTTTCCAACCAGAATTAGTATATGTGGAGCAATCAATAAAGCTCCAGATAATAACCAGGGTGCACTGCTTTGTAACCTAGGCTTCCTCTAAGGAAAAGAGGTGCCTATTCACGTAATAGCCTATTGAAGGCACAGCCAGTGCGGCAGATCTTTATGCAGTCAGAATCAACTCCGATACAGGTCACAGCCTGTAATGCACTTTAGCGAGTGTCTCCGATATTCAGTGCAGCAATGTGTAGTGAGGGAGCAGCAGTCACACTGTGGAGAGGGGCCAGGTGAGTATATATATATTTTTTATTTCTACACATTTCTGGATGAATTGCAGGGTAGGGCTTATATATTTAACCCCTTCCCGACAATTCATCCCGCAATCTCCGGCAGCCCATTGCTTTCAATGGAGCCGGCTATAATGCCGGCTCCATTGAATTCAATGGGCTAACATCGTTCTGTCGGGACAAGGTGAGTATATATTTTTTTATTTTTACACATTTCTGGATGAATTGCAGGGAAGGGCTTATATATTTGAGCCCTTCCCGACAATTCATCCCGCGCTCGCCGGCAGCCCATTGCTTTCAATGGAGCCGGCTATATTCAATGGGCTAACATCGTTCTTCTATGCCACAGCTGTTACAGCTGTGGCAGAGGAGAACGATCTTTATGCTGACAGTGCGGGGGGGGGGGGGTGTCTCACTCTTGCCACTATTGTGGCTTAATAGTGGGACCTGGGAACTTGAGATGCAGCCCAACATGTAGCCCCTCGCCTGCCCTATCCGTTGCTGTGTCGTTCCCATCACTTTCTTGAATTGCCCAGATTTTCACAAATGAAAACCTTAGCGAGCATCGGCGATATACAAAAATGCTCGGGTCGCCCATTGACTTCAATGGGGTTCGTTACTTGAAACGAACTCTCGAGCATCACTGAAAGTTCGACTCGAGTAACGAGCACCCGAGCATTTTGGTGCTCGCTCATCTCTAGTGATGTCACATTGTGATGTTTTCTTGGCAGACTGTTTTTGCGGGGGGGGGGGGGGGGGGATTTCCATTGCTTTTCTCAGTCATCTTTGCCCGCCAGCACTCATTTTACTGACTCTGGAAGGATGGATGGCTGAGTCAACCTTGAGCCGGCTACCTGAACAAAGCGACACCTTCAGCTCGTGGGTTAGAGCTTGGGACTGCATACTACTGCTTTAACACTTTGTGCCATATGAGGCGCCTTATAACATAACGCTTTTGCAATTGGCCAATTCTCAAGAGTTTGGTATTTGTTTTTCCAAGGCTGATTTTCAACCACAATCTCGTGCTTTACAAGAACGGTTCCTTGGGAGGGGATGTAGCAAGTGATATATCTGTAAAGCGTATGTCAGAGCTTGTAACTTTAGTATGACGGACCTTTGTTAAGAGGACCTCCGACAATACGGTATAGTTTGTCACATCTTTTCATTCTATGTTTCCGAAACATTGGCCAAAGTTATTAACTGACCCTATTTTTGAGATCATTTTACCTGGAATTCCTGCTATGACTCCTGTGCCTTAGTAAACTTCACAGCCGGTCCTTGTTAAGCCCCATTTACGCGCAAAAATGATAGCTCAAAAAGAACAGTTTGAGTGATCATTTTGCATAGCTACTAAAGGACACTAATGCCCATTAGTAGCTTATTAGCTTGATTTGCATTTAAATGAAGCTCTCTTCCCTGTATGCAGATAACAGCGGGTGGTCTGTTATCTGCATACAGCCCCATTGTTGTCCTGAGAGACAGCAGCTAAAAACAATGTAATCACAGTGTGCAGAATCCTGCTTTCAGCTCACCAACGGAACAATGGTTTTTATGCTGAACTAAAAATCATCATTCGGCTAAAAAGCTAACAATGGTAGCATTTACACACAATGATTATCACTCAAAAGACATCATAAATGGGCCTTTAGAAGTATCAGTGTCACTAGCCTAAAGTGGCGTCCTCCAGAGGGTAAACGCTCCACCTGCGCTGAACTCTCCATTGCTCTGCTAACATATTGGCATGGCTTATCCTTCCGGCATGTGCCAAAATGAACCTCTTTCCTATTAGGCCTCATTCAGCGTAGGTGTATTTGCACTTGCATGAGCTAGTGTTTTTGCGGAATGAACAATGCTTTTTTGGATGCGTATTGATGTATTTTGCTGTACTTTTTGTACCGATTGAGGGCTTAGTCACACGGGCGTTTATTGCCGCGATTTGCGCATGCGCATGCGTCCGGCGACTTTTTAAAACCATTGCTTTGCAATGGTATCGGACACATGAGCGCTTTTTATGCGCTCGTCCGATAAATTAGAGAACAGAAATCGCAGATCGCACCTATCTGCGATCTGCGATTCCTGTTCTCTTCTCTATATGCGCTCAATGGGGCCGGCGGCAGCAGCGCCGACCCCATTGAGAACATACAGAAGACAAATCATTCTTCTCTGCCACAGCTGGAACAGCTGTGGCAGAGAAGAACGATGTTTGCCCATTGAATTCAATGGAGCCGGCAATACAGCCGACTCCATTGAAAGCAATGGGCTGCCGGCGTGCGCGGGATGAATTGTCGGGAAGGGGTTAAATATATAACCCCTTCCCTGCAATGCATCCTTAAATGTGAAAAAATTAAAAAAAAGGATGTACTCACCTGCTCCCGGCAGCTGGAGATCCCCGCGGCCCGCCTGCAGTGGGTGTGAAGGGGTGTGACTCAGACTGGCCCCTGATTGGCTCAGCCTGAGCCAATCAGAGGCAGATCTCAGTCACACCCATTCATGAATTCATGAATGGGTGTGACTGAGACTTGCCTCTGAGACTTGCTTGAGCGAGCATTGTTCTTAGCGAGTAGCTGCCCGCTCGAGAGAAAGGGTTCGGGGGCCGGCGGCGGGCAGGGAGCTGCAGGGGAGAGCGGGGAGTAACGGAGGGGAGATCTCTCTCTCCCTCCCCCCCCCTCCCCCCTGCTGACTGCTGCAACTCACCGCTCCCCCGCACCTGAACCTTTTCTCTCGAGCAATTGCCCTTAGCGAGTATGCTCGCTCATCTCTATTCCAGACGTGTTCTTTTTCCGGCAGCATTACGCAGCGTGTCAAGCATCTTGCATATTGTGCATTCTATAGGGTCGTTTTGGTGTGCAAATGTGCAGAAAAAGAGAGCATACTGCAGACTTTTTTACATGACCGAAATCTTTTGTGAAAAATAGGAATCAATGGGTTCTATTTTCTGCGCATTGCATGCGTAAATTTTGTGTGTGCAAATATGTCCATGTGAACTAACCCTAAAGTACTGTAGTATTGCCAACATTTAACAATTACTGATTACAATCATAGTAGGGGCAGGTATTATGTATGTAAGGGCTGTCCAGGGGGCACCCCCTTACACATAAGATGGGCAGCTGGGGGCCCCCAAATGAAAAAGTATGAGTGCACGTTAGTAGCAGTGAAATAAATCCTATTGTCAATTTTGGTTGGATTTTCAATCAATTCTTTTCAGATGACTCCTTTTGTGAATGTATTTTGCAGGTTTTATCAGCCGTAGATAATACGACAGCGAGAAGAAAGAGATGAACATGGCAAAAAAAGACTAAGATGCCGGCATTGTCCCATTCAAAGTTGGATTCACAAAGTGCATGTACTGTATATAGTGATTTATCGTTATAAACCCATAACTTGCCTCAGAAATTCTTTCTCTTGACCTCCCATTGAGATCTATCCATAAAAGATCCTCCCAAATACTGTTACGCTTGCAAAGCCGAATATGTCAGTTCCAGGTTTTATTCCCTGCTGTGTAGATCTGCAATATATCCTGCTATGAAAACTTGGAAGCAAGAAAGGGAGGAGGATGGAAATAGGATTACACACAAACAGCGAGAAAAATACAACCTAACATAGAAATAGCCACAGGGAGCTAAAGAACATTCCGGACAATTCCATTCGAAATTATTGCATGTTAGTACATTGTAAATCAAGAAGATCAAAAAGTCATACGGGTCAGATAAGCTGCAGTACTTGGTATTACGGCAGGACTGGTAAAATGTATAGTAGATGCGTGAGCACAACAAAATGGTAATTTTACTGTAATTTGAATTTCCAGGAAGGATTCTGGTATAATTTGCAGTTTACATTACTGTGAGAAGGATCTGTCCCGATGTTATCTTGTGATATACGGGTGCAACATAGAGCCAGATGTAAAAATTGTACCGTAGATGCAGACAAAGTACACTATGCTACCAAAAGTAATTGGTCAGCAAGAAGGAAAATGGCATTTATTTCCATATGTTCCTACTTAGGCCCTAATGACATTAGATACACCCTGTGGCATACTTTCTGCTAACATCTGATACACTTTAGCTGGTATTTCCCTCAACTCATCCTGCAAACGTCTCTCAAAGAAGATGCATGGTCCTTTCTACAAGGATGCATTGTCATTGGATAGTTGATTAATGGAGGAATGTTCTATAGAGTGACAAATCACAATGCTCATCTTCTAGATGGACGTATCTGGTTGTAGAGGATCCTGGGGAACACCTTTTCCCTGAGTCTGTTGTGCTTACAGTTAAGTACGGTGGAGGTTCTGTTATGGTCTGGGGATGTTTTACATGGCATGGTCGCGGTCCGTTGGTTGTAGTGACAAGAACCATGAACACGGAGGTAACCCTGACATTCTAGACAATAATGTGCTGCTGACAATGTAACAATACTCTGGGAATGGTTGGCCATACTTCCAACAACACAACACACCTTGTCACAAATCCAATGCTGTTTTATGTTGGTTTGAGGATATGGATGTTTGGCTACACAAAGCCCCGACCTGAATCCTACTGAACATCTTTGAGATGTTATGGAACGTTGGGTCAGGAAATATGAACAGCGTTCTACTTTTTTAATGTTTGCAGGATGAATGAAGGGAAACATCAGCTAAAGTGTATCAGATGTTAGTAGAAAGTATGTCATGGAGAGCATCTGATGTCATTAGTTCCAAAGGAGCCCTACTATGTTGTAACACATGAAAATAAATACTACTTTTGATTCTTTGCTCAATTGTCCAATTACTTTTGGTAGGACAGTGTATGTTAGGTAGTTGCATTTTAGAATCCTTCTAATGGTTACAAGGCCTGGAGCGCATGCAGTTCAACTGATATGAGCATACATAACATGGAATTCTATGGTGATCTACACTGAATGGACAATTTATTAGAAGGACCCACCATAGTGCATTGGACCTCCTTTTTTAGCTTTACAACCTTTTATCCACCGGTATCAAAGGACCAAAGAAAGCATTTCCTAAACCATTAAGCCAAATATGCAGTAAAATATGCTGATGCGCATGTAAAAAGGGGTCATCGATTAATGCTGCTTGCATCAAATTCTGACCACCCATCAGAACGGTGCAACAGAAATCTTGATCAATCTGACCAGAAGATGTTTTTCTGCTGCTCAGTGATCCAATTTGTGTGCTCTTTTACCCCCTGGAGTCTCACTTAGGCACAATGGCGCTGGAACTGGTTGTCTGCTGTTATAACCCATCCATGCTAAGTTCTGCTTCCGGACACAATAGTTGGAGCGCCAGCGTTGTATTTGGCTGCAATGTGGTTGACTGTGCAGCTCCCATTCATCAGAACAATTCTTGACATCCTCCTCTGACCCCTTTCATCAATGAGCTGTTTGCATTCACAAGATCCCCTTTCACTGGATGTTTTTCCATTCTCAGTAAGCTCTCCACATCGTTACATGAGAAAACCCCACAAGATTGGCAGTGAAAGCCTGGCCCCGATAATCAGACCTCGTTGGAAGTTGCTCAGATCGTGTGGCTTCTCCAATCTGATGTGAATTCACACTGAATAATCTATGGGAATCACAAGATTTCATGCCACACTGCGGGGTCACGGGTCTATTTCCATACAGGGAAGCTCAGATTGTGAAAGGGCCGGGGGTCTAATAAAGTGATCATTCAGTGTATGTGGTGCATACTGTATGGGTATATATGTGTGTATATATGGCATGGGGGTGAAGAGAATAGTACAATATATTATGCTTTGCAGAAGGATTTGCCTTGGTGTTATCATAGGTTGAACATGAAGCTCTTGAAGCCAAACTTGTACCAGAGATGAAGTAATGCAGTTGCATGTCAATGTCCTTATTACGGTTGCAAGACCCGGACCACCGCGGTTCACGTGAACTGAACGCACATACGGTAGCACAATCTAAGTTTGCATTACAAGTATCCGTGGCCTTGCGGCCGTACTGCGGTCACCAGAGGCGTAACTTGAAGCTTCTGGGCCCCAATGCAAAACCTGGAACGGGGCCCCAAACTATAATGCTTTATTCATAGTACTGGGCTCCCTATATGGAGAGGAGAGGCCTTATGGGCCCCCCAAGGCTCCTGGACCCGGGTGCAACCGCATCCCCTGCATCCTCTATAGTTACGCCCGTGGTGGACACTACAATGGACGTGCCCAAGTGCCGTCTGAATGACCCCTTTCCTTGGCACTCAGGTTGCCATTTATGAGCTTGTGGCAGCAATCTGGCCCGTATCGGAGGCGAACGCTACGGCTTGCAGTAAACATCCATGTAGACTAATAAATTGTTCCATTCCCTTATTGCAGAATTTTCTATCCCTTTGATAAATCCGGGCTATTACATTATTTATATCCATCACCTGCATCCACCAGCGGACTACATTCTCATTTACCAAAATGATCTGTTTATTTCCAGACAAATCTCGTATGCTTAAAATATCCGACCGAACATCAGTCTTACAGGCTCGATAAAGATTATGTGCCTTTGTGCATCCAGAGATAACGCGGGGAATCTATAGATTGTGCTGGTAATGTTCTGTCCGGAGGCAATTATTAACGCTGGCTGGAGAAAGGACGTGCTTGTTTCCTCTCTTTTGAGAACTATATATATATATTCAGGGGCGTAACTAAAGGTTCAGGGGCCCTGATGCAAAAGGTAAGCTGGGGCTCACCCTCTATCTGTATCTGTACCCGTACCCATACCTAAATCATGCTGCACAGAGACATAACTTGAAGCTTCTGGGCCCCAATGCAAAACCTGTAACAGGGCCCCCAACTATAATGCTTTATTCATAGTACTGGGCTCCCTATATGGAGAAGAGAGGCCTTATGGGCCCCCTAAGGCTCCTGGGCCCGGGTGCAACCGCATCCCCTGCATCCCTTATAGTTATGCCCCTGTATATATATATATTGCACTTTGGCAAATACTTCTACTAGTTGATGTGTCATTTATGTAGACTAGCATAATGCAAATCGATCCTGAATCTTAACCATAGTTGGGACTTAAAGGGGTTTTCTGAGTCCCCAAATATAGGTGACAGTGGGGGTGGGGGTCACATAAGAAGTTAAAACCACCCACAATGCTCGCGTTACATTGAGCGCTCATCCTCAGTTGCCTTTTGCTATTCCTCCAGTCTTCTATTTACATTGGCTGCAGCAGCGACTTGAGTTATTTACCAACGTGACGGCTGCAGCCAATGGCAGGCCAACAGTATGTCCCGTAAACCTGCCTACATTGGAATCCCATGTGACAGGTTTACGAAATGTCACCAGGTCTGTGGGCCTTGTGACATCACCTACCAGATGCTATGGTGCCAGACCGCCAATGCGGTGGTCCGGTGCCACTGTGAGTATATTACTATTATATAGTTTTGGGCACAGGGGGGGCAAAACTATATAAAGTCAATAACTTAGACAACTCTTTTAACCCCTCAGTGACTTAAAAATCTGCCATGTGTCACTTTAACATAGAATAACACCGTAAAGGTTTTGCATATCCAAGTAATTCTGACATTGGGTTTTTTTGACACATTTTGTACTTCATTTAGGCGGTAAAAGTAGACTGATAGAATTTGTGCATATTTATTAAAAGTGCCAAAATTGGGAAAATTTACAAAAATTGTCATTTTTTCACATTTTCAACTGCAATATGTCAAATATGTGTAAGCATACTGTACAAATTTTTGATGAAATATATATTTCCATCTATTTACTTTATTCTGGAAGCACATTTGAAAAACTTCAGTTTTTTTTTTAACCATTTAGGAGCCATACAAATTTAACATTAGTTATTTAAATTTTGAGCAATATTTTGTTTTCCTACACCAAGCCAAGATTGCAAAGGCTCATAGGTGTCAGAATGATAGATACCCCCACAAGTTACCCCATTTTAAAAAACTACACCCCTTAATGTATCCACTGAGCGGGGTCAGGGGAATTTTGACCCAACAGTTCTATTTTACTCAACGGGGCCTCCGGTAACTACTCCAGGCTCTCCACTACCTTGAGCTTCTGCATCCGCTATCTTGCCAATGAGCGCATGCATAGAAGCCGGTAAAAGGTCCATGGATAAAGATTCCGTCGGGGAAACAAATCTGAGGCAACTTCTGTGAGGTGAAATTTTTTTTTATAACTTTTACATGATCGCTGTTATCCATTCGATAACGGCGATCACATGACCGGGAACCACATACTGCGCCCCTTACCCCCCATGAAATCTCCAGGCTCGATAGCCGTGAGCAGGGCGATTTTACTGGCGGTGTGCAAGTGCAGAAGCCAGCGACAGATCCTTGCAGGGCCAGGTCTTCGCCGAACATCGCGGAGGCCAGAGATGAAACTTTAACTTTTTGCAACTTTTTGTAAACTTTTATGCAATCGCTGTTATCTATTGGCTAGCCAATAGCATGGAGCTGTGATACTCTCCATCCCTGAGGCTTTGGTCTACAGGGCCAACATGTTTTTACAGCCCTGTAGAATAAAGCGCAGACACCCAGGACATGAAAACACGTATGTGTGGTCACTAAGGAGTTAAGGTGTGCTCACACGTTACGGTAACACAGCACAACCACGGGTTAGACGGAGGGCTTACGTGTTTTAGTCCCGCCATGTGGTCATGATAATCAAAATTAGACTCAGTGAGCGTAGTTGTGCATATGGCTGTCTGCAACTGCCCTTACAGTGTAGTTGCAGAAGCGCCTATTCACCTCTACATGTAGGGAGGATTTGCTTTCCCGACCCGCTCTGCCCCTATTCGCTGAGCAATGATTGTTCCTGTCTAAAAGCATAGGAATATTCATCGTTGGAACTGTTGGGCATCCACACCGGAAAATACAACCCCTCCTGCAAAAAAGAAGCCTTACGTAACGACATCATCAGAAAAAGTTATAATGTTTTGATAGTGGGTCCGAAAAGAAAAAATAAAAAAACAAGAAAGCACTGTAGCGGGAAGGGGTTAATATAAGGTAACAGTTGGCCGCCTCCATACATGGTGCTTCTGGAGCTGAGCAGGCTGCACTTACAGTATATCTACTAGCACTTCTTTTTAGCGAACACAATGCCAGAATTGCAGTAGAGACTGACACTGGGGCACTGACACTGCTAATTTTTTTTCACGGTCTGCAGAATTGTAGAATGCGTCCATTACGGAGGCATTAATAACTGTTATTACTGGTTACAACCCAGCATCTATAGGGTAAAAAAACGGACATAACTGAATCGAAAAGACTGAATATAATATTATGACGTTTCCAGAAGAAAATTCAGGAACTCATTATTTAAGTGACTTTATTTTCATGTTTTCTATTGTTAGGGAAATAAAGAAATTTGCAGCTTTATCCCTTAATTTTTTTGTAAATTCGACTTTTCTAAAGACGTTCAATTCAGCGTACCGAGCGGAAGATGACTTTTATTCAAACACCGTCTCTTTTCGGCTTATGTTATTCTTTGTCGCCGTTTTAAGCTACTTTTTTCCCCCTTTTTTTTTAATCTTCAAGAGCTTAAAACATTGGAAACATTTTCTGCCTAAAGATTATTGTTGTTACTTTGTCATTTAATTAAGTTAAACATAAAAGTGTGACTATTCTTCCATCCAGTAATATTTGTTCTGACAAGTATTAAAGGGAAAGGTCATCAGACCATGCAGATAATAAAAGCGGGGAACATAGAAAGTTAATTGCCCTGTTCAGTCCGCAGAAAGGGCATATTAGTCTGATTGCATTTCAAAACCATCAAAGAAAAATTTGCACAGATTCCTTCCTTTCCCTGGAAAGCATTGATGTTGTTTTTATTAGAGAGATCTCCTAGGGGCGGTGTGGTTGACGAGACGCACTTTCTTTTTCTCAGTAATGGACTTTAGTCTTCTGTTCAAGAGTTGAGCATGGTTATAAAGAGCATCTCTCTCCCTGGAGGGCCTGTTCTGAATTACATAGATAACCCAGTGATGTGAATGGACACTGTGTAATGCTTCATTCCCCCTGTAGGGGAGCTGCAGGGAAATTGAACACTTTCAGGTTTTCTTACAGAATATAACTGTTCAGTGGGAGTCCTGGCAGGAGGGCACTTTGCAGTTAGCGTATTATCAAGATACCCTTCTACCAAGTTGTTATGGCCCAAAGCAATAAAGTAGCAATCCCGGGGTGGAAGGGGGGGGGGGGGGGTTAAACTCATTTTCATGGTGGGCCACATCAGCATTGTGATTGTCTTCAAAGGGCCGCTTGTAATTGTAAGACTGGGGGGAGGGAAATCGACTAGAGCAAAATTCTAGTCCAGAAATATTGGGGCACATGTCCCCCAATGCAGACACTTAAAGGGGTTGTCCCGCGGCAGCAAGTGGGTCTATACACTTCTGTATGGCCATATTAATGCACTTTGTAATGTACATTGTGCATTAATTATGAGCCATACAGAAGTTATAAAAAGTTTTTCACTTACCTGCTCCGTTGCTAGCGTCCTCGTCTCCATGGTTGCCGTCTAATTTTCGCCATCTAATGGCCAAATTAGACGCGCTTGCGCAGTCCGGGTCTTCTTATCTTCTCAATGGGGCTCCGTGTAGCTCCGTGTAGCTCCGCCCCGTCACGTGCCGATTCCAGCCAATCAGGAGGCTGGAATCGGCAATGGACCGCACAGAAGCCCTGCGGTCCACGGAGGTAGAAGATGCCGGCGGCCATCTTCACCGGGTAAGTAAGAAGTCACCGGAGCGCGGGGATTCAGGTAAGCGCTGTCCGGTGATCTTTTTTAACCCGTGCATCGGGGTTGTCTCGTGCCGAACAGGGGGGGGGGGGTTGAAAAAAAAAAAAACCCGCTTCGGCGCGGGACAACCCCTTTAACTCTAAACTGCTAGGTAGTCAGAAAAAAGGAAAAAAATATGGGAGTTAGCAGAAGTTTGTGAAAAGTACCGAAAAATTCCTTAAGACTGGGCCCTCTCTGATCCATGCAGCAAGTTCACAGGATATGGGCAGGCAGGCTGGAACAGAATGTCCTCTGCAGGATGGTCACAAGGGCTACCCAGGATGTACAAATCGCCTTATGGTCTGAGCCCGGCAAGCAGTGCTGTACTGCAAGATGAAAAAAGCAGACCAAAGGCCCCCAGGAGCTGCAGTAACAGCCTTAGTGCTCAGTCTGTAAAACCGGGCATTGCAGTGTGGGTCCACGATCTTGGTACCCAGCCGCAGGACCCATACAAGTCCACAATGCCCCAAAGGGTCTTCCTGCCACACCTCAGGATCCTCTAACCTAGAAGAGAGTCTTCTGTGTCCAAACCTCACAGACCACATAAAATGATGTAGTGGGTCGCATTGATCAAAGTTTGTGCCATAAGTAATCAATACTACTAGCTGTTCACCAACCATAAATATTATCATAGTTGCAACTATATGCTCCTTCACCTGGGTCAAAGATTGAGTATGCTACCCTATCTATCTATCTATCTATCTATCTATCTGCAGCACACCTGGAACACCTAGGGTTGCCACCCGGCCGGTAAACCACCGGCTTGGCCGGTATTTTTTCTGTCAGGCCGGTGCCTGTATTTTTTTTACCGACCCTATTACAGGCCAGTATTTTCAGAGCCTGCACTGCCCACTAGCACCGGTTAACTCTCCTCCGGTAGGGGAAACACAGACCTGCAGAGCCGACAGCTTCCAAGTCATGTGATACCCTGTGTGGGAGGAGTCAAGGATCACATGACCAGGGGGGCTAAGTAAATGTAGGACTCTGCAGCGGTGGTAGGATTCTGCAGCTGTGTGTCTGTCTGTCAGTCAGTCAGGATGAATATAGTGGAGCTGTGTGAGTGTGTGTGTGTTGGAGCTGTGGGGTTCTGGATTGATTGAGTGAATGAGCTGAGCTGTGTGTGTGATGTGTGTGTGGGTCAGAATGTATGTAGTGGAGCTGTGTGTGTTATGTGTATGGGGGTCAGGATGGATGTAGTGGAGCTGTGTGTGATGTGTGTAGGGGTCAGGATGGATGTAGTGGAGCTGTGTGTGTCATGTGTGTGGGGTCAAAATGAATGTAGTGGAGCTGTGTGTGATGTTTGTGGGGGTCAAAATGGATGTAGTGGAGCTGTGTGTATGTCTTGGGATCAGGATGGTTGTAGCAGAGCTGTGTGTGTGATGTCTGAGGATCAGGATGGATGTAGTGGAGTTGTGTGTGTGTGCGATGTGTGGGGGTCAGGGTGGATGTCCGGCCGGCGCTGCAGTGACAGTGTCGGGACCCAAGGAGGAGAGCGGAGAAGCAGCACATGCGGTACGAGGTATGTACCATGTACTGCATGTAATCTTGTATGTTTAGGTGGTATATGTTATACCGGCTGTACATATAATTACATAAGGACATTAATTATGTAAGGACATATCTACCTTATATCAGCATCACTATATACAGGGTAAGTATATCTCCTGTATATAGTGATATGGACCATGCTGGGGTAACCTGGGTATCTCCTGTATATAATTATATATGTGTAGATTGTATGCGATGCGAGCATCTGCAGCGTATACTCGGGAGTAGATGACGTGTGATTCACGCTAAACATCATCTACTCGCGAGAACACGCTGTACAGATTCCGCACATGCGCACAGCCACTGGATGGGGTCCAGGAGATAAAGAAGGGAAAAAAATGATGTGATAAGCCACGGCCCCTTTTAACCATGGCTGGTATTCTTCATGACAAAGGTGGCAACCCTAGGAACACCAGTTACCCACAGCTGTGTACTTCGCATAGTCCTTCTTAAAGCAATCCTCTGGTTCGGGAACACAATTTGTTCCAGGATAAGGGTTGGAGGAAGGGGTGTAATATGACCTGGTGTCCTCAGCTTTTGCTATTCTACCATTCATCTGCCAGTTCCTTGGTCGCTCTTCAGTCTGCAAAGATGGCCACAGAACTACAGCACTCTTTTCACTACCCAATACACGCTGTGCAGCTATAGTCCAGAACACCCCTTCTGGCATCCAGAGCCCTGGGCACATGCCCCACAGGTAAGCCACAGCTGCATCCTGTGTCCTCGTGACAGTCCCATAGATGTCTCTGGAGGAGCACATGCACAGCCATCGGAAGGCAGTAAGGTAATGGAGGAGCAGGTGATTATAAAAAATACATACCCTGGCTCTTCATCACCTCCTCGGACAGCACTATAACTTCCTTAATCGTACTGCTCAGAGGTAGCAGGCTTCCTTTAACATTCAGAACTATGAAATCACATTCCCCAGATTTACAGTATATGGTAGCTATGCAAATATTTAGAACATTGTCCTAGCCTTGTATCTGAATTCCCTTGGCAAAGTAGAGTGACTTCTTGGCACCTGGTACTGAGCACCATGGCCACAAGGCTCCAGCCTTCTAAGCTATGCACCTGCCACCCCTATTATTCTAAAAAATCCATATCAACAGCTCCGCGGGGGCGGTGCACTTATAATAAAGCATGGACAATGGAAGGGTTACTGAATATCTGAATTTAAAGGGGTTTGTTCAAGACTAGAAACAATGAGCTCCTGTGTCTGCAGAAATAATGACACCTCTGTCCCTGAGCTGGGTCTGTTATTGCAGTTTTGCTTTAGTTATTTGAATGGGAATGAAATGCAATGCCATGAACAGCCCATGGACAGACGTGGTGCTGTTTCTGGAAGAGCAGAAGGCACTTTTTTCTAGTCCTGAACAAGCCCTTATAAAATGACTGAATGATTTTGGGACAAAATTTGTCATAAGACAATGGGGGAGGGGGGTTTATTACCTCTGGCTGTTCCTCTCTGTCACCTATCCGATTCATCGGTTCCAGGTCCCATTTTTGTCTGTCCATGATGGCTGCAGCAAGTTTCTAACTACCTAATGAACAGTGTGCAATGTTTTTTGATTGGCCAGTGCTGATTAAAGAGCCAATCAGAGAGCATGCATAGTGCATTGGTAGTTTAACACTACTAATGCACTGTGGTGATTAGGTAGCCTAAAGATTTAATTGACCATCTTGGATGGCCGAAAATAGGACCCACAGCCAGTGGATCAGAGAGATGGCAAAGAGCAACAACTGCAAGCAATAATCTTTTCATCACCAACATAGAAAAGGGTTCTTTACTGTAAGAGCAGTTAGACTGTGGAACTCTCTGCCTGAGGAAGTGGTGATGGCAAAATCCATAGAGGAGTTTAAAAGGGGGCTTGATGTCTTTCTGGAGAGGAAGGATATTATAGGCTATAAATCTAAGGTTAATTGTTAATCCGGGTTTACAGGCAGGTAGGAACTATTGGGGGTTGATCCAGGGAACAGTCTGATTGCCATTAGGGAGTCGGGAAGGAATTTTTCCCCCAAAAGGGCTAATTGGCTTCTGCTCTTGTTTTTTTTTTTGCCTTCCTCTGGATCAACAACACAGGAGGATAGACAGGCTGGACTAGATGGACATTGTCTTCATTTGGCCTTACGAACTATGTTACTATGTATGTTATATTCCCTTCTGATCTAGGACAGAATTTTGCCCCCAAACCAGAGGGTCACTTTAAGAGTCGGTTCAGTTTTCAGGCCACCATGTCCTGCTGTATCTTATGGTAGTAACCTGGCTTACCTCTGAGATGCACTATCCCACAATGCACTGGAAGATATTGTATTCTTTTTTTTCTTCTAAATGTTGATTGATATCATTCCAGTGTGATGATGAACTCCACCAGTGGTAAAGTGTCACTCCGGAATTGTCTGGTGGTTTGTAGCAAAAGTAAGCAAAAGGTTGACTATTGTATTACATAGGAAGAGTCTGGACTCATCCGATTAGCGATAACGCTGTATTATAAACCAATTATTTCCAGTAGTAATTTGGACAGTTAATTGTTCATCTGCAAAACTAATTTAATGTTGAGAATATTAGAAAAGTAATTCTATAATGAGTGGAAGGCAGAATTCAGTGCGAATTGTGTGGACAGTATAATGACAATAGTACTGCTAATACCTCGTCTTACCGTGGCCAGCCTTGGGGGCACAGTATGCGACCTATTACATTGCACTAATAATGAGGGCATCACTAGCTCTATAACCTGGGTGCCCACTGTTTCCCTTTTTAATTGACGTAGCAGTGTTACTTGGGAACTTTACAACAATATTACTTGGGCATTGTGTGGCTTTATGATTTGAACACTAGATGACGCACCATTACGAACTAAGGCTCGGGTATACACTGGCCGGGTAGAGGTGATAGTGAGGGCAACTGCCCGAATGGCTGGGGTATAGTCATTGTTGTGGCTTCTCAGTTGTGACTGTGTTGTTGTACATTAACCACGATATGGAAGTAGACCAGTTACTCAGCTTCTATACAGAATGCTGGTTGCCACATTTTCTGTTGAGGTGGCATGTTACTATCTGTATCCATATAGTTGCATGTTCCCATTTCAATCAGAGTCCTCCAACTCTGAGAGAGGTTTTATTAGGTGTGGTTTCTTCTCTGGTCTCCTTATCGGCAGGTAGGGAGGGCTTTATATTCCTACCCCTCTCGGCGCATTGCTGTTTATTGCACTTCAGTTGGTCGTGGTGGTTGGAGCTGGGTCCAAGACCTCCTAGAGTTAGCAGGGCATCTTTCAGTTAAGTTGCAGTTTATTTCCCTCACTCTTGATTATTCGTACTGTGGTTCCGTTTTCTCCCTTGCCCCCGGTTAGGGTCAGGTAGTGGGCTAAGAGGCAATCATCAGGTTCGCACTTATCAGAGCGGTCAATCTGCTGTTAGGTAGGCACCTTTCCAAGTTAGGAGCAGGGTCAGTTTTCCCTCTTTTTTTGTATTTTCCTTTGTTTGAATAGGGGTTTTACTGCAGCATCGTGTTTCCCATTCATCCGCCTTTCCTGGGTGAGGTGTACATTGTACCCAAGACAAATGTGACATTTGGTTTGTTTTCGGGAAAACATCCGGTCTCAGGCACCTCCGACATAGGGGGCGTAAAGTGGTGTGATGTTGGGGTGCAACGGGCCGCGGGCACAACCACATAATGATGATTTAATGATGATTTAAATGCACAAATACAATGAAGCGTTTATTAAACAGTCCAACCTTTTTGTAGACTCTTTGCTAGTTGACAAAGGCAGAGAAGTTGACTCTGGATACCCACAAGCTATTCAGAGCCTCCTGTTCCCCGGCATAGTAGAATCGATCAGGCGCCAGTACTGATCCCTGAATTCCAGGCATAGCCACCATTGGCAGGACACTCACAGCGTCTCTTGGGATACGTTCATATGTAGCAGCATATTTTCCACTGTGTACAGCACAATTAAACAAGAAAATGGGTGCTGATTTAGCACAATTACCTTCCCCACCTCTACAATTAGGGGAACAGGTAGGTACTACACAGGGCATCAGCCAACCTAAGGTCAATACTGCATCTCGCATATACCCAAAAACATGCAAATCTAATTTAACTTTAAACACTTATTACCAGTTGTGTTCAATTCGAAGATGGCTGGGACCAACGCATTCCTACCCCAAACAGTCCCCATATAAAGACAACTATAAGTGGGGCGAACGCAGCTTCATTGACTCTTAAAGCAACCTTCCTGCTTTGGGATATAATTCTGAACTGGGTTCCCCCAATTAACTCCGAATGCCCTAAAAGGATATTTGTCAATGTGTTTTCTAAAGCTCTGTCTGTTTAAGGACCAGTAATTAGAATCTAACCGCAAATACAGATTTCATATTGCCCTAATAGCTAGAGTTATAGAACACAACAACCGCCTAAATATAATATATTGTCATACAGGAAAACAATTGCAGTTCAGCACCGGAGTGTCATTATCAGAAGTTCTGTACAAGAAGTGCTAATCAGCCTCTGGTGACGGCTTACTTGTAGCTACCCCCATTGCATCCTGTAAAACAATGCATTGCCATCGTCTTAATACACCGATGAATATAATAATAATGATTTGCTTTCTACTTTTCAATTCCACTACAATGCCGCTTGGGAGGCCAAGTGCAAAGAGCTTAAGACGTTCATGAATTGTTTTTCAGTGGCTTTTCCCAACCTCATAACCTAACTGATAAATGAAAAATCCCATTTCTATGGGGAAAGATAGTAGTTATAAAAAAAACAATAGGATAATAATTGGGGTAGTGAAAATAAGCTCAGGCAATGTGTCTTTCAGAATTCAAACAATCTGGGGCAAGACACTTACTAGACAATAATGTGTTGGCGACAATGTGACAATACTCTGGGAATGGTCCCAGCAAGACAATGTATCCCGACTAGAGATGAGCGAGCATACTCGCTAAGGACAATTACTTGATCGAGCATTGTCCTTAGCGAGTATCTCCCCGCCCGGAAGAAAGTGCAGTGAGCAGTGGGGAGCGGGGGGGGGGGGGGGGGGGGGAGGGAGAGAGAGATTTCCTCTCCGTTCCTCCCCGCTCTCCCCCGCCGCTCCCCGCCCCCCGCCGGCAGCCGAATCTTTGCTCCCGAGCGGGCAGGTACTCGCTAAGGGCAATGCTCGATCGAGCAATTGCCCTTAGCGAGTATGCTCGCGCAGAAGAACATAACTATAGAGGGTGCAGGGGATGCGGTTGCACCCGGGCCCAGGAGCCTTAGTGGGCCCATAAGGCCACTCTTCTCCATATAGGGAGCCCAGTACTATGAATAAAGCATTATAGTTGGGGGCCCTGTTACAGGTTTTGCATTGGGGCCCAGAAGCTTCAAGTTATGCCTCTGTGCAGCATGGTTTAGGTATGGGTACGGGTACAGATACAGATAGAGAGGGGGCCCCAGCTTACGTTTTGCATCAGGGCCCCTGAACCTTTAGTTACGCCCCTGCTCGCGCATCTTTAATCCCGACCTGAACCCTACTGAACACCGTCGGGGTTAACTAGAACATCGGGTAAGGAAATATGAACAGCGTCCCTCTTCTTTTAGAGGACTTGCCAGGGATGCAAGACTTCGAACCTCCTCCGATCTGATATTGTTGACTAATCCTGGGTACAGCTCATCAGTATCACATCCCAGAAAGTCACTTTAATACAAAGAAATCAGTCAGTGCAGAGTGATCCATCTATGCCAACATAATGGTGTTGAAGAATGGGCATTCATTTTAAGTCCACTTATATCAATTTTGTGACATTGCCTTTAGTCAGCACTCTGCGCTATAAGATTCCATTGCTGTAATTCTGTAGCCTGTGTTCACTCGAGGCAGAAAATCCCAAGAGTTGCCTAAGAAATGACATTGAGAAAGTCAGCTAAGAATTAGTTCATCTGCACATCAGTACAAGTTAGGATCACTAGGTGATATTTCTACTGTGTCCTCCACACACTGAAGGGTGCGATAAACCACACTTCACTGAACCCAGCATACGGCTGTGCCCAAAAACAAACAGCGCAGGTACGGTTCTAAAATAGTCACAACCGGATACAGTATTCAACGTCTAAAAAACTGAAACATGGTCCTGCTGGCTGTATAAAGACAAAGTGTATTATGTAATTCACAAGGGATCTACATGTACTATTATTGTTGTTATTGAAGAATTACAAAAGGTCATTGCTTAAAGGGAGGGTTCGAGGATTAGGAAAACCTGCTTTCTTCCTGAAATAGCACCACACTTGTCCACAGGTTGTGTGCGGTATTACAGCACAGTCAGTCCCATTTACTTTAAAGGAGGTGTCCCACTTCTTGCTGTTTTACTGCAGGAAATAGACAGCTCTATACATTGCACAGTGGCCCAGGTTGGTACTGCAGGCTGAGTTCCTTTGAAGTGAATGGGACTCAGCCTGCAGTATCATCTTGAGCCACTACACAATGTATGGAGCTGTCTGCTTCCCGCAGCAAAGCAGCTAGAAGTGGACAACCCTTTTAATGTAGATGAACTGCAATACCAGATATAAGCTATGAACATGAGTGGCACTGTTTCTGGAAGAAAGCAGTGATTTTTTGTTTACTACTAGGTAACAAGCCAATGCGCCCTACCATAGACATTTATGGTATACAGATAGGATAAATATTTGATTGGTGGAAGCCAGGACACGATTGCAAGAATTGGATCACAGAGGTTTGTTGTATTCGCGCTCACTTTCCTTTAAAGCCTATGGACAGGGAGCCTGTATAAGCCTATGTAGAATGGAAGTAGCAAAACCCGTGTGGTAGATGGAGCCTGAGGAATGGACAACAGCTGTGTGTGAACAAGTAGCATATTGGATACTATGGAGGTGCCACTGACCAAATAATGCTCCACAAAGTGGGAATGCACAGTCAACTAATGGAGCAAGAACTGGTAATTTGGCAAAACTCTCCGAATTTAGACAATGAACTTTGGTGATTGAAGATCAACGTCCCTTTATTAGTCAACCAACCAGTATTAAAATTTATCGACCAGCAATAAAATATGTGTTTCGGCTGGTTCACCACTTCTCCAGTCTTTGGCCATCACAGCACTCACTGATGTTCTCAGTATTCTTTTTTCTAATCACTGTCCACCGCTGCCCGGACCTCAGCTGGTCTTCACCTCTGGCTGCAGCCAACAATGACGTCACTGATAGCTGGGGCCTGATACGCTTTAGAAGGCAATTAGCTGTGGTGGTCACATGTCCGGTTGTCACCACGTAGTCACTGCTAGAATTGGAAGTGATGAGCAATGAGGCATCGGAGAACAGGAGCTGCAAGGGATTGGGTGAGGGGAATATGGTTTCTTAAATTTTTTTTTTACAGCAGGCTGAACAGGTTCGAAAAAATACAATTTCCAACCATAGGATCTTCCATAATGGTGGAGGATCTGACTGTTAAAGGTGCATTGAGCAGGGGGCTGGACCCAATGGCCCTGGAGGTCATTCCAACTCTATGATTCTATGAAAAATTTCTTCCTTAGATAACACCTTTAATAGTCAGATCCTCCACCAATATGGAACATTCTATTGTTCTAAGAGTTGGAAATTGGATTTAAAGGGGCCATGATATTAGGGCTGATCTAGAATCAACTTTGGACGCACTATGTTAAATTAGTGTCCTCTTTGCTAATCATTTGACAAGGCATAATTATTAGGAATGTATTCCCATGTAGACTCACTTTCTATAAAATACGTCTCATCATACAAGTGTTTTTCAGTTAAAAACGGGTGCAGAAAGAGGAAAAAGGCAGGCAATAGAAAGTAGCCCATCTCTTAAAATGGTTATACAAAAAGTTAATCTTTTCCTCAATCCTCAGGTTCAGCCACTGAAACCCCCAATAATCATGAAAACAGGGGTCCTATGAAAGTATTCTGCCACTTCATTCATTTCTATGGGACTGCTCAAGAAAAGCTAAGTAAAGTCCTCTGTGGTTTCCAGAAGTCTTTTAGTGATGAATGGAGTAGCATTGTGCATACTCGATCTCAGCTTCCATTTAAATGGGAGGGACACAGGACCCCGTTTTAGTGCTCATTCTAGTAGTTGGACTTCACCTATCATACATTTATCCCCCATTCTGTGGATGGGGATAAATTAAAATCTTAGCACAAAACCTGTAAAGGTGTTCTCTCACTTTTAGCGGTTTTCAGACAGCTCTGTACATTGAGCAGTGGCCCGGGTTGGTACTGCAGGCTGAATCCTATTGAAGTGAATGGGACTCGGCCTGCAGTACCAACACTAGCCACCGTGCAATGTATGAAGCTGTCTGAAAACAGCTAGAAGTGGGAGAAGCCCTTTAAGTATAGTTCATATCGGCCTTAAATCTCTCATCTTTGGACACTAATACATCACGTTTGGGCTCACACAGTCCTTGGAGAAGCATGATCTGCCATAGTCTCTTAGGGGGCTTTACATAGGACAACCATCATTTGAATACTTACTGGATAGAAAAAATGTAAGTGACAGTTTTTCCGTGCCACCAACAGGGTGAATTCATTCAGTAAATGGCTGATTGATTATTGTCTGGTGCATAGGTCTCCGTTTCAGTAATTTACATTGATGGCCAAGATAAGTCCCATCTAGTGGTGCCATTTTCAGGATTTTAAAGGTAAAACCTGACATAACCCCTAAATGTACCCTGAGATCCATACAAAAATGCATTATTGTATTCAACTATTTGATTATCATCACTACATAACAGTGTATATAGCTGAAGTCTAACACAAAATGGAAAATATAATGTTGTACTGTCTCTTTAATTTAAAAAAAATACATTTTGCAAACTAATTCACTTTTGGTACAATTGTCATTTGACTATAATTTTTGCAACCTTTCCATGAGTCTGTTTTACATCCCTCTGATGATGATAATGGTTCCATTTTTATGCGTGTTTCCTAATTATCGCCATCCACATAGTTTAAAAGCGCAGTTGCATGTTAACAAAGTCAAGAGATACATTACTGTTTCATTCCAATTAGAGCTCATTAGTAGGGGATCGCTTCACTGGCTTGGTGCGTGTGTGCGGCAATTCTAAAATGATGAGCTTTGATCAGAGCAAACAAGCTCCAGAAGCCAGCCGGGCTCTTTGTATCACTCAAACAAGGCTTTTTAGTAGTAGCAAGCTGTAATTGAATATTTGGTATGTGAACATACAATCGTCAGGTGTCGGGCGCGTGGCAAAGCTGTTTGCAAGGAGCCATTATATTGTCATTCCACGCTATCACATGGTGCCACAACACAGCTCTGTACAGTCAATGTACATCCTGTAACATCAAGAAGGCAGAAGGTCTGCTAAAATAGAAGCTGCTCTTAGTTAGTGGCCCCTTTTCTGGGTCATAAAGGGGAGTCTCTGCTCTATGACCCTTATCTGCTCCAATATGGCAAATAAACAGAGGTTGTGCACTTGCTACACCCACTTTAAATTTATCATCTTTTAGTAGTAATGAGATGACTCTTTTCATACTATCCCAATCTAAACAACAAAGCTGAAAATTAAACCATAATAAACAGGAAGTCTATTGTATGTGTGCCCTGGCTACCAATGTTACTGTATTACCGTATCTAGACTTCCAGCAGTACAATAAAATTTTCATCAGTCATTAAATTTACCATTGTCTAATAATAATGAGATGGCTCTGCTGACTGTAACCCAGTCTACACATAAATAGGGCAAAGTGAGCTACAAAAAAACAGGTAGTGTTAGCCAATTGTGTTTTCTAATCATTGGTGCTGCTATCCTATTTTATCCAGACCTCATCAGTCATTAAATTTACTGTCTTCTCATTATATTCAAATGACTCTGCTGACTCTAACCCAGTCTACATATGAAAAGTACAAAGTGAGCAGCAAAAAAAACAGGATGTGTTAGGATGTGTGTGTGTGCCCTCGGTGCCAGTGTCTCTGTGCCAGGCCCATTTAGATGGGACAAATGTTGGGAAAATGATGCCTGACACTCGTCTCTGTACATACTCACTCTTGTGCTGCTGCACAGGAGCTAGTATCACTGGCTCACAGTGGGGCGGCTGGAGGAGATTTCTCTCCTCACTCTCTCCTGCCCCTCTCCATTTACTTAACATAGCGGCTGTTCAGTACTGAACAGCTGCTATTTACACTGAGCGATCTGCTCATCGTCTATCATTTATGCTGCATAAACGATGGACAATAAGCTGATCGTTCAGTGTAAACAGCAGCCGTTTAGTACTGAATGGCCAATATGTTAAGTCGATGGAGAGGGGTGGGGGAGAGAGAGGATAGAAATCTCCTGAAGCCTCCCCTGCTGGCCGCTCTGTGAGTTAGCCAGCGATACTAGCTCCCATGCTCCCTTTACATTATTTAAACCTCCAATAATACAAAACAATTCTCATCTGTCATTAAATGTGTTGTCCTCTTATAATTATGAGATGGCTCTGCTAATTCATCCCAATCTACACATCAAAGCTAAAAACAGAGCAGGAAGTGTTAATTTTTATGTGTTCTCCATTTGCCACTGTGAAATATATCAGATTCTTTTCCCCTATATGGGTAAATGATTACATAAAAGCACCAGCACAATACAAAAAATATCTATTTTATAGTAAAAACCTGATTTATATAATGTTTTATTTATTGATCATAAATTATAATAACTGAAAATAGCAAAAGAAAAAAAGCTAAATGCCATCAAAAAGTGAAGTAATGGCTGTACAATGTCATTTATATCTCCCATGTACGGAGCAGACATTATTTTCCTCTGTTATAGGCAGTGCAGTTTATAGAGAGATTAGTGAAGTCAGATGAAAAATGAACTTGTTGAAATTAATTTTTGTTTGTTTGACAAAAAGATCTGAAGCTCAGTATAGATTAATCTGTTCATCTGAATCCAGCCAATGCTCTGATCTCTTTAAGCAAAATTCAGCCATGTGGAAGAAGAGATAAAAGCCTTATTTATAAGTGACCTCTAATGAAAAGTAGTTTTCCCATTACAAAAAAAGAAAATGACTTCGTCTAAGTTTGCTGCAAAGTTTCAATCAGTGAAATGTATGGCCGCTGAGGGGCGTGATGTAACGAAGGAATGGTAATAATTAGCATTATTGATTAGAGATGAGCGAGCATACTCGCTAAGGCAAACTGCTCGATCGAGTAGTGCCTTATTCAAGTACCTGCCCGCTCGTCTCTAAAGATTCGGCTGCCGGCGTGGGGCGGGGAGCCGTGGGGGAGAGCGGGGAGGAACGGAGGGGAGATCTCTCTCTCCCTCTCTCCCCCCCCCCCCCCCCCCCCGGTAGGATGGTAGGAAGTCATAGTCAATTGCTTTCTCTGCTTGCCATGACACTGTTGCAGCAAACACATGCCACTACCCCTAGGGGAAGCTTACACATTAATACAGGTCATGACTTATAAGGCTGAGCTTGTAAAGTGTCATTTGTGACTATCTATCTATCTATCTATCTATCTATTTCTCCCCTATCTATCTATCTATCTATCTATCTATCTATCTATCTATCTATCTATCTATCTATCTATCTCCTATCTCTCTATCTCCCTATCTCCTATCTATCTATCTCATATCTATCTATCTATCTATCTATCTATCTATCTATCTATCTATCTATCTATCTATCTATCTATCTATCTATCTATCTCATATCTATCTATCTCCCTATCTCCTATCTATCTATCTATCTATCTATCTATCTATCTATCTATCTATCTATCTATCTATCTATCTATCTATCTATCTCACAGGAGTGCCCCAAGCTGTTCTGTTGCCTGAGGCAAATTGTGAAGTGCCCCCCCTTTACCCAAAAACCCTCACTCATTTTATAGTAATTGAAAGTGCCAATACACAAAGATACCCAACATATATTTCAACGATTGAAACTTGTCAGAAGTGACAGAGTAATAGTGCCACAAATAGTGGCCCCAATAGTAAGTGCCCCCTTTAGTGGCTCCAATAGTAATAGTGTCCCACTTAATGACTCCTTAGTGGTCGCAGTAGTAATAGTGACCTCATTAGTGGACCCAGTAGTAATACTTAGTGATCCAAGTAGTATTAGTGACGCCCTTAGTGGCCCTAATAGTAATAGTGTCGCTGCTAGTGTCCCGAGTAAATAATTGTGCTCCTGTTAGTGACCCTTGTAGTAATAGAGTCCTCCTTAGTGGACCGCCAATTATTTTCTACCAGCCATTAATATGGCTGGTAAAAAATAAATACTGGCCATAATAACCTGCCAGGCCAATGATTTACCAGCCAGCACCATCCCTTAGGTTGTCTTGTGGTAGGGGTGCTCCTGCTATTTCATATCTCTCTCTTCCAAGTATAATGGTATTCCTAATGAGCTGTGTCTTCTTGTAATTCATCCAAATTAAGATAAATCTTCAGCCTAGTCATTAGTGTTTCAAACGGAAGAATAGACTTCATTAGGTCAATGATCTTCTTGTTTCCTTTGCGAACCACTCTAGAGTTACAGTTTCACTCTTCGCTTCTCATGAAGACAATCACTTTTTATATTGAAGCCAGTCCATCAATCAGTTCATTCTTATAAGTCAGGCTACTCTAAGTGTACTTTTACCCAAATGAATGATTTTAAGCTATGGTTGTCCTTTGTAAATACAGGACCGGACAAGGTACGGAGCGAGAAATCGCTCATTAGTCGCTAGTCGCTTTGTTTCAACTCATGAATGGAAAGGACTAGTGAGCGACGTCATGTTCAGTGTAAAGAGGCAGTTGTTCATCTTCGAACGACTCTCTGTTTATAGTGAATGGAGGCGGGAGACCGGAGGAGATCTCTGGCTCAGTCCCCCCCCCCCCCATTTACTTCATGTGTAAAACAACCTTAACCTTTGGCGATTGGCTGTTATCACTTGAAGAAGCCACATCTACCCATTCATGTCTTCTGCATTGAACACTGTAGTACAACTTGCATGACATCTTGGCTATTCAGATGGATGGCCAACGACTTAACGCATAGATAGCCATGATCTGGCAGAGCAGTTCTGGCTCATAGAGAGGGGTGCTGAGACTGTCCCATAGATCTGAATGGGGTTTTCAGAAATTAATATCTTTGCCATTAAAACAATATATGCATGGAATTGATTTTGAGACATAGAAAAGTCTGCAATACATCTTCTGTGTGTGAATAGGGCACAAAGACAGGGATTATCATCATGAGACAGCATTATCCTTGCTAGTGTTGAGTGAACTGAACCAGTTGAACCCTGGTTTAGGGGGAATTTTGCCAAAAGTTTGGTTCACCAAGAATCTTGAGGGGGGGGGGGGGGGGGGTTCCCTCTGGCTCAGCAGTTATCAATGTTGCCTGGCAGTACTGGAGTCCTAGGTTCAAATCTGACAATATCTGCATGAAGTTTGTACTTTCTCCCTGCGTTCCATGAGTCTCTTGTTCACAATAATCACCTTTATTAATATAGTGCATCCATTTACTGAGGAGAAGGAGGAAAGGGAAGCATGGTGACTCGATGGTTAGCACTGTTGAACTGCAGCGCTGAGGTTCTTGGTTCAAATCTAACCATGGGTGACATCTGTATGGGGTTTGTATGTTCCTCCTGTGTTTGTGTGGGCTTCTTCTTCTCAATTATTACCTCTTTTATATAGTGCATACATTTACTGGAGAGGAAGTGGATAAGATACATGGTGGCTCAGTGGTAAGCACTTTTGCCTTGCTGTCTTGGGGTCCTAGATTCAAATCTGACCAAGGACAACATCTGCATGGAATTTATTGAAGGTGATTATTTTGAAACACAGGGAGAAATTTAAAACTGCATGCAAATGTTGTTAGATTTCAACCTAGGACCCCAGCATGGCAAAGCAACAGTACTAACCACTGAGCCACCGGAGAACACCACTGTTATTTCAAGGCTAAGACAGTGGTTTGCACTAATTCGGATCAAACTAAACTTTTTGACAAGTTTCATCAAACTGGTCAAATGAAACTTTTGAAAAGTCTTTACTAGTCTTTAATGAAGTGATTTTTCATTGTAGGTGTGTCATGACTGTTTTACTATATTCTGGTAGCACCATATATTCTGATTCAAATGCACCAGCAGCAAAGAATGGGTTAACCCTTTGCAATCCAATTTGTATATGGTTTTCCTAGGGGGCTTACTCTTTTTCTGCTGTTATACAATGGCGCGATATGCTGGCTAAAGCCAGTACTGCATGAGGTGACACGTTGGATAGGCTCTGACAGCAGAGAGGCTGGCAATATACAGTAAGAGAACCCCAACGGACGTCTTCAAACATCTGAGCTGTACAAACTTAAATCATAATGTTTTTAGACGTCAGACAGTGGATTGGAAAGGGTTAATAATAATATTTTAATAATAGGTATTGGAGATGAGTACAGTTCGATAGAAATGTTGTGATTGAATGAGTTGGACAATAATCAGTGGAATGGCAGTAATGGAGCATTCATCAGTTCGGCATTGTTGTGTTACATTACGGCAGGCAGTGATGCATCAGTTGATATGGTTGGGGTACCGTAGCGTGCTGGATGCAGTTCACAGCATGGTTTCATTCAAATAATATTGTACTTTGTGAAAATAAAACTAATTGAGTCGTCAGGAATATGATACGTACAGTCAATGAGAAATTGGGCAGTTTTCTCTAACTGGAATCTATAATATCTACAAAACTAAATGTTTATTGCTTCAGTTATTTAAACCTAATCCTAGATATACTGTAATAAGTAATGCTAAAAAAATCACAGCGGCTTCAGAAAAACTCGAGCAAGGGCTTCTCACAGGGGCATAACTATAGAGGATGCAGGGGATGCAGTTGCACCCGGGCCCAGGAGCCTCTCTTCTCCATATAGGTAACCCAGTACTATGAATAAAGCATTATAGTTGGGGGCCCTGTTACAGGTTTTGCATTGGGGCCCAGGAGCTTCAAGTTACACCTCTGGCTTCTCACATGGGTGTAATTACTGTATCTGGGTTGCAGGTATAAAAACTAGTATGGAACCCAATGACTAAGGGGCATAATGTGATCATTACGGACATTGGGAGCGGGCACCACGTTTTGCACTATTTCTGTGTTATCCCTGTGCTGTGATATTATATAATGGTGTATAATGCCTTATTGTGACTTTACAGTTTGCATAATTACTGTGCTGTAAGCTCTAATGTCAATGAGTTGATCATGTATTGTGTATTGTGAGGTCCCAGCACTATTTAGTGCACTATTGTAATCACTGTATGCATTATGACTGTACGTGATGTTATTATGTGCGTTATCCCTGTAACGTTACATTGTGCATTATCCCACTATTATGACATCACTGTGTGCATTATCTCAGTACTGTGACATCACTGTGGCATTATGTCTGCGCTGAAACTTCACTATGTGCGTTATCCCACTGTTGTGACATCACTGTGTGCATTATCTCAGTACTGTGACATCACTGTGGCATTATGTCTGCGCTGAAACTTCACTATGTGCGTTATCCCACTGTTGTGACATCACTGTGTGCATTATCTCAGTACTGTGACATCACTGTGGCATTATGTCTGCGCTGAAACTTCACTATGTGCGTTATCCCACTGTTGTGACATCACTGTGTGCATTATTTCTGTGCTGAACCTGCACCATGGCACTAATCCACTATTGTGACATCCCTGTATGCATTTTCCCCATACCGCCCTTAATATCACACAGTGCCCTCAATAGGTAATAGTGCCCCTATTAGCTAACAGTTCCCCCATAATACCTCCAATAACGAATAGTGCAGCTAAAAGATAATAGTGCCCCTTATAGATAATAGTGCCCCTAATTGGTAAGTGCCACTGTAGTCTCCTCTTTAAGATAACAATGCCCCACACTGTCCCTAATAGATTATATTGCCTGTAATAAATAGTGCCCTGATAGACGATAGTGTCTCCATAGTGCCTCTAATAATGCCCCTTTCTAAGATGATAATGCCTCAATTAAAAAATGAATAAATAATAGTCACCTGGCCCGGTTCCCATGGGGAATAGAGTTTAGCCTCCTGTTCCTGCACTCCTGCAGCTCTAAGATGCAGGAATGGGATCTCAGTGCAGGCCAACATTATGTAATGACATCATAGCGCAGGCCTATGCAGAAGACCCATACCTGTATCTTATAGACTGTAAGCAGGAACAAGCTATTAGCTCTGCCATAGTATTCAATTACATCTGTGAAGAAGACACATACAATAGAGGCAGTCTCAATACCTGTTATTGGTCTCCTGGAGAGAGGAGATACCAACGCAAGTTGGCTTCATCGCGGTTTCAATGGAGAAGCTATGTAGAGATTCCACTCTTCCTCAAGTACCTTAAAATATCAAACTAAATAAACAATGGTAAAAGATTAACAGTTCCTTTTGCTCTTAAGGGCCTTTTACACGGCCCAATTCTCAGGCAAGAATGTCCCTCTAAATGTTTGTTCACCCAACAATTGGGCCATGTAAAACTACCAATGGTTAGGCATTAGCAATGATTAAGCAAGCACTTGGTCAGTGGCTGACTGTTAATGTTGGCTCTCAATGAACATAATAATGCTCTCTGATGGTCTGTAGATCTCTCCATATAAACAGGGAGAATTACAGCCAGCCTATAGGGATGAACAATCACAAGTGTGATAGTTTGTCCCCATAAGCCGATTTTCAGCCTTCGTGAAAGGAAATTAAATGAGTGCCGATCAACATGATTGTCTCTTGGTGCTCATCACATTGGGTCAAGAATTTGGCTGCTGTAAGATGACCCTCAGAAGGGGCATAAGGTTGAACGAAAAAAGTCCTGGAGCCTCTTGTACCTGGATGCCAAAGAGTGGTGTTAGAAGCTACTTGTATTCTGAGTTTTCCAATTACCACTGTTGACTCTCATACCAAATTTTCACTACTAACATACAGTAAATGTCGAAAGAAGCTGCCATTAGTCATTTCAGCCATAGTTTAGGAACTTATTCTAAAGTCCACCACCATTCATTTACTGGTGGGGTGTCACGCTCTGCCAATGGTTGGCATCATGATGAACCATTATTTGAAAGAAATTTCCAAGATTATAAGACTATATATAAAAAAGCTGATTATACCTTTTGTTCCATATATTTGCTGTATAAACACCGAACTGTCGGTGTGGGGTTTGGCTGTGGGGCCTTGTTTGGTTTCATGTACAGTTGGCAGAAAAATTAAGTGAACCCTTTGGAATTACCTAGATTGCTAATCATGTATTGTAGCCAAATTAGACAAACACAATGTAACTAATAACACACAAACAGTTGTATCATTCCTGTCCTTTATTGAGCACATCCAAAGTGCTGCGAGCAAAAGTAAGTGAACCATTGAGTTAAATAACCTCTAGATTCTCTTTTTTTACCCATGTTATTATGGTGTGTGTATATCTATAACATCCTGGTCAAATGTAACTCCATCAATATTTCTGGGATGCTTTGCTTTCACAGCCCTCTTCAGGTCAAAATGTCAATAGAGTTAATGTCAAGACTGACTTGGCCTTTGCGAAACACAAATCTTCTTTGCCAACTGTTCCTTAGTTAATTTACTTGTGCACTTTGGGTCATCCTAGCTTACATTGTTGTTTTCCACAGTACAAATTGTGGCCATTCACTTTCTAAATTGCCTAGGTAAAAAAAAGTGCATTCCATAGACAACAGCATCACTCCCCAATAATGAAATACTTTGCCATAAACGTTGTCATTACATAGGGTTACCGGCCCTTTAATTCTCTGCGATTGCTTGGCTATGCTTGAATAACACTAACACAAATAAGGTGACACAGGGTGAAGTCATCTTCATTGTCTATTCAGAGCAGAAATGAGATTCCGGAGATACACAGCACAAAACAAGGGAGAGGAGGAAGATCATTTCATTGCCTTTTAACTAAAATACTAATATTTCCCAGTCCAGCTCCTGTGGCTCATTGCGTTTCTGTTCAGTGAGCTGAATTTTTCGTTTATTCAGAAGCCACTGAATTATTCTCTATTTCGAGTGGTTTTCTTAGATTTTCCTCCTCTTTTACTTCATCTTTCTTCAATTTCACACACACTCTCCTTCCAGTTCATTGAAATACAAAGTAGATTATCGGCCCTGCTTCAGATTCCTATTGCATTCAACTTGCACTGCTTGACTGTTAAAAATACCCTACTTTATTTCTTATGGCTTGCTGGAGGACACTAAGTATGGCCGCTATTGTATTCTATTGTTTTCTTATATGCCCTGTCATACAGCCTTAGCTTCATTTACCGTAGGCCAACAGATCGAATATAAAAGCCAAAAGAGGGGTAAAGTAGAAAATAAGTGCATAGGACTAAGTGCATCATACAAAAGAAATACTCAACTCTGTTTGCCGAACAAATATAATATTCGCAAGGTTTAACAAATATGCATTTGCGCTATTTTGTTTACAGTTTCTTCCCTTTTTTTTATTGTTCTTCTTTCCCACAAGGCATAGCCTCTCTACCTCCTAAGTGCACCAAGTATGATTCTTTTAAGTACAGTCTTAAATCATTAGATATACTCCAGCTTACTCAAGGAGCGCCACATAAATATATACCGTATGTAGGCTTTTAAATGAAGCTTTCTGGAGGTTTTATTGACATACTTAGATCTACTGATATTGAACGAGTTGTTGCCTAAGAGGAGCGATTGTTTAAAGGGGAATCAGGCGTCTTGATTTAGATGTTTTTGCTATTAATTAGGAGACTGTCAGTTGATTGTTAAGGAAGAAGAGTGATACCAAAGACAGTAGTTTACAGTAGGTATTCAAATGTAGGGATAAGCGGTCATTAGAATAATCAGGTCGGGAATGATCGGCTCGATTTCCCAAAGAATAATCAGGACGACTCGAGCCTGATTCCCGTTAAAGTCAATGGAAGTAAAAATTAGGTCTACTAATTGGACTTCTTGAAGGTTACTAATATAGGGGTGAAGAGGAAGAGGAGGAGGCTTCATTCAATGAAAGTGGCTCAGTGGTTAGAACTGTTGTCTTTCAGTACTAGGTTCAAATCTCCTCAAGGACGACATCTGAAAAATTCCATACAAATGCTGTCCTTGGAAGTTTTGAAGCTAGAACCCTAGCACTTAACGGCAGCAGTACTAACAACTGAGCTACCACACTTGTTATTTTTTCTCCAAAGGAGAAGAATAAGGGGAAGAATGCAGTGCAAGGCAACAGACTGAGGAATAAATAGAGATCCCAGACCAAACCGCCTAATGCAAACCACAGACCGCATAAACTAGTAGAGTCTCCAGACCAGACTCCCCTAAATAGATACAGACCCCAAAATAAACCCATGACTAGAGTGTTTAAAGTGGCCCTCCAATTTCGTGACAATATTACCTGTAGTAGTTGTTCTTTGGCACCCCTCTGATCTGCTGATTATTCAGACTGCCTAATCCCTACAGAGCATTAGTACTATTACACCACTAGTGCACTATATCTGCTCACTGATTGGCCAGAGCCGCTCATGTGATCAGCAAAGACCAATCAGAGCAGTGCATAATGTGCATTAGGTAGATCCAAAATTGCTGCAGACATCTTAGACCGGTGCCATATACCCCCAACTGCAGCTAATATACCCGTTTCTTTCCTGTGGCAGATTTTTCCCAAAACGTGAGGGTCACTTTAAATAAATTCCTCCCCCAGACCAAATTCCATAAGAAATAAAGACTCCCAAACCAAGCCTGATTAATACACACCCAGACTAGATACCCTAAATTCATTAAAAAGTCTTATACAACCCTTTGAAGCCACAAACGACAGAAAGACTGGACAGTCATAAAGTGATAAGATTACATTTTTGAACTGTTAGTGTATTTGCAGAGTTGAAATTCAGATCTCTCATCCTCTCTCACAGCAGAAAGTCCCAGCATTACTTAATTACATCTACATTAGCTCAATATTCTTTCTTCAGTGGTTATGGTTTCATGGGTAGTTAATCAGACTTCTCATACTATTCAAATTAGAGGCTGGCAAATTATAACAATAAGCAAACATAGGGTGGAGTCCCAATAATTGTCCAACAGAGAATGATACTTGCAGGCCTCAAAATCCAACTCATATTTTAATGAACTTCTGCAAGTCTACTATATCCTAATTCTTAATTTAGTCACCTGACTAAAATAAAAAAAAAAAGCTAAAAACAGCTGGCAATCATATCGCTGTTTCCCTCAGCGATCCAATGTTCACATCCCACAGTTTTTGTATACAATCGGCCAGCATGTGATCGCTGCAGCTAATCAGTGACCACAGTACTCAAATTCAACTATTGGTATCACTGCTCAATGACATTATGCCGTGAGAACAGCATGTGACTGCTCTGGCCACTGATTAGCTGCAGCAGTCACATGCTGGCTCCTTCTAAACAAGGATCAGGAAGACTGGAAGTACAAGCACTGAATTGCTGAAGGAAACAAGAACTAAGTATTGGGGTTTTTTTTATATTGATGCCTGCTATTTTTAGTTTTTGTTTTTTTCAGTAGGTTTAAAGGATCATGCAAATGGTCGTACTGCAGGTATAAAATATGAGATTAGCGCTCCAATTTGGGGTGGAGAGAATGGCAATATATTAAGAAAGAAAAATCAAATAGAACTCACCGCAGACTTAACCGGACCCTGTAGGGGAAGGTCACGGTTCGTCTAATGGTCCTGGATAGCAGGTAGTATCAAAGGTTGGTCCTGAGTGGCGGGTGATGTCATCGGTAGATCCAAATTACTGGTCAGAGGGACATCCCAATAAGGGAGCGCATCACAGGGTAACTCTAGGTAAAAACGTATACCAGAGGCGACAGGAAGTGGTGTAAAATAAACAAAAAACCCCAGTGCTCCAGTAAGCGGATGAGGAGGATACAGCAAGGAGAAGGACTTACTTAGTAGGGGTGTCAGTGAGATACTGCAGGGGGATTCTAAAATTAGGTACACCTGGAATATCTTCAGAACAAAAGGAGATACAAGTAGGAAACTTTATAGAACACTTAAATGGGTGGAGGAAACCTTTTTGGCACTGTAGTGGAACCTGTCAGATATCTTGATGGCATACATTTTCGATTTAGCCCAAGAATCGTCAATAGAAAAGAGAGTCATGGAATACATAATACAATGGTAGGATTTCATCAGAAATGGATAGGTGCAGTCATTTTTTTATACTTGCAACCATTTTCAAGTTATGGATGATCTTATGTTGGGTATTAAAGTTCTTATGCTAAATTAATCAGTATGGGAAAACACTAAAAGACTTTTAACAATCCAGAACAGAATTGAGATCATCCCGATGGTCGAAAACTGAAGTACACAAGAGGTAGATGAGGCTTTCAGTCAAGAAAACCCAGAAAGACAGCCAATGAGTGCACACACTGTCAGAAAACGGATACAGAAGTTCTGAGCCGTGTTTCTGATCCCTAGGTGTCAACAGCTTTACTGGCTGTTTTCACGAAGAGTCCACAGAAAAGCACCAGGAGATTGGCATTTGCCTCATGTGAACTTCTGTTACTGACCATCAGGATGATTTCAATTCTGTCCTGTTGTAGTGTTTCAGGTACTAGGTTGGAGTCATGGGTGCAGCCAACGAGGGTCGGCAACAAAATCAGGCAAGCTGGGGGTGGAACACGGAGATGCCGATGTGACACAGAGTGTTAAGCAGAGACCTAGTCAGGAGACAAGCCAGGGGTCAGTACATGGAGGTCAATATTCTTATTGCAGGCAACAAAGAGCAAGAGCCTGGTTAAAGGCTACAAAGCACAATAAAAATGCAAGGAATGAAGGTATGTGGCCAATGTTATATAGGGAGCTAATTGGAGAAGGTACAAGATGTGGGGTGGAAACACGGAGCCAGGAACATGGAACAGGGGACAAGGGATGAGTAACAAGGTAGTAGGAATCAAGGTAAGCATTGCGTCGAACACGCTATGTTGCAGGTTCGTGTCCCAACACCTGGATCCTCAATAGCAACTTCTGGTAATGATGGTATTAATGTTTTCCCCACCACATAATTCACCATAATGACTTTATAAATACTCATTGTGACATCATCCATAACTTACAAATGGTTGCAGGTATTGGAAAAATGACAGCACCTGTCTATTTCTGATTAAATTCCACCATGTATCCCATGACTCCCTTTCCATTAAAATTTTTTGGGCTGAATTCAAGATGGCTGCCACCAAAATGGCCGTCAGGCACCACCATATCGTCAAAAGTCTTTCTCCGCCTATCTAAGTGTTCTACAAAGTTTCCTACTTGCATCTTTTTTCGTTCAGAGGATATGCCAGGAAGCCTTGACATTTGAATCACCCTCTATAGCCCCTTACAACCTCTGAGTTGTACTAAACTGTAATAGGGCACGCATAGCAAATAATTGAGCCATACTTATTTTTCGTATGCCCGCATTCACTGTATGCTGTGATATGGAGTCGTTCATACAGAAGCACAATATGGTGGCACGCAGAGTGTCTATACCTCCGTTGTACCGCTCTGTAGTTTGCATTAGGCCTAGTGTGAAAATTGCTTCCGAACTTATAATGTAAAGTCATATCAATAAATCCTTACTTCATGTTTCAGGTGGCAAAGTAATTTTCTGTGGGGGTGAGTTCCACCTAACTGCAACTCATTAAACCTACTGTATCAACATTTAAAAGTTATTTGAAGGGGATTGACGAGAGAGGAAAATGAATCAACTTCTTGTACTTGAGACTAAAATAAGGTCTAAAGAATTACACTGATGCATGTAAAATTGTATAGAAATCCAATCTAATTAGAAGTCAAGCTGCTCCGCTAAAGGCCCCGGTATTTTTCCGTTTAATATTTAATGTTGCCGTACAAAGATATTGGGTGCTAATTGATGTATCTGTTTGGTACATAGTTTCAGAAAGCATTGCATCAGTAGCTATTATATTACAGACATTGAAGCGGAATGTTTCAAAGTCATTAATCACATGTTTTCACCTTTTACGAAGGGCAATAAAATCCAATACCAGATAAATTATACTGCTTGCAATTCAAGAAAACTTTAAGGGGCCTGTAGAACAAGTCCGAACATTTAATTCTATAACAAAAAGTAATCTGCTTGCTGTGATTGAATGGAAACATTCTTGGAAGAAGCTCTGCTCTGGGTCATCATCAGGACAGTTCCTAAAGAAACCCTCCGATCAAAGATGGCTGCTCTGCTTCTCCGACTACCTGATGCACACTGTGCATTAGTATGCATCAATAGTTTAAATGAGTTGTTCAGTTGTAAAATATTAATGGCCTATCCTCAGGATTGGCCATCGGTAATAGATTGGTGGGGATTTTTTTGGACAAGGACCCCTGCCGATCAGCTGTTCCCTGGAAACAGGTTGGCTGGTGTACACATGCATACAGCTGATTTCTGCAGGAAGCAGACTGCTCCATTCCCACGGCAGTGATCAGGATTGATAATGCAGGTCAAGTTTCTATTGATATACATGAGATCTTAGTCTGCAATAACAAGCCTGGCCACTACAGTGTGAACGGAGCTGTCTGCTTCCTGTGAAAATCAACTCAGTGTACAAGTACACAAGCCTAGCAAAGAGTTGATCAACAGGGGTCTTTTTTCATTTCAATGGTATTTATTACATTTTTCATTTTCAAAATAGAATAAAGTAGGTTGAGCAGTTATCTTTCATGCACAAAGGTTATACAATTGTAGCAAATCAGATATCCTAGGGAGTCAGCCGTACATTGGTGAGTGATATAATATGAATATTTGTACATTTTAGTTAAAAGAGAAACGCAAGTAAGGCTGGTGTCACATCTTCTGCATGGGTGCCATTGGCCTGCTCCATTTGGGGAACAGGAACGAGGACTCTCCAGGACGAACGGATCTGGCTTATGATGGAAGCATACAACGCCGAAAGGTTCCTATTGACGTGAATGGGGTCCATTCAGTTTCTGCTCAGCTGCCCGTCATTTTACTAGAAGAAGAAGCGCTGCATACCAGAGTATTTCTTCTGGTATCTTCTACTGGATCTATGATGGAACTACCGAACAGAGGTTCCAGCACCGTGTGAGCCCAGCCTATTTAAATAAGGTAAAAAGGAGAGTATACAACGTAATAGGGGTAGCTCAGTGGCTTGCAGTAAGAGTAAGAGTTTATCGTCAATCAGGTTTATAATGGGTACTGGACCTCCAGGCCTTCCATATGTGATAACATTAGGGGAGCATGAAGGTATTGCATGCAAAAATTTTCTCATATTCTGATTCTGAGCTATAGTTTCTCCTGTATTGGGAATATCTACAGCGTCTCAATATAAGAAGATTTGATTATGCCAACATTTTCCATCCAGATATATGGAATTTCAGTGGAATTGCATCTGAGCCAATATTCAACAATGCTAAGGATGAAGTTTTCAGAACCACATGTCCAACCCAAGAAGATAAAGTCTGAAACACAGAGTCCCAATATTAACGAATTAGAGGGCAGTTCCACAGTATATGCAGCAGTGTTCCCTTACTACCACAGCTCCTCCAGCTCTTAGCCATACAATTCTGGTAGATTTGGGCCAAACAGGCTGCTGTATAATCCCATAGCAATGTCGTTTTCATTATTGTCTTGATATGTGAGCTACATTTGAGAGCTTTATGTGTCAAGTGAAAGGCTTGTTTCCACTCTTCATCACTGAATTCTTGAGCTAACTCCATCTTTCATTCCCTCAATGGAAATATTTTTTGCAAACTTGCACAATCATGCAATAAGGTCAGAGGCGTAACTATAGGGGATGCAGGGGATGCGGTTGCACCTGGGCCCAGGAGCCTTAGGGGGCCCATAAGGCCTCTCTTCTCCATATAGGGAGCCCAATACTATGAATAAAGCATTATATTTGGGGGCCCTGTTACGAATTTTGCATTGGGGCCCAATAACGCCTCTTAATAAGGTATATATCGATGTATAATCCGTATGGCATAAGAGATTCTCTCTGCGATAATTGTACAAGAGTGGAGATATGCAGTGCGGCTCACCTAAAAATATTCAAATAGGGGAATACATGTTGAAGTAAATTCAAAAATATGCATTCCTCTTGGAGGATATCCTGGGGTTTTGCATGGTCATGAAACTTTTTCCATGACTTTAAAGATATATAAGTCAGCGGGGAGAGGCAAGAAGGTAGAGGCAAGGCCGATTTCACATTTGCGTCAGAACTTCTGGATGGAGCGATTTTTCTACCGTCTAAAAGCCAGGTAGCTGGTGTGAAAGCACGTGGACCCCATTGTAGTCAGTGATGTCTGTCCAGAGCTGTTGAGTTCCGTCCAGAGGTGTAACCATTCCGCCTCAAGAATTCCCCTTTCTTGCTTCCCGAACAGAGCAGAAAAGCGGAATCCCTGCCCACAAGGGAATTACAAGCAAGGATTTGGTTGAGATAGAAGATGCTAAGTAACTCTCCATAGGGAGACAATGTTTTTGCATCTCAGACCTCCGCCATGTAGCTAGTTGGGAAACATGTATAACCAGATAATAATCTGGGAGGCCGAGTCCTCCTACCCATCTGTCTTTTGTAAGCATTAAGATTTTGTTGCGCCCAATAAAATGAGATAATATTCGAGTTACAGCTATAATAAATGTGTTGGTAGTTCAATGGGAAGAGTACAAAAAAATATAGTAATGGGCAGCCTTGCCTGTTGCAATTTGTGGTATTAAATTCTTCTGATAGGGCCCTATTTGTAAATACTTGGGATGAGGGGTTTAAATATAGCTTGAAAAAGGAACCCTTCAAAGCCCATTTCACCAAAGGCCGCAAAGACATCTGAGCGATTTAAGTGGTCAAAAACCTTTTTATCATCCAAAGATAAAAGAACTGCAGGAATCTTCCTAGATTTGATAAAGTGCATGAGTTTGAAACCTTTCCGGTATTATCCAGTGCTTGATGGCCTTTCACAAATCCCACTTGATCTTTAGTTGTTCAAGACCCTCAGTGACCCTAAAGGCTCCCTCCCTCCATGTTTTTCCGTTTTGCACTGCTTCTTTTAGTTGTGTGATATCCATACCAGTATCACCTCTGACAGTATCGGCCATCGTGTTGTTTGACGGCCGGGTCTTCTTTTGCCTCTGATCTGTCCAAGCATTATAGGTTTTTCTAGCGACTCTGCTCGCATTACATGGCCAAAATACATAAGCCTGAGTCCGGTTATCTTCCCTCTTCAGTGATATATCGGATCTTATACAATTCAGGACTTCTCTGTTTGTTACTCTCGCCGTCCAGGACATACGCAGCAGCTTTCCCCAGCACCACAGCTCAAATGCATCAATCCTCCTCCTAGCAGCTTTTTTCGCAGGCCAGCTTTCACATCCATACATGGCTATGGGGAAAATGGTGATTTGCACTATCCTGCATTCAGTTACTATACCGATATTGCGACTTTTCCAGATTTTGTCCACGTTTAGCATTGCACTTCAACCCAATGCTATCCTATGCTTTATCTCTGACATAGATTCTCCAGCCTGGTCAATTTTTGAGTCAAGGACGATGAATGACGTCTTGCACACATTCTATGACCTCATTGTCATTTGAATTTGGCCGCTTTTTGCAGTTGTCATAAATTTAGCCTTCTTTAAATTCAAGTATTGGCCCATTTCTTCATTTTCAGTTTCCAATTCATCTAGGTCCATTTTACGCATGATCACTTCCGCATCTAAACAAGAAGGGTGAGAGGATGCAGCCCTGTCAGATGCCTTTGCCGATCCCAAACCAATCTGTGTCCCCATACTGTGTTCTCACAATGGCTTCTGGATTGGCATAAAGTGATTTTATTAGCTTGACTAGATGTGCCCATACACCCAGCTCTTGTAGGTCCTGCCATAGCTTGCCATGGTCAACACAGTCAAAGGCCTTGATGTAATACATGTAGTGTAACATGTAGAGTAACTATTAGAGCATGTTAACTTTCTTTTAGGAAGGAACCTTCTGTGACCGTTAACTGAAAAGCTTTATATGGCAATCAAATCTTTTGCAATAAGTATATATAAACCCATCTGGGCCTGGTGATTTACCAGCTGATATGCTCATGCACTTTTGCTGCTGTGATTGGAGAGTCAAGAATTTCTCTATAGGCTTCAAAGAGATTAGGAAGATTGATATTCGGTAAAAATGTTTGAACATGATTAGAGATGAGCGAACGTGCTCGGCCCCGCCCCTTTTTCGCCCGAATACCGCGATTTTCGAGTACTTCCGTACTCGGGCGAAAAAATTCGGGGGGCGCCGTGGCGGCGCGGGGGGTTGCAGCGGGGAGTGGGGGGGAGAGGGAGAGAGAGAGGGCTCCCCCCTGTTCCCCGCTGCTACCCCCCGCACCGCCGCTCCTCTCCCCGCCCCCCGGCGCCCCCCGAATCTTTACGCGCGAGTACTGAAGTACTCGAAAATGGCGGTACTCGGGTGCGTAAGTACTCATTACGAGTACGTTCGCTCATCTCTAAACATGATGTATTGTCCTTGGGAACATGAAGGGGTTATCTTTCAAATTCTATAAACCTGAATAGTAGTCCCTAAAACTATTTGCTGTATTTACTGGGTTTGTTAGTTTGCCTTTATTCTTCTGACCTAGTAGGTACGGAATCTAAGACTTAAGATGTTGAGCTTTAGGGCAAGAGGCCAGCAATTTCCTGGATTTATTGTTTTGGGAATAATATTGGGCTTTAGTTCTTTTTAATTTCCTCTCACAATTCTGAAGTAGATGCTTTGGAGTTTCTGCCTACATTCAAAGAGCTCTTCTGCCTGTTGCGTTGTTTGCATTAGCCTATTTTGTGTTTCAAGGGCCTTAATTTGATCAAATAGCTCTTCTAAAAGACTAGTTCTTTCTTTTTTCACATAATGTCCTAGCCCTATGGAAGAACCCCTTATCTACGCTTTATGAGTGTTCCATGAAACATGGGGATTTACATAGGGGTGTGTGTTAAGAGTACAGTGTTCCTTTAGATCTCTTTCAAGATTATTCTTATGTACTGGTTGCAGTAACAAGAAGTCATTGCTTCACTATAAAAATGTTGGTGATAGGTTATATTGTTCCACTAGGGCCAAAGAAATCGCAGTGTGATCAGACCAAGTGATTGTCTTGATCGTCGACTCCATAGATAGCAATAGTAAATTTCAATTGGCTATAAACATATCAATCTGTGCGTTGCTATTGTGAACATGCAAATAAAAGGAATAGTCCTTTATGCACCTATGCATTGCCCTACATACATCAAAGAGTTCCTCCTTCCAGAAAATGTTGCCGAAAGTTTGGACATACCTATGCAAATTGGAGGTTGTGTCCACGTTTGAATTCGAAATTGCATTAAAATCACCACAAATCAGAAGTTTATCTTGCTTGAATTTGGAAAGAATGAAAGTCCTTTGTTTTTTGTTTGGTGCCTAAATTGAGGCTAGTGTATAGATTGTATTGTTTATAGAACAGACTGTTATAACATATCTACCCTGTGTATCTAATTTCACTTGGATAAGCTGGAGTGCTATAGAGTTTTTATTACAGCTGGAGATAGCATTTTTATATTTTCCCACATAAATGCCTGTTTTGTTTTTTTTTGGGGGGGGGCTATGAAGCTTTTTAACATTTAATGATACTACCTTAGTCACCATAATTAACAGTAAGAAAATGGAGCACAGTTATGTAGCATTTCATGCAGTCATGATTGTACGGAGCTGTCATTGTAGGAGCATCCGTCATGTGACAAACAGACTAATGGATGTACCTGATATATGACAATAGAATAAAGTAGCAAAAAATAGAAAAGTGCAATATTAACAGCAAACAGTTCATCACATAGCAGTGAGTAAAGAAAGACATTCAACAGCTATTTCAGAGCTGAATGACTTGTGTGGGGGTACACGTTCTCAGGTGTTTCCGGATTTTTAATTTTCCATTGTAATACACCAGCAGGACAAGCTTGTCAGTTAACAATGAGCTTGTTTAAGAGATTTCACAATGTGCCATTCTCCTGACAATTGTTGAGGAAGCTGATTAGAGTCTTTGGTAGGTAGTGAAACATTTAAGTTCCATTGTCATAGGAAGCTGATCCCGCCTTCCAGAGATTTGATGACAAAGTTGGTGTAGTTGGTAATCAGAACACTTACAGGGAATCCCCATTGATATGGGATTTTTTTATCCCTAAGTATTGTAGTAACAGGGAATAGCTGTCACCTTTGTGCTAGAGTAACCATAGATAGATCTGTACACAAAGACAATAGTTGGTATGGCAAAGGTAGTGGTCTTATTTTCCTGCCAGTAGTTTCTCCTTTATGTGAAAGAAGTGGGCACAGGCCAAAACATTTCTTGGTATTTGGTCTGCGACATGTTTGAGGAAGGGAAATCTATGCGCCCCATCTATCATAAAATCCTGCAATAGGCACTCCAGCAGTAGTGTTTTCACAGAGTTTTGCAAAAATTGCATCAGGCATACACAATTTTTGGAATACCTCGAAATTTAACGTTGTTGTGGCATGACCTGTCATCCAAGCCAGCCACTTTAGCTCTAAGTCAATCTAGTTCTGATTCCATGGTGTAATGCATATCAATGAGGGAGTTATGTGACGTTGCAAATTCTACCATTTTAGTTTCCATATGGTTGATTCTGTTCTCTGCTCAGTAATAGTTCAACTAATGGCTTGGATAAGCTGAGCAAAATAAGATTGTAGAGAGATTTGCAAAACTTTCAGCATGGCTTTTATAGTGGTATCAGTTAGCAGTTAACGGATGTGTCAGTTACAGGAATGTCACGAAACATGTCCGCCATAGAGAGGGTGTAGCATTAGGAGGTGATTGATCACTCACCTTTGCACTGGGTTACCCCACCAGAGATTCCAGTTTCTGACTTTGTTATGCTGGGCTAGCAGAAGGAGCAGAGGGCACAGTCACCAAGTAGCTGTGTGGATGATGATAATCTCCAGCATGGTTTCTGCAGAACTGCCCTTTGATCCGCGGTGTGCAGAAGCACAAAACAGAGTTGCTTAGATAAAAAGCCTTGCTATCCAATGGATGAGAGCTGTTCCTTTGCTGCTTCTCCAAGGAATTTGTACACTGGGGTGAGCGTTCCACAGGCTCTGATGCTGGAGAGTTGCCCCTTGAAGTTCTGCACCATCTTGGTCCCTCTCTGGGGACCAGGAAAAATAGACAATAATAAGCTTCTCTGGTTTGGTGGAAGACCAGTTCCCCCTATGCGGCATCCTGGATGTGTGAGGCCCATTTAGCTGTACATGTTTCACTGTAAAGTCTCTGCTATGCCCTGATCGTTCAGGAGCTCTGCATTTAGACTTATCCAGCAGCCTAGCTACACCGATCAACAGAGGGGTCCTAAGTGGCAGACCTCGGCTAATCTACTACAGATGGCCTCTCCTACCACTGATAGGTCATTAATAGTTTACAACTGGAGGAGGATAAGTAATATTGCAGCTAAGAGCTTTATTAAAATGCTAATCAATACCTGTCTGTCAGTGAGTGAGTGACTGTGTGAGTCATATGATCAGTCACTTGGGCTCTGAGCTCTGCCCCTAATCATATGATGGTGTCATCATCACAGGTCCTTCATCCCTGTGCAGATTACGGGCAGACTACATTCCCTACAAACCCCCACAACTTTAGTTGCTATGGAATACTAATGACCACCTGTCTGTAAGTGAGTAACTGTGTGAGTTACATGTGAAGATGCCATCGTCATGTGATCAGTCACTGGGGCTCTGAGCTTTGCCCCTGATCACATGATGGTGATGTCATCACAGGTCCTTCATCCCTGTGATACCCTACAAACCCCCACGGGCTCAGTTACTATGGATACAGCAGTACTCAGTCTGGCAGTTTGTAGCTTGTTGTAAGACTGCTGCACACCTGTGTGGAGACTCCAATAAATGACACCTCGCAAATGTCCACATACATAGATGGCGGTGCATATTAGTCAACAACATTGAAGCATAGTCCTTCATCACTATCTTCACATCTCCTGCACATGATATCATGTTATATCAAGTGCTAATGCCACCAACACCAGTCCAGACTTCATCTAATCGGAACCGTTGTCCAGTGTTAAAGGGGTTGTCCCGCGCCGAAACGGGTTTTTTTTTTTTTTCAATAGCCCCCCCGTTCGGCGCGAGACAAACCCGATGCATGTGTTGAAAAAAAAAAACGGATAGTACTTACCCGAATCCCCGCGCTCCGGTGACTTCTTACTTACCTTGCGAAGACGGCCGCCGGGATCTTCACCCTCGGTGGACCTCAGGTCTTCTGTGCGGTCCATTGCCGATTCCAGCCTCCTGATTGGCTGGAATCGGCACACGTGACGGGGCAGAGCTACGAGGAGCAGCTCTCCGGCACGAGCAGCCCCATTCAACACGGAGAAGACCGGACTGCGCAAGCGCGTCTAATCGGGCGATTAGACGCTGAAAATTAGATGGCACCATGGAGACGGGGACGCTAGCAACGGAACAGGTAAGTGAATAACTTCTGTATGGCTCATAATTAATGCACAATGTACATTACAAAGTGCATTAATATGGCCATACAGAAGTGTATACCCCAACTTTGTTTCGCGGGACAACCCCTTTAAAACAAACGCCACCGTGAAGCTAATGCAGCTTACATGATACAGCGACAAGCCTCAATTTCACCTCAGCGAGCAGCAGAAGTTTGTAAATACAGTGCAGCTCATTTGTGAAAGCAACAAGTGAACATGTCTCAGTATCAGTATCGGTATTGCTATTTTCTACATTTACTGACATTTTCTTATTGATAGGTGTTTGTACTGTTCAGCAAAATTTCAAATAATGGCAATAGCTTACTATTTGCACGGAAATATTTTGACGAAACCAATCCCTTTTACTATATTATATTAGTGAGTGGGGCATTGTGCCAACAGAAACACTGGTACTATCAAATCAAAATACTAATGATTGCCTGTTTGTAAGTAACTGAGTCATAAGTGACTGTGTGCCTTACATGTGATGATGTTGTTACTTGTGTGGGAGGAGTCCAGGGATGATCTGTGTATGCAAGACTGCTGTGCTGGTTGTGATCCCTGTTGTATGGGATGATCAATGTATGTAGCAGAGCTGTATGTGACATACATGTAGTAGAGCTGTGTGTGTGTGACATGCATGTAGCAGAGCTGTGTGTGTGTGACATGTATGTAGCAGAGCTGTGTGTGATGTGCATGTAGCAGAGAGTGTGCGTGGCCTGCATGTAGCAGAGCTGTGTGTGTGATGTGCATGTTGCAGAGCTGTGCTTGTGTGTGTGACATGCAAGTAGCAGAGCTGTGTGTGTGTGATGTGCATGTAGCAGAGAGTGTGTGTGACGTGCGTGTGTCTGATAACACTGGTAGTATCCCTTCAGAAGCTTCACAGGTTTAACTGTTGCAGTATCGGTATTGCTATTTTGTACATTTACTGACATTCTCTTATTCATGGGTGTTTTAACCAACCAATATTTTAAACAATTCCAGTCCCTTTCACTATAAGGGCCGAAGCGCCCGTGTGACTAAGCCCTAATATATTAGTAATTGGTGCATTGCGCCACCAAAAACACTGGTACTATAATTTCCTAGTAATTAATAGTTATTCAGCTGATGGGCTGGCTGGGTTGATTGACAGCCCAGTCTGCAACTTTCTTATGATATTTAAACCAGCCGCTCCTTACAGAGGAGCTTACCTGTCTGTTGTCAGTCTTGTACTCTGCATACCTGATTGCTGTAAGTTTTGTACTCCGCTTATCTGTCTTTTTTCAGGTTGTCAGTTTCAGTGTTCTATGTGCAGTCCTTCTGTAGTCGCTGGTCTGGTTCCCTGATTCCTCTCCATTTTTTGGACTTTACCTCATACAAGCAGTGGAATTGTCTTTTTTGGGATGAGTGCTACACTTCAAAGTAGTCCGATCAGGGAGGCTCAGGGTGTTCCTTTCAGATGTATATCCCTGTGTTTTCTCTAGTCCTGCATCTGGCGTCTAGAGTAGTCTACTGCACACACACCTCTCCAGACTGCTCAAGCATCCTGCTCGCCCTAGTAAAACTAATATAAGCGAGCATGTTGTATTTTGAATGTGCTGTTTTCAAAAGTGTACTGTTTCTTAAGTGTGTGACTTGAAATTAGTGGAATTACTGAGTGCATATTTCCCTGTTTCATTTATATTTGTTTATTATTAGAGATGAGCGAGCATACTCGCTAAGGGCAATTGCTCGAGCGAGCATTGCCCTTAGCGAGTACCTGCCCGCTCGGGAGCAAAGATTAGGCTGCCGGCGGCAGGCGGGGAGCTGCGGGGGAGAGCGGGGAGGAAAGGAGGGGAGATCTCTCTCTCCTTCTCCCCCCCCAGCTCCCCCCTGCTGACTGCCGCAACTCACCTGTCACCCGCGCCGGCAGCCGAACCTTCTCTGTCGAGCGGGGAGATACTCGCTAAGGGCAATGCTCGATTGAGCAATTGTCCTTAGCGAGTATACTCGCTCATCTCTATTTATTATGTGTTCTATATCAAGACATAGTTAGAATATAACCAAATGCGCTCAAACTCAAAAGAGAAAAAAATAAAATCCCACTATACAAGACTGGGATAAAGTGCGGTTCAATGCGTTTCAGCCCTTCACTAGGACCTTTATCAAGCATCTTTATGCCAGTCTTGTATACCGAGTTTTTATTATTTTTTTTCTACACTAAAATTGGATTTTCAAACTCCATCAGACGTTGGAACTTCATTATACAAGGCAATCTGGGACTACTAGGGTAGAGTTTTACCTAGCATAGCACATGCTGGGTGTCTTCCCCTTCCGAGTGAGTACGTCCAGCTTCTCTGGGCTTTTGAGTCTGAGCGCATTTAGTTATATTCTAATTAGTTTTTACCACCATTTCTACATGGGGGGTGTATCTTTCTCTTCACATGCTGCTCACCAATGATGTAGATCGTATGAAATTGAAATTGAAATTGAAGAAGATTTCCTTTCATGATTTGTGCTGGCTTCCAAGGCGCTATCCCTTTCTGTTTATCTATATCAAGCCATAGTAATATTTTTGCTTATACATTCTAGCTATATTAGAGGGTTATATAGTTAAATATTGCTACATGTAAAAGCGCAGATAATCTACTTGTGGGTTTCAATCTTCATTACTTTGCACAGGTGTTTTATGAAAGGTGGAATTACCCAATCAAGGTGTGATAAATTGAATGTGTTGAACTTATCGTGAGAGACTTAATCTATCCAAAGCTGAAACCTGTGGATCTTATAAAAATAACAAATTTCTGTCAATAGCTAAATATAATAACTATTCCCATTTTATAAAGGACATAACTAGAAGGATGTCCATTTTGGACTTAATATTAACCAACAGACATGACAAAATAACAGGGGTGCAGGTCGGAGGACACCTGGAAAATAGTGAATATAATGTAATACATTTCTACTTGTCTTTCAATAAGGAGTCCTATCAAGGAGCAAAAAGATACTAAACCTTAGGAAGGCAAGGTTCAATCAGCTCAGAGATGCCCTTAACCTTATTGACTGCTACAATGTCTTCAGAAATAAGAGAACCGACAATAATTGGGAAATGTTTAAAAACATCTTAAATACTCACTGTGAGAGGTTCATATGCTACAGGTATAAAAGGATTAGGAATAGGAGAAAGCCAGTGAGGCTCGATAAAGATGTAACATGGGCATTAAACAGCAAAAAGAAAGTGTTTAAACTACTAAAACAAGAAGGCAGCGAAGAAGCACTAAAAAACTATAAGGGAAATATACATTAGGTAAAAAGCAGATAAAAGCAGCAAAGCTAGAAACAAAAAGACTCACTGCCAAAGAGAGAGTAAGATTAACCCTAAACTGTTCTTCAACTGTACAAAGAGTGTAAAGATTAATACTAAAAGTGTTGGCCCTTTCATGAATAATGTAGGGAAAAAAATAGAGGGTGATGAGGAGAAAGCAAATCTATTAAATACATTTTTCTCCAGTGAATTCACAGAGGAAAATAAAATGTCAGGTGAAATGCAAAGTTATAAAGTAAACTCTCCACTAAATGTCACTAATTCTCACCCTGTGAATTTCTTGTTCACTTTTTGATGGGCAGAGGAAATACATGTCACAATTACACACTAAATGGGAAACCACTGGGGAGCACTGACATGGAGAAGGACTTGGGGATTTTAGTTATCTGTAAACCTAACTGGAGCAACCAGTGTCAGGCAGCTGCTGCCAAAACAAGTAGGATTATGGGATGCATAAAAAGAGGCCTAAAGGCACATGGTCAGAACATTGTTTCTGATTTTTACATGTCACTGGTCAGACCACGGATGGAATATCGTGTAATATTTTGGGCACCGGCATTCAAGAAGGACATATCACAACTTGAGTGGGTACAAAGGCGATCAACTAAAGTAATAAATGGAATGGACGGACTACAATACCGAGACAGGTTATCAAAATTGGGGTTATTCACTCTAGAAAAAAGATGGCTTCTACCTCACTGAATTTTTTTTTGCTGTCCTCTGGGTCAACATTGCAGGGTAATAGGCTGAACTAGATGGACATATGTCTTTATTCAGCCTAACATACTATCTTACTATGTTGCACTATACAATTCTTTGATTCGCCAGCACTGCCCATGCAAGCACCATAGAAATTAGAGCTATGCCCCTGAAGTGCAGCATAAAATCACATGAAAAGCATTTCATGGAACATCTTCAGCACGGATCCACATTGGATGGGAAAATCCAGCAATCTGAGCGTCTTCCAACAAGGCCTGGTCATCGGTGCTACTCTAGACAAGGCCACGATTTCACTGCCAACCTTATGGGGTTTTCTTCTGCAACGGTGTGAAGACTACAGATGCAGCAGAACTAAACTAGAAGTTTAGTGCCCCACTGTTATGGTTTTGTTGCATGGTGCGTAACTACGCTGCTTATGTAGCGCGACTGCCACCATTCACTTCGAATGGATGTGCATGCTACTCAAATAGTGCAGCTGCGCCTCTCTAAATCAATAGGGTTGTGTTAGCGCTGCTACATAGGTACAACAAGAATGGTAGCATGGCTGCTGTCTCATAGCCAAGGAAGGTCATTAAAGCTATGCAGGCTGCAGTATTACGATTATATTATATCTACAATTTTTAGTACTTTTGTAAATTTTGATACTTTTTTTGATTAAATTTTAGTATTTTGTTAATGGTTTGAGAAACAAAGATTTCAGGTTTTTTTCTGGCACTAGTTAAGTTTAAGGTCCCCAAGTATATTAGTAGAGTTCACCATATGACAACATGCTTTGATGATCTTCTTAAATGCTCTTGAACGGGTCATAAAAGTGCTAAGAAACGTAATGTGTTCATCAGTCTTCTGCAGAGATGCTTTTTTTTCCTACTGAAGATGAATGTAGCCCCCATTATTTCTGGCACAGCTAATGCGTTTCTTAGCTTCATAGTCCACCTTGATGAATATAAGCTGATTTCTTCAGAGTTACTTTCTCCGAGCTCAGGATTACACTCAGTTATGGTACTTAGAACTGATTGCATAGGAGAAAATTCATTGCAGTTCATCTAGACCGACTCTGCACATAAATTACAAAAAAACTCATCTTCCAGGGTAATTCATACGGGTGGGAGGGGCAGACTTTGCATGATTTTGCTTTTCATTATTTTTTAGACTCACCTAGCTACTGCTCGCTTATGTTTTTATTAGCATTGTAGGTGCTTTCAATTATTGAGCAGATTGTATCCATTCTGTGAGTCAGTGATAATCAAAAAGTTTAGTCTTTTATAGCACTATTTCATTGCTGTCTAATTGAAAAGGTCATTCAGTATATTTATGAAATGCGTTCTTCTATTTCCAGCAGCCTAAACAGGTTGGGAACTTCGGGATCATTGAAAAACTAAGGGCTCATGCGTACAACTGTAATAGTCTAGTAGATAAAAGAAAAAAGTGGACATAAAACAAAAAACACGGACAGCAGCTAGAAGAGCTGGGAGTGACTCAATAAGGTGCTGGTAGGTGGTCTCCGGTATCTGGAGCCACGCTTACCACAGTGCATCCCACAGTTGCTGGAGAATGCCTGGGGGAGGATCCATTGAGCAAACACAACAATCAAGGTGGTCCCTTGGATGCTCAATTGGGTTCACGCTTGGGGCATTAGTGGCCAAAGAGTACTTGGAAGCCTTGGTTGTGTCTTCCAACCAATGACAGATGTTTCTAGCCATGTTGCATTGTCTTGCTGGAAGCTCCCATCTGCCCCAGGAAAGACAAACAGCATGTATGGGTGTACGTGATCTGCAAGGAGGGATCATAATCAGATCGGTTGGGGCTGCCTTCCACATGGATGAGTGGCCCAGAGAATGTAGAGAATGCATTTCCCCAGACCTTTACGCTGTCGCCACCGGCTTGCGTTCTTCAAGCCATGGCTGCAGGGTGTTTGTTGTCTGATGTTTTTCGCCTCACAATGTTATCCATTCCATGAAACAGAAACCGTGACTCATTGGAGAAGACAACCCGTTGTCAATCAGCGGTGGTCCGATTCTGATACCGCCATGCAAATTGAAGCCTTTTTTTACAATGCACCTTTGTTAGCATAGGTGCAGTGACCATCCGTCTGCTTCGGCGCCCCATATGGAGTTGGGTTCGCTGATCTGTTGTTTTAGGCACATGCCTGGTAGCCGCCTTCAGACTGTAACATGTGAGACAGCATAATGTATCTTTATTTCCTTTCTCACTAACCCCCATCTGGAGATATAGCGATGGAAGTGCTTCCTACGCTGTATGCTAATTATTAGTTGACCGACTGAAAGGCGGTTCACCTTGTGCTGTGGTCTGAGCTCTCTTCCTCCCTCTTTGTCCTAAAACATCCTATTTCTTTTGGATTGACGTCTCCACTAGAGATGAGCGAACGTGCTCGGCCCCGCCCCTTTTCCGCCCGAGTACCGCGATTTTCGAGTACTTCCGTACTCGGGCGAAAAAATTCGGGGGGCGCCGTGGCGGCGCGGGGGGTTGCAGCGGGGAGTGGGGGGGAGAGGGAGAGAGAGAGGGCTCCCCCCTGTTCCCCGCTGCTACCCCCCGCACCGCCGCGCCTCTCCCCGCCCCCCGGCGTCCCCCCGAATTTTTACGCGCGAGTACTGAAGTACTCGAAAATGGCGGTACTCGGGTGCATAAGTACTCATTACGAGTACGTTCGCTCATCTCTAGTCTCCAGCAATGGGCACTGGAGAGGTCATGCGTTCCATCTAACTAACGCCGGAGCAGCACTGAGAGAGCATGTGCATGGGCTGTGACTACCATCATGTGCTTACACCATCCCTAGTAAGACTCAGGCACTTCGTACATGGAGCGCATAATGTCTCAATCAGCAATGAAGGGAGTGTTTCTAGGGAGAAGTGTTTGGGACAAGTTTTTTTTTTAAGTTTTGCAAAAAATTTTTTAAAAATCTACAAGTTTAACCCTCCCCACTTTCCCAGTCAATACATAAATACATTTTTAAAAATTGGTATGGCTGCACCTGTAAAAGTCCAGTTCACTAATCTAATTAGTAATCTTGCATGCAATTGTATATTCTTGATCACCCCATCTTCACTAAACTTATGGAAAAAAAGCAATCAAACAGCCGTATGTACCACAAAATGGTACCAAAAAAAGGTACAAATCACCTCGCAAGTAATAAGCCCTCGTACAGCGCCATCGATGGAAAAATAAAAAAGTTGTATGGGACAGAAAACAACAATAGAATCAATTTTCTTTGAAAGGCATTTCATTTTTTAAGTGGTACCACATTAAAAAAAGTCATCCCCGCATGATTCAGGCAGCCGGCTCAAGGTAGACTCAGCCTTCCATCCTTCCAAGGTCGGTAAAATGAGAACCCAGCTTGGTGGGGGGGGGGGGGGGGTAATAAGTAATAATTACCTAAAAGCGCTGCGGAATAAGTTGGCGCTATACAAATACCAAGATTTATTTATTTTTTTATTTTCACTGAATCGTTAATGCCTTAAAAACCAAACCATGCCAAAAATGGTGAAATTGGTTTTTTTTACTAATATGCCCCATTTAGCAATTTTTTAAAAGTTTCTTTTAGTTTTCCAATACACTACACATTATATGGTACTACTGAAAAATATAATGCATCCTGCAAGAAACAAGCCCTCACGTAGATATGCTGCTGACTTTTTGGAAGGTGGGGAGCAAAAAACTGAAAATAACAAAAACAAAAAGTTCTGCAGCAGGAAGGGGTTAAGAAGCAAGCACTGAACACATTTCTTATAGGTTTTGGCTCTGTGCAACCATCAATTCAGTTGCTGTACAGTATGTTCAGATTACTCACTGAAGATGGTGATGGACAAGACAATGTATAGGACAGCGTGCCATGACAGTTTGGCATATCAGTTTGATGAGAACACTCCGTTTAGCTGTGATGTCATCAATGCATATTGTATATGTGCAGCGATACATGCAGGTTAATTACATATTCTGCGCTTATTTTTAACCTGAGTGAACTTTAGGAGGACTATTTCATTGCTGTGAAATTATCCGTAGCTAAATATTCACTAATTACAATATTTTTCACCCTCAGACTCCGGAATAATCAAGTGTACTGCAAAGTGTAATCTTAGTGAAATATAGAAAAACTAACAACAGTATGACTGCAATGGAATCGGCTGTTGGATGTTATCCATCTAGTGCAAGTGTGCAGTCTCTACTAGCGTCCATGACCCCGGTGAACAGTCACAAAGCTGATCCCACAGGTAGATCATCACTAAGGTTCACTGATCCTGACTGTTGGCCCTTTATATGCCACAATCAATGATGATCGCAGCATGTAAAAGGTTCTCAAAGGGAGGGTGCTCCCTCTGTGATGTTATCGGCCTGCCACCATGTAATCACGGAAGGCCACTGGGTTACCGCCGACTGCCAGTTAATGGCTTCAGTAATTGCCTCAGTTCATTATGATAAGCAATAATACACTACAGTACAAAAGTAATGCCGTGTATTATCTGAACAATCATACAACCACAGGTTCAAGTCCCCTATAGCCATATAAAAAATGTTAAACAAAAAAAGTAAAAAAGCATTTCTGTGCAATTTTCCAACTTTGAAAAATAAATAAATAAAAAAAAAAAACAATAACAACCCACAAGTTTGGTATCATAGCATCCATAAAGCCCTGTACAATAAATTGAACACACTTTTTATCTTGAACGGCAATTGCTTAAAGGGGTTGTCCCGCGCCGAAATGTTTTTTTTTAAAATTCAATAGGCCCCCCGTTCGGCGCGAGACAAACCCGATGCATGTGTTAAAAAAAAAAACGTTTAGTACTTACCCGAATCCCCGCGCTGCGGCGACTTCTTACTTACCTTACTAACATGGCCGCCGGGATCTTCACCCACGATGCACCGCGGGTCTTCTCCCATGGTGCACCGTGGGCTCTGTGCGGTCCATTGCCGATTCCAGCCTCCTGATTGGCTGGAATCGGCACACGTGACGGGGCGGAGCTACGAGGACCAGCTCTCCGGCACGAGCGGTCCCATTCACCAGGGAGAAGACCGGACTGCGCAAGCGCGTCTAATCGGGAGATTAGACACTGAAATTAGACGGCTCCATGGCGACGAGGACGCTAGCAACGGAACAGGTAAGTGAATAACTTCTGTATGGCTCATAATTAATGCACGATGTACATTACAAAGTGCATTAATATGGCCATACAGAAGTGTATAACCCCACTTGCTTTCGCGGGACAACCCCTTTAAAAAAAAAAAAAGCAAAACACTGAGACAAAATGTTTTTTTGTTCACTTTGTCTCCCAAAAGAAAAACAATAAAAGGGATAAAAAATACATACGTACCCCAAAATGGTACCAATAAAAAATACAGCTGGTCATGTAGAAAAATAAGGCCTTACACAGCTCTGTTGAAGAAAAAATGAAAAAGAGTTCCGGGACTTTGAATGCAGTGATGCAAAAAAATGTTAAATAATGTTCAAAAAAACAAGCCCTCATTTGGCCATGTTGATGGAAAAAATAAAAAAAAGTTGTGACTTTTGGAATGCAGAGATAACCCCCCCCCCCCCCCTCTCAAAAAAAAAAAAATCATTGCGCCCAATGAGCAAAATAGGCTGTGTCACTGAAAGGGTAAATAGCGACATAATCTGTGATTCAGTGCTGCCTTACGGTGATTTATTCAGTGTGACTGATGGCACTATTGGCACAGTCTGCTGTCCCCAGGCTTGTAGTTCTGTCTATGCTGCCCTGATTGGATAGTCAGGCTGTGAGCGCTCAGTCTGCAGCGGTTCAGGACCTCTTCTTGCTCTCTGGTCTTTGGTAGTATTTTTGGATATGGGACCAGCTTGTCCTTCTGTTGTAGACCCTGGTATATAAGTCCTCTAACTTTGAGATAAAAACAGAAGTGGATCCATCAGGAAGGAGAAGTAGAAGGCCTTCCTTTATATTTCCCATTCCTTCTCAATCCACTTTTGGCTTTGACTCGAAAAGCTGGATCAAAGACTTAAAAAAAAAAAAAAAAAACCTTGTGTGAATCATCCTACAGGCACAATGTTGCAGCGATGAGACATCCTGATTGTACTGGACTCCAGTTGTTTATAGAGTTATCCTCTGAGATTCCTCTACTACATTTACATTGAGCAGAGCTGGAATAAGCCTGGCCCCATATTTGATTGTCTATAGGGATCTGCTGTACATTCGAGTCTCATCTTCAGTAATGATTATCTCGATACCAAGTTACTTGTTTCTGGTTTGGGTTCTTTAAGTCATTGGGAAGATAAACCACTTGAAACTATATTACCTAGGCAGAATGCAGCGGCAGCGAGGAATACCCTACGGACTAACTCTCTGATGGGTACAGTGATGAGCGATGTAATAATTGTATCATAGACACATAATCCACCCTCAGCTTGTTGAAGACAAGTAGATGTTTTCTCTTCACATTGGATTCCCATCTGCGAGCACTTCGCGTAAAAGGAATTCGGTAGCTGTTAAGTCATACATTTGCTTGGAGTCTTGGAGGCTGCAGCGCACAGGTAATAGATTTATAAACACAGGGGCTCAGTGCCCTCTTATGCTTCTCCATTTGTTTTCATCTTTTATTGATTTTTATATTTACGGTAATAACCATGATACTATTGCATTTAAGGGATATTGTGGAGGCAACACAGGCATCTGTAAATATGGCGACATCTCATTTCCAAGATATCACCTTAAAGAGATTCTGTCATCTACTTTTAGCCCTATAAGCTAAACTTTTGGGCTAAAAGTAGGTGACCCATTGAGTCCGGGGATGTAAGTGTTAAACTTACCTTCCCGATTGTTCCCCCGATTATTTCTGGAACCCGCCGCTCAGTGCATTGAGTAGCTCTGCTAAGCAGTCCGCCCATTGTAACTTTACAGACAGCAGACTACTTAGCGTGCCGCTCAGAGGCGTAACTTGAAGCCTGTGGGCCCCAATGCAGAACCTGTAACAGGGCCCCCAACTATAGTGCTTTATTCATATGACTTGGCTCCCTATATGGAGAGGAGAGGCCTTATGGGCCCCCTAAGGCTCCTGGGCCCGGGTGCAACCGCATCCCCTGCACCCTCTATAGTTACGCCCCTGGTGCCGCTTAATGCATGGAATGGCAGCTTTCAGCATTGATACTGGTGGAACAATGAGGAAGGTAAGTATAATACTCAGTAGGTCATCTACTTTTAGGCCATAAGCTTAGCTTATAGGAATAAAAGTAGGCGACAGAGTCTCTTTAAAAAGGCTCCAGTTACATAGTATCAATTTTTATTACTATTACATTATAGTCCTTGTTGTAGTTCTAATTATTATAATCTTCACTTGTTTTGACCCCCTTTGTCCATTTTTCCTTTTCTTTCTTTTTCTCCCCTTTTTCAAAAAATGATAACTTTTTAAAACTTTTCCATCAATATGAGGTTTTTTGTGGGACGTGTTGCATTTTTGTACCGTATATTATGCTTAAAAAATATGACGTGAAATGAGAAAAAAAATGCAAATGTGCCTTTTTTGAGGGGTCTTGTTTTTACAGTGCGTATAATGCAACATGTATGAGATACTTAAGGAGTTTTCTGAGAATTTACTATTGATGACATCCTTAGGATAGGTCATCAACAGTTATTGGTTGGGGTCTGCCGCCCGGGATCCCAGCTGATCAGCTAATCCTCTAGAGTATGTAGTGCAGCAGAGCTTGACATCCATGTTGAAGTCAGAACCGGAAGTGTAATAGAAGGCATTACTTCCATTGAAATCAATGTAAGTGAAGCCTACTATTTTACTACTGTAGTGGCCTAGAGTTAGGGGTCCCCTCCAGCACCTCAGACTATATGTTTTATGTTTTCTTGTATTACTGTCTAAAATGTTGAATGCATCAGATTTATGTATATTGGGTGTTTGCAGGCATAAATGGGTTAATTGTATCGTTTTGTCGGTTCGTAGATTGGCTGTTGATTATATGATGTATGTTTGATTATGTGATGGTATGTGAGATCCGGAAAGCAGAGCAAAACAGAACAGAAATCTGAACCACATGGAGAGAGTTCTAGGGGTTCCAGGGGGAGAGGAAGCAAGAGCTGGGAAATATGGAGGAGGCCGAAAGGTGGTCTGCTGTTCCCGCTTTGGCCTACCCTTCCCAAGACACTCGCCATACCAACTAGCTACCAAAGTGTGGATGAGCCCGACCCCGGGAAGAACCGTCTGGAGAAAAAGAGAAACTGCCAGAGAGTGAGAAAGCCAGTGAATGACTGACAGGAGAGAGTTACCGGGGGAGCGAGTTCCTGCAGATAACTAGGACTGTGGATGTACAATACCCCATGAATTCTCCCTGCATCACCACTGTAAGGACTGCTTTATTGTTATTTGTTAACATCATTTAAGTAAATGGACGGAACCGAACGTTCCTGATTCTAGTTCAGAAAAGACACTCTGTGCGTATGGACTATTCCATTCCATCTGAAGCATTAATTTCAGAGGATGGAACGTTAACGTCATGAGTGAAGAACAGGACTACAGGTAACTCCGGTTACTAATACATGATTTCCCCCTGTTGTAATCAAGGTTGAGTCCTGAGCTACCATTAGGGAGGAGACGGTAGAGCTCCGTGACAAGGCATTTCTCTACCCTGCTGTCTCCTCGGCTGGGGGCCAGCTCTTTGGACGCTGCACTACCAATTCTGACCACAAATCAAATGTCTGGCTCGGTTGCACCGGCATCATCTAGAGGATATCAGCGATGGTTTAACAGTAAATTTCTGGAAAACCCCTTTACATTTATTATGTAGGTCAGTTTGAGTATGGCAATATTAAATTAATCTAGATTTTTCTTACTTTTAAAAAATAAGGTATGTTTTTAAAAGAAAAATCTTACTTTCTGACCACATACTGACCACCATAACTTTTGTTTTCATTTTTCTGTCAGTGGAGCTCTGTGAGGGCTTGTATTTTGCATGGGGAGCTGCAGTTTTTGTTGGTGCTTTAAAAAGGTACTGTACATACCAATTTTTGTTTACTTTTTTATTAATTTGGTTTCTTGGAAACGGCGTGACCAAAAAGTACAATTCTGGCATTGTGTTTTGGGTCTTTTTATGATGGTGTTCACCGAGTGAAATAAATGATACATTATTATAATAGATCAGGAATTCATGGAGTGGGATTTGACGAATGAGCAACCGTGCTGACATGTTTCTGTAGTCGACATAGAAGACATGAACTTGCTAATGTTTGATTGTACGGTATACTAAAATATCTCAGTAAGACTGTACAAGGCCTTCACAAGGCCCCAGACAGCCAAACAGCATCCTGCAATCTCGTCTTGGGAGAGGGGTTCAACAGGAGACAGAGACAGTCCCTTGTCTCTGTCAAGCCATTTAAACGCCATGGTCAGTGTGATGATGTATAAGATTTTGTACCTAGAGTCGTTAGGCCGTCAGCCATTTTGTTCGGTGTATCTCGCCTTATATTCAGCATATATCCAGCAATCCATTTGGTATCTACTGTATAATTCCTGAATAGGTGGAAAGAAGCCACAGGTTCTAGCAGTTTTTCTCCCCAACCAGTTGATATGTGCATGTAGGAAAAGCATTGTCTAACCTGGCCTGGAGCCAAGAGCTGTGCTGCGATGTAAATAACCCCCCATTCTTTCTCTCCCACCTGTATTTGTTGGGTGGTATTAGCATGAGGATACAGACCATGCATGTGGTAATTAAATTTTAGAAAAAACATTCTTCTGTTAGGGGGCTAGACCCTTCCTCTTCCAAACTAGCTGGGACCAAAAGAATTCATATCTGAATTCAGATCTGAATTAGATTTTCAAAATCATGTATCCCAGCCGGACAAAACACATCCACTCACGGTGCGTTAAGCGCTCAGGAACCCTCTCAAATTATGTAACCGAATCGCTGGTTGGGATTGCAGCTGTGTGTTTGGTATTCACACGCAGATAACATCATAACTGGTAATTTGTCTGGCATATCTTCACAATCAGAGGCCCTCACGCCGAGATATGACCAAAAATAAATAATTATGATTCCTCAGAGTTCCTATAAGTCCAACCCTCCATTCTCTGTATGACCTCAGAGGGGACGGGTAGGGGGTGTGTACTAGGGACCCTTTAAAATGTGGGGTCACTCAGGTCCCATTTGTCAATCCACGGAGCTATACTGTGGTATATGGACTTCCATATGTTCTGGCTTTCCGCCACCCAGACCCCTTTGGGCCGTGTATCCCAAAATCTGGTTACTTTCTTTTAGTTTCTCCTGTTTATTTTGAATCTGCTGAGTGTGTATTCATACTGTATTCCTTATTCTCCCATGTAACAACCTTTTTCTTTGTATACCTTTGTACATTCTGTATATATTGCACAGCTAGACCTTTTTCTAAAATAAACCTACAATTTATCAGTTCAAGCCTTGTCTGTTTTAACAACGAACCATGATACTCCGAAGATTGTGTTAATAATTCATAAATGGGGTCCAATGCCCATGAACATTGGTGGTGGCAGCTGTATATAGGCATTGTAGAGCTCTGGAGTGCGTTAGAACGGATCAGGTGGTGATTTGAGCTTCCGCTTTGCATGTGTGCAGAAGCCCTGAGGAAGCTGGGTAGAAATCAGCCTGTATTGTAACGACTTAACGCTTACAATACTGCTAGAGTGATCAAGCACTGAGGCGGGATCGATAGGTATCGTCCCCCCTGTCCCTCTCCTGTGTCCGGTACAGTCAGCGCTTACAGCGGAATCTAGGTTAAGCTATCTCTGATCCCAGCCTCTGTGGCCAGGTGACAGCTGTCTTTGAAATATAGAGTGGGCTTGGCTACAGACCTGCTCTACACCTCCTACAGCAATAATCTCAAGGCCCATTGGGCACACTTCTACATCTTTTGTGTTTTATCTTGGACCCTATTGTTTGCAGATGGTGAGCACTTTGTAGAGTAATGTAATCCTCTCCCAGTAAGAAAAATATGTTTTTATTATGGATGCTTGAACTGTTTATCACATAGGATAGAATCATAGAATGGTAGAGTTGGAAGGGACCTCCAGGATCATCGGGTCCAACCCCCTGCTCATTGCAGGATCACTAAATCATTCCTGTCCAGCCTCTGTTTGAAGACTTCCATTAAAGGAGAACTCACCAACTTCCATGGAAACCTGTTCCACTCATTGATCACCCTCATGTCAGAACGTTTTTTCTAATATCTAATTTGTGTCTCCTCCCTTTTAGTTTTATTCCATTGCTTCTAGTCTTTCTTGTGCAAATGAGAATAGGGCTGATCCTAAGCAGCTTGAATTAATTTATTGTGCATTTTCAAACCACGTCTGCTCAAAGTTTGTTCAAAATATTTAACAGTTTCCTTCATGTCCCCCTCCCCCTTCTCTCCTCCTTAACATATATAAAGGTTTACATTATGTCCCCTTCATCAATACTGTAGGAGTTAATTCTCCCTAGGTCTCTCAGCCCAGCTGCAGGGTAATAAGTTATTGCCCTCCTATGTAGCTGAGCTGGGGATCCTCCTCCTTGCCGAGTATTGGTGTGAGTTTGTCTCAGTCACCTAGCAAAGGTCTTCAGCTTCTGACTCCTGTGTCTGACTCGGACCTTCGACTTTAGCTGGATTAAAGGGGTTGTCTCGCGAAAGCAAGTGGGTCTATACACTTCTGTATGGCCATATTAATGCACTTTGTAATATACATCGTGCATTAAATATGAGCCATACAGAAGTTATTCACTTACCTGCTCCGTTGCTAGCGTCCCCGTTGCCATGGTTCCGTCTAACTTCGGTGTCTTCTTGCTTTTTTAGACGCGCTTGCGCAGATGGATCTTCTCCCTTCGGCTGGTCTTGGAAGCATCGGCGTTTTGGCTCCGCCCCCTTTTCGCGTCATCGCGTAGCTCCGCCCCCGTCACGTGCCGATTCCAGCCAATCAGGACGCTGGAACCGGCACACGTCATGGGGCGGAGCTACGCGATGATGCGAAAAGGGGGCGGAGCCAAAACGCCGATGCTTCCAAGACCAGCCGAAGGGAGAAGATGCATCTGCGCAAGCGCGTCTAAAAAAGCAAGAAGACACCGAAGTTAGACGGAACCATGGCAACGGGGACGCTAGCAATGGAGCAGGTAAGTGAATAACTTCTGTATGGCTCATATTTAATGCACAATGTACATTACAAAGTGCATTAATATGGCCATACAGAAGTGTATAACCCCACTTGCTGCCGCGAGACAACCCCTTTAAGTCTGTACTATGCCTGTCTCATCATTGGACCAAACTCTGATTGCAGTTTAGACTGTTTTGCGGTGCTTTTATGCTGCACTACAGGCTCTAATTTCCATAGAGAGAAGCTCAAATCGTAAAAACGCTGACGTTTCTAATAAAGAGGCCGGTTGGTGTATATAAGTTGTAATACTATAAAGAAACTGTAGATCATTTTGCAGCGCAGTAAGCTGTAAGTTCGGCGCTCTAATCACTTTACTTGTAAATGACAGTTGCTGATATATTTGTTTGACACAAAAAAAAGAGCCAACATGTAAATGTATGTTTGCTGCCGCTTACATCCCTCTCGGTGCCCAGGGCAGATTTTGTCTCTGTTGAAAATAGATTTGTTCCGTAGCAGACTTTCATCTTTCTGCTGAGAACAGGCAAGACAATTGTTTTCTTACATTCACTGATATTTACAGTTTCCAAATGTACTTTTATTTATAGCTATTTACAGATAGAAAAATCTCCGGGAATTTTGCCTGCCAGTATAGACTAATGCAGCGCACACATTAAGGAGTGACAATAACAGTCACATTTAATCGCGGAAGTTTAAGAAAACACACTGCACAAAATACTCTACTGGAGCCAGGATCTAACTGAGGAAGGTAGATATAAATAGTGAGGATACAGAAGGGAAGATTAATAGCCCGGGGAGTTCTATGCCATGTGATTCCAGCATGTGCATATACTGTGACAGATAGGTAGATAGATAGATAGATAGATAGATAGATAGATAGATAGATAGATAGATAGATAGATAGATAGATATGAGATAGATAGATAAATATGAGCTAGATAGATAGATAGATAGATAGATAGATAGATAGATAGATAGATAGATATGAGATAGATTGATAGATACATGGGTGTGAGAGAGATAGATAGATAGATAGATAGATAGATATGAGATAGATAGATAGATAGATAGATAGATAGATAGATAGATAGATAGATAGATAGATAGATAGATATGAGAGATAGATAGATAAATAGATATTAGATAGATAGATAGATAGATAGATATGAGATAGATATTAGATAGATAAATAGCTATTAGATAGATAGATTGATAGATATTAGAAAGATACATAGATATGAGATAGATAGAAGATAGATAGATAGATAGACAGATATGATATAGATAGATATAGATAGATAGATAGATTGATGGATATTAGATAGATACATAGATATGAGATAGATAGAAGATAGATAGATAGATGATAGATACATAGATATGAGATAGATAGATAGATAGATAGATAGATAGATAGATAGATATGAGATAGATAGATAAATATGAGATAGATAGATAAATATGAGATAGATAAATAGATATTAGATAGATAGATATGAGATAGATAAAAGATAGATAGATAGATAGATATGAGATAGATAGATAGATAGATAGATAGATAGATAGATAGATAGATAGATAGATAGATAGATAGAAAACTCCCTCCCTAGAAGACGTTGTTGGAATCAAATGTGATTGCAATATCAGAGCAAAAGGATAATTTATTGCAGAAAACAGAACACTTGAAGGGAGGCTCTAGTACCCTGTTGGGCAGCTGAGCTTTCATTGTCCCTCGTACCCACACTAGGTGTGACCAACTAAAATATACCATGGCCCCCAAGAACATCACACCAGCAGGATTGATGTGCTCACCGCTAAATTTCCAGAGATGAACACGGCCATTGTCAGTGCAGCAACTAAACCTGGATTTATTCCTGAAGATGACCAGGTTCCACTCTGTAGCAGTCCAATTTTGTTGTTCACGACAGCACTGTAAGTGGAGGCAATGGTGGATGGGTATCAATAGCAGTACACGTAATGGACATCATGAGACCAAATATTTTTCAGTCAAGCACCTGAAAATGGTTCCGACAGACACAGTGGGCTGTAACAATGGCGCCACCTGTCTCTGAATGGTGAAAAATGGAACAGTTGTAGCTGCGTATGCTTGTCTAATAATGAGATGATCCTTTCCGCTGGTGGTCTGTCGAGGGTTTCCTGAGCTTGGTCACTTTGTGTGTATCCACTGGCCCTAACACCTCCTAACAGTCTAGTCACAGTAGACCAGGTGGCCAGCAATTTATCAGTATTACCATTCAGCCTCTTGCATTCCAATAATGCCCCTTCTCAAACTCTGTTAACTGGGTGAAAGCTCTTCAATTTGTCATAAACAAGTTCTACACAAGTGGAAGAAGTGATCTACTACACACAAGGGAGAACCTTTTATAGACCAAGAGTGGGATCACTTTTAGGGCCCCAGGTGGCAAGCCCATTCATCTAATCACACCACAACTCTAATCATTTGCATATCTGCCTGAGATGTAACTGCAGGACAAGATTTGCAGTAAAATGACAACTTCTTCTATATGTCGGGGAGTTTCCCTCCTTGCGAGTCCCCCGTAATCCCTGCAGCTCTCCTCTAATAAAGTGGATGCCTAGGAACCAGCTGAGCATGACCCATCCATAGGATCCCAGGTGAGACACCTAGAAACCTCCATAGGGTGAAGGTGTCCACACCAGGTGAGTCCAGATAACTTAATTTCTGGAGCGTTCTCCCATACTCTGGCTTTTTTATGAAACTTTTTCTAGGGGCTTTATTTGTTTTTATAAAGAGTGTAGAAATGAGATAGATTAGATAAATACATATGTTTCACATGGGGATAAGTGAGACAGATGGCAGCATCATCCAATGTACAGAACCCCTACGATAGCAGCTGCAGTTAGAAGCAATTTCAACACTTAAAATGGTTATGTTCACGTTCAAGAACAGTGTGGAAATCATCAATTTTCTTCACTTGCTGGGAATGACAGCCATCAACATTCATCGTCAGTTGAGTAAGCCATGTGGTGTAGGTGTCTTGGACTTGAAAAATGTAGGAGAGCAAACCAAAGGAGCCTCGACAACACACCAGCCGGTTCAGCAACATGTTTGAAGCAAGTGATTATGGATGACCACTGATTGACTGTGGAAGAGATTGTCTGCAAAGTCGGAATTTCCATAGGATCTGTGCATACCATCTTGCCTGAAGATGCAGAAAATTTCCTCCAGGAAACCACAAATTCATCAATACCATGCTCCTGCTCATCAGGCAATGCTTATTCAGGGATTTCTTCATCACAAATTTGAAATGGTTCCTCATGTTTCCTCGTTACTTGACCTTGCCCCTACCAATTTTGGGCATTTTTCCAACAATGAAGACCACTGACCATGCTTGCACGTTTACCAGTCGTGCTGCTTTTGCATTAACAATTTTCCAGTGGGTAAAACTGACCCCTAAAGAAGTGTTCACACTGACCATGGCATTAATAGAAAAATCCGGTCCCTTTAAGTAGGCCTGTGTCTTTAAGATATCAGTGAAAGGTCGGTATGACTTCTCCATGAGCCTTGAGTTAATTTTAACAAGTAAACAGTTCCCAGAATTGTAGAGACCACTTATTGTCAAAATAAACCCCAGGATGAGGGAACATGTGGGAGGTGGACAAGCATTGTGCAACCATTAATGGTCAGTATTCCAGATGGTGTTATGTTGGTGCTAAATCTTAAGTGAAGATTACACGTTGTCTGAGAAGAGTAATTTTGTGTTAAAATGTACGAGGCTATATGATTTTATTGTGTAATACCTCTTGTACCTCCTTTGTATATGCATATTGTACTGCCCATTTATCTATAAGACTGGTGAAGGCGTAGCTCACCATCGGGCTGGTGACCCTTTGTCAGAATCAGAACAGTTTGTGTCATCTGGTTTATTTTATAGGGTGTGGTTGTATACGACTCTAATTCTAATTTTTATCTGATTTGGGGATTTCTTTAACAGCCTGGACGCTCTCAAAAATGTGTACACCCAGAGGTAGATTGTGTTATTGTATTATGTTGAGAAATTACAATAGTTTCAGCTTTCTGGGGTACGTAGTTGTTTAGAAAAAAAAAATTAGGAGACCTTAGAACTTGAATACACATTGGAATGTACTACCATTATTCACATTTTAGCATCCAGACCTAGCTTCTGGGGTTTTCCTGCTGCAGCCACAGAATTGACATTTAAATGTGAAACCTGCGCTAGAGAACGACTATTTAGGCCATTCTTTTATATATTCTCTGAAGATTCATTTTCTGATTACATAGTTTGCTTATTTTTCCTTGGTCTTTTTTATGATTATCTGGGCAGCCATCTTGCCTTGGCGATGAGCTGCCGTTACAGCGATTTGTTTTACAACAGACAGCCGGTCATAATTAAAGGAAGTCTGTCACCTCATTTTGGCAGTGTAAACTAATTGTATTATAAGATGTGGGACTTGGTGATGATGATAATTATACCTTTATTATCTTGAACAGATGCTACAATCCAGAAATATGAAGTTTAACAAATGGCAGGTAGACCATCCGATGGGCAGTTTACCTCCAGCTCTAGTCTTGGCTGTCTCCCACATCCTGCTTCTAAACATTCCGCCGTGGAGTCCTGGTTGATGTTTCCAGGTCTAGCTGTTGGAGACATCTTGTGTTTCAAGTGTTCTCTGCCTGTGCTTCACTCAGGGATCATGCACAGTGACATCATTCCTAATGTGACCAATCAAGATGAAGTCACTGCTCATGCGGGGGAGCCCGAAATGTGGCACAGAATGCTTGAAAAGCAAGATGTCTCCATCGGCATATCTTATGTTTCAAGTTTTCTGCACCAGCACTTCAGTGTGGACAACCCACGTATGTGACATCGGGGGGCGCAACTGGGGGGGGGGGGGGGACGACAGGTAGGGCAACTAGAAGGGAGGAGGGAGGTTCAAAAACAACTGCCTGAATGAGATACTGATGAGTGCTGCATTGGCTCTGCCTTCTGACAATGTGAAGCTCTGCATAGTCATCAATGAAGGAAGACTCACAAACTCAGCCATTGGCACTTTGCCACCCACCCCGTGTCTTCTGCATTGTTTGCCTGACAGTTGATTGGCTTTGGCCAAAGCTCAGCAGAAGAAGTGACAAACCAGCTGCCCCCAACCACGCTTGTCTTCACCAGCCCACTGATTTTAGTGCTAGCTACTCAGCTAAGAGCTCCAAGTCTTGTCAACCTGAAAGCCACCTTCTGCTGGAGCACAAAGAGAGAGGAAAGCAAAGAGCAGAAGCAATGCCACTCAACATGTGAACAATTGGGGGCTGAGCTGAATAGCGGAGCTATGGAGCAATAATACGACATTCTCCTTTGCCCAGCTTGAGTCAGAGTGCTGAGGCAATGGAGGCTGCAAACAGGTATTACAGAACATCCTCCACCTGTTTACAGAATTGACCTGCTGGCTCCTAGCTCCTTGTGTCGCTCTTCTGTCCCACTTCTCTTCATCCTTACTAGCACTTCTTAAGTTCTTCCTCTCCCTGTCCCTTGTCCTAGAACATTTCCTCTCCTCTCCCACTGAAGATCACATGAAGTCCTGAGGAGTACTGAGCTGAGGGTTCCTAAAAGCAAAAGTCATCCTCAAACTATAAGTATGCAGTCTGTGGACAGCAGAAAATCCACACCAAATTCCATGTAAAGAAATACATCAAAACGCACATCAACGCTGTGGATTTTAATGCAGATCCACAGTAGAATTCCCCCTTTCAATTTCCATTGGTGCTAATTTTGAAGCAGTTTTTCACATGGATTTTGGCGCAAATTTTCCACTGTGGAACATCTGCACCAATTACGTTATGTGTGAATGTACCCTAAAGCTTCTGGGGGTTGGGGCACCAAACTGAATCTTTTGCCCCGGGTGCAGCTACATCTCTGGTGACATCATTTGTGATCTGATCAACCAAGAGTATGTCGCTACACATGCAGCTAGAGCTAGAGATGTCAACAAAGACTCAAGAGAGCATGCTTAGATGGGAGGTGGAAGAGAGAGCCTGAACCAGAGCTGGAGGTGAACTGCCCATCCGACGTGAATGTATAATTTGCATACTATGTCAGAATGACTTACTGTGTTGGTTGCTATGGAAGATTCTTGTGGACATGCTCTATGATATTTGCAGAGGTCACTGTGCAGAAAAGGAGAGGGAAGTAGGAAGAGGTGAATCGTTAGTAATATAGCAGTGAAAATTTTGGATACGGTGCAGCAGAAGGAGTTAGAAAAATATGCAATATTTATTTACGGCAAAGGAATGAAGGAGTGCAATGTTATAATCACAAGCAAACTATTAAACTATTACCATAGAATGACCTATCGCTAGCTACGGCTAACTAAATGCTAAGATTACTAACGCCCAGAATACACCAAGTCCTCTAATACTGTGTTCCCCAACTCCAGTCCTCAGGGACCACCAACAGGTCATTTTTTCAGGATTTCCTCAGAATTGCACAGATGATGTAATTATTGTTGGTGCCTCAGACATTGCCACAGGTGTACTCATCATAGGACATCCTGCAAACATGACCTGTTGGTGGTCCCTGAGTACTGGAGTTGGGGACCCCTGCTCTAATACACTGCCCATGCAAAAATTAGCCTTATCTATATGGCGAACTGCAAAAGATATTCAAGACTTTAGAGATACAATGGCAGATCTCCCCCTATGGAATAACCCCACCTTACCTTCATTACAGACAATACCAGATTGTCACTATTGGGTCTCATTAGGCATCTCTGAATTGGGGTCATATATGACAACAATGTAATTATTGCATTCATTCAGTTGTGTGAAAAACTGCAAGTCACTCGACTTCAATGGTTTTTATACTTCCAGCTACGACATGCTCTAAATACCCAGTTTTCTTTGGTTACCATCCAAACATCAAAATACCCTATAATAGGCACGCTCATATCCCAAGGGCTGAAAGGCCTAATATCAGCGCTCTATACCCATCTTCTCTCAGCTAAAATCAGCTATAACCCACTGTCTAGCCAGGATAAACGGCAGTCTTGTATCCCTTCATTAACGAATGAGAAATGGTCTGATATAGTTGAATCCCATCTGACAGTATCCCCAGCTGTCAATAATACGCTAATCCAACTTTATATTATTCACCAGTCTTATCTGACCCCAGTGCATCTCCACAAAATGGGTAAAGCTCCAACATCAGCCAGTCACAGATGCCATCAACTCAATTCCGATTTCAGGCATTTGATATGTGACTGCCCTTATATAACACGTTTTTGGCCTTCGGTTATCAATTTTATATCCCCACTCTTACCTCTACCCTTGAACATAAATCTAGACCCAAAGATTGTGTTGTTTGATGAGGAACATTTGACACATTATACACAAATATTTCTTAGAGAAATACTATTTTTAGCTCGGAAAACTATTGCTATGAATCGGATGGCGGTGGAATCACCCTCTTTGGTAAGTCGGAAAGGGCTGGTCAATACAATTATTCCTCATGAAAAAGTCATATACCAACATAGGGGCTGTCCTAGCAAGTCCAAAAAAATACGGGGCCAGTTGGTTAGATGCACATTTCCCACTACACACCAACTAACGGTTAACTTACCCCTTGGGAGACTTTTCTTCTCGTCTTTTTTATGCCGGTGACTGAAAATTTGAATTTCAGTACAGGTTTGAATGTTTTTTAGTCTACTGATCTATTAATACTGTATTATAACAGAAACAGTCTATTTTTGATACTATACTATTGTCAGTTACAATAATTGGGAAAACACAATACTCTGTTTTTGTAACTAAGCAACAATTCTGTTAAATAAAACAAATTTAAAAAAAACCCTGATTACTAATTAGAGATGAGCGAACGTACTCGTTAAGGGCGATTTCGGAATTGAGCATCGCTATTTTCGAGTACCTGACTACTAGGGTGAAAAGATTCGGGGGGCGCCGGGGGTGAGCGGGGGTTTGCAGAGGGGAGTGGGGGGGGGGGGAGAGAGAGAGCTCCCCCCTGTTCCCTACTGCTACTTCCCGCTCCACCACGCCGCCCACGGCCCCCCGGCGCTCCCCGAATCTTTTCACCGGAGTAGCCAGGTACTCGAAAATAGCGATGCTCGATTGCGAAATCAACCTTAATGAGTACGTTCGCTCATTTCTATTACTAATAATTTGTACACAATGGAGAATACAACCATCAAAATGTTATCACTAATACTGTACGAAGATTAGTCAAAAATAAGAAACGTGTGAATTACATGATGGAATGCACAGTTCATCCATTATGAAGATGGGCTATTATATTATCTTATATCACTACCTTAGTCCATAACTATGAGCAATGCACTTTGCCAATTACTTTGGCATAACACTCCTATGTAACAGACCTGTTGGTTGCTATGTCCCTACGGTGTGCACACATAGTACTGAGTTGAGGTTGGCCTCACTTACAGTTCATCGTTTAACATGGTGTTGAGGATTGAATTTGGCTGAGGCTTTCTCTACCATAGAGGACCAGGCCAGAGACTCGGGAGGAGCAGCAACCCTTATAGAACATGAAATGTCGATCTGCACTGAGGTTAATACTTCTGTGGGAATCATTTGTCAGGCTGTGTTGGGGCCAGCACCATGAGACTGTCCTGCCCAGGATCATGCCAAAGTATATTTGCTTGTGGTCTGTGTTCTGCTTCATACACAATTTGGGGCTTTGCAACTCAGCTGAAACTACAAAGGTAGCTATGAAAAAACGGGGGCTTTGCTCATGTGTTCTGTTAACAATCTAACAGGGGCCTTAATTGAGCCACAGAAATCAGTAAAATATGACAAACACAGAATAATGCCAAGGCCTTATTCAGGGCACAAGTATGTAGCAAAGGTCTCTGGTCCACGATTGGGGCCCAGGTTATGGATTTACTGTTACCCATAACACAGGTGAGCCTCAGCCTGCAGTTTAGACACAAAGTCTCTTGGCTTTGTTAGAATCCTGTATACTAGGTTTACTCCCATGGGTTGTCCTGAAACTTGTGTCCACCAAGAATGTTATTGGTGCAACAGCAGGAGCTGGGCCAACTCTCAGCAGAAGGTGGAATGCAGGAATCCTTTTCTCCTTTTCCTAAGCCTGTCTGTAAGGCTCTCAGATAGTGGTCCTATAAGGGTCAGCTCTCACTTGGACTGCTGCGTCTGTATTGCAGTGCACAACGCACTCTGGAAACTAGACAGACACTCCACTTCTGCATAATACTTCCCAAAACATTCCAGAACTGAACACAAACATCCCTCCACCTCCACGGTTGTATGGAGATCACCACTAGTACTGCCTCAGGCTGTTCCAGTGTTGGGAGGATGATTCTACGATGGTATCCTTGTAGCAACTCTGATAGCTCACCAGGCTGGGCACAGACTCTCTACAGCTCCAGACTGTCTCTGGTTCCTCGGCCGTTGGCCTCTTTCCAGTAACTCTTTTTGAAGACTACTGCACCTCTTCTGGCAGCGCTTCCAGCAGCTCTCTGTTATAGTCCTTATGCTCTCCTTCACTATGGAGCAGCCAAAATTGCCTTTTATATGTTGCTTGTAGTACTGGGAAAGTTTGGGGTCCTTCAGGGAACAAGGCTTCCATCCAGAACTTACAGCTCCTACAGTTTCTGGTGGTTCATACGCCTAAAACTTCTGCCATCTGAATCTGGTGCACTGCTCCCTGTCATTGTTGTCTTCCCCATTCCCCTGTCTGACAGAGGGGCGGAGCTAATGACTGTAGGGAACTTAAACGCCCCCAAATCATCCCATATAAAAGCTTTCTGGGAGGGGAGGGGAGTTTGGAGTTTACCCCAATTACAGTCTCCACCATTTATTGTAAATGGTGGATCTTGTGCTATCTACCTCCAGTTTGATTATAGAAGTGTCACATTATAAACCTGCCTTCTGAATCCTATGAAATGAGAAGCTAATGACACAACCACCCCCAGTGTACACAGCATGAGCCAAAATGTGACAAGAAGCATTACCTTATGGTAAATGCTTATTGGCCAGTGTGAAAAGGACAATATTTTAGGATTTGCTTTTTAAATAGAGTCTCCTAAAAATGCAAAATAACCCAAAAGTGTTTTAACGCTATATTTAGCATTCAGAATACTGGATTATCTTACAGTAGATTCAAATAACAAGAACAAGACTTAACCCCTTAATGACTGCCAATACGCCTCTTTACCGCAGTTACTAATGAGCTTTAAACCTGCACATACATTAAGGCAGTTGGCTTGACTGGCTACTGATAGCCAGGCTTCTGCTGTAAGTGTTCTGTTGTTGTTGATTGTTGCACTAAGGGGTATGTTTAACCCCTTACGTGCAATAATCAATAGCAACTGCAGCAGATAGCAGGGGAGGGGGTTTCCTCTGTAATCCATCAGCACCCCGCAAAGTATCAATAGGTTCCCATGGCAGCCAGGTAATGTAGTGTACTATCCTAGCGATCCACCAATCGCATCTTGAAGTCCTCTTGAGGGACTAAAAAAAGTGTCAAAAAAAGTTTTTAAAAAATATCTTTTCCACATAAAGGCTTTTTAAATTCATAAAATACATTTTTTTAAAAAAATCAGCACATAAAATGTATATCAGTGTTTTTAACGACCCAGAGAATAAAAATATTTTCTTATTTATCTTGCTTGGTGAACGACATAAAAGTAATTTTAAAAAGTAATGCCAGAATTGCTATTTTTCTTTTGTTCGTCTCCTAAAAAAAAAACACAATAAAAGGCAATCCGAAAGTCACGTGTAGCCCAAAATGGTACCAATAAAAACTGGAACTCTTCCAGCAAAAAACAAAACCTCACAGCGCTCCGCAGCTGAAAACATAAATGTTTGGGATCTTAGAGTGTTTCGATGCAGGTTTGTTTTTCTATAAAAACATATTTTTATTGTGCTAAAGTAGTAAAAAAATTAAACATCTATATAAACTTGTTTCACTGGAAAAGAGACAAAAATGCAGTACCTGATAGAGGGCAGAGCAGGCCCAATCGCCGCTAATCAGGCACAATCGCCATAAGGCTGGCACAATGGCCGCAGGGTAAGCACAATGGTCATAGACCCAAACAATATGCAGCAAGCCAGGCTATAAACCAGAAGAGCTAAACTGTCCACTGCAGACCTATAAGCAGCCACCCACTCAACCCAGCCCAGATTGGGTAGGAGCGACTGCAGACATGCTAATCTGCAATGTGAATGATACCATAGAAGCCAGCCAATAGATGGGTGCAGCCCACAATACAGGATTACAACTCACATGGCAGTGGGCTGCCCTGTATCTCACCAGTGGGCCACACTTGCTGATGTCTTGGGCTCCCCCAAAAGTCTATAGTAAACCACATAAAGGAAATATTGATACACGCTAATAAAATGCGGGTGTTAGTTAAGCATTTTGGCCAAGAGGCATAAGCTGACGGGCCGACGGCAAGGCCACACTGTCAGAACCTACACTATCTCACTATAGCGGCGATTGTGCCTGCTCTGCACTCTATCAGGTATTGCATTTTTGGATTTTCTCCAGTGAAATATGTTTTTTTGTTCCCCCTCACCTCTGTGGTTCTATATAAACTTGGTATCACAGCAATTGTGCTGATCCAGGAAAGAAAGTTATCATGTTTTTTTTAACTAAAAATGGTGAACACAGTAAAAAAAAAAAAAAACACAAAAAAATGGTGGAATTTGGAGTGGGGTGGGGTGCATCCTCTCCCCCAGAGAAACGGGATAAAAGATCTACAACACATTATATGGAGCCACAAGTGCTGCCATTAAAATATACAACTCGTCCCCAAAAAGAAGCCCTCATATGACTATATCAATGATTTACAGCTCTTGCAATGCAACAATGAAAATCGCTTGGTCTTTAAGGCACAAAATACGCTCGTCACTAAGGGGTTAAACAATCAATAGAAATAAGTGAATAATATGTCACAATTGCTTCATAACCTGAAATCTGTGAGTCTATACTGTTAGGTTTGCAGTAATCTGCTTAGTACATACAGATGAACATAGACCGCGTGTTTATGAGAAAGCTGAATAAATACCCCGAGGATTAACCTTCAGCAGAACGTGATAATTGCTTCTGAAGTAATTAAAATGACTTTCCTCTGTAGATATTACAAATAGCTCTTTTTTGCTTCCTGTGTTCAAGAGGAAATGAACTGCGCCAAATAAAAACGACTATAGCGATGGACAGCGACTGGAAGGTTGTAACTGCACACATAAGGTTCCTGCTTCTCTCAGGCTGCAGTGCCATGTGGGGTAAAGACTCAGTTTGCAGCCCTCTTCTGGCAATTTGCACTACTTGCCCGGGCATTAAACTATGCACTGCACACTGTACAGGAGAGAGGTTCCTGCCCATAAGAAATTACATTCTACAGGAGAGAGGTCCCTGCCCATAAGAGCTTACACTCTACAGGAGAGAGGTCTTGCCCATAAGAGCTTACACTCTACAGGAGAGAGGTCCCTGCCCATAAGAGCTTACACTCTACAGGAGAGAGGTCCCTGCCCATAAGAGCTTACACTCTACAGGAGAGAGGTCCTGCCCATAAGAAATTACACTCTACAGGAGAGAGGACCCTGGCCATAAGAGCTTACACTCTACAAGAGAGAGGTCCTTACCAATAAGAGCTTACACTCTACGAGAGAGAGGTCCCTGCCCATAAGAGCTTACACTCTACAGGAGAGAGGTCCTTACCAATAAGAGCTTACACTCTACAGGAGAGAGGTCCCTGCCCATAAGAACTTACACTCTACGGGAGAGAGGTCCCTGCCCATAAGAACTTACACTCTACAGGAGAAAGGTCCCTGGTCATAAGATCTTACATTCTACAGGAGAGAGGTCCCTGCCCATAAGAGCTTACACTCTACAGGAGAGAGGTCCTTACCAATAAGAGCTTACACTCTACAGGAGAGAGGTCCTTACCAATAAGAGCTTACACTCTACGGGAGAGAGGTCCCTGCCCATAAGAACTTACACTCTACAGGAGAAAGGTCCCTGGTCATAAGAGCTTACATTCTACAGGAGAGAGGTAACAGCCCATCAGAGCTTACACTCTACAGGGGAGAAGTCCCTGCCCATAAGAGCTTACACTCTACAGGAGAGAGGTCCCTGCCCATAAGAGCTTACACTCTACAGGAGAGAGGTCCCTGCCCATAAGAGCTTACACTCTACAGGAGAGAGGTAACAGCCCATCAGAGCTTACACTCTCTAGGAGAGAGGTCCTGCCCATAAGAGCTTACACTCTACAGGAAAGAGGTCCCTGTCCATAAGAGCTTACACTCTACAGGAGAGAGGGCCTTGCCCATAAGAGCTTACACTCTATAGGAGAGAGGGCCTTGCCCATAAGAGCTTACACTCTATAGGAGAGAGGTAACAGCCCATCAGAGCTTACACTCTATAGGAGAGAGTTCCATGCCCATAAAAGCATACACTCTACAGAAGAGAGGTCCCCTGCCCATAAGAGCTTACACTCTACAGGAGAGAGGTCCCTGCCCATAAGAGCTTACACTCTACAGAAGAGAGGTAACAGCCCATCAGAGCTTACACTCTCTAGGAGAGAGGTCCTGCCCATAAGAGCTTACACTCTACAGGAAAGAGGTCCCTGCCCATAAGAGCTTACACTCTACAGAAGAGAGGTAACAGCCCATCAGAGCTTACACTCTCTAGGAGAGAGGTCCTGCCCATAAGAGCTTACACTCTACAGGAAAGAGGTCCCTGCCCATAAGAGCTTACACTCTACAGAAGAGAGGTCCCTGCCCATAGGAGCTTAGACTGTACAGTAGAGAGGTCCCTGCCCATAAGAGCTTACACTCTACAGAAGAGAGGTTCCTGCCCATAAGAGCTTACACTCTACAGGAGAGAGGTAACAGCCCATCAGAGCTTACACTCTACAGGAGAGAGATTCTGCCCATAAGAGCTTACACTCTACAGGAGAGAGGTCCCTGCCCATAAGAGCTTACACTCTACAGGAGAGAGGTAATAGCCCATCAGAGCTTACACTCTATAGGAGAGAGTTCCATGCCCTTAACAGCTTACACTCTACAGGAGAGAGACCCCTGCCCATAAGAGCTTATACTCTACAGTAGAGAGGTAACAGCCAATCAGAGCTTACACTCTCTAGGAGAGAGTTCCCTGCCCTTAAGAGCTTACAATCTACAGAAGAGAGGTCCCTGCCCATAAGAGCTTACACTCTACAGGAGAGAGCTCCCTGCCCATAAGAACTTACACTCTACAGGAGAAAGGTCCCTGGTCATAAGAGCTTACACTCTACGAGAGAGAGGTCCCTGCCCATAAGAGCTTACACTCTACAGGAGAGAGGTCCTTACCAATAAGAGCTTACACTCTACAGGAGAGAGGTCCCTGCCCATAAGAACTTACACTCTACGGGAGAGAGGTCCCTGCCCATAAGAACTTACACTCTACAGGAGAAAGGTCCCTGGTCATAAGATCTTACATTCTACAGGAGAGAGGTCCCTGCCCATAAGAGCTTACACTCTACAGGAGAGAGGTCCTTACCAATAAGAGCTTACACTCTAAAGGAGAGAGGTCCTTACCAATAAGAGCTTACACTCTACGGGAGAGAGGTCCCTGCCCATAAGAACTTACACTCTACAGGAGAAAGGTCCCTGGTCATAAGAGCTTACATTCTACAGGAGAGAGGTAACAGCCCATCAGAGCTTACACTCTACAGGGGAGAAGTCCCTGCCCATAAGAGCTTACACTCTACAGGAGAGAGGTCCCTGCCCATAAGAGCTTACACTCTACAGGAGAGAGGTCCCTGCCCATAAGAGCTTACACTCTACAGGAGAGAGGTAACAGCCCATCAGAGCTTACACTCTCTAGGAGAGAGGTCCTGCCCATAAGAGCTTACACTCTACAGGAAAGAGGTCCCTGTCCATAAGAGCTTACACTCTACAGGAGAGAGGGCCTTGCCCATAAGAGCTTACACTCTATAGGAGAGAGGGCCTTGCCCATAAGAGCTTACACTCTATAGGAGAGAGGTAACAGCCCATCAGAGCTTACACTCTATAGGAGAGAGTTCCATGCCCATAAAAGCATACACTCTACAGAAGAGAGGTCCCCTGCCCATAAGAGCTTACACTCTACAGGAGAGAGGTCCCTGCCCATAAGAGCTTACACTCTACAGAAGAGAGGTAACAGCCCATCAGAGCTTACACTCTCTAGGAGAGAGGTCCTGCCCATAAGAGCTTACACTCTACAGGAAAGAGGTCCCTGCCCATAAGAGCTTACACTCTACAGAAGAGAGGTAACAGCCCATCAGAGCTTACACTCTCTAGGAGAGAGGTCCTGCCCATAAGAGCTTACACTCTACAGGAAAGAGGTCCCTGCCCATAAGAGCTTACACTCTACAGAAGAGAGGTCCCTGCCCATAGGAGCTTAGACTGTACAGTAGAGAGGTCCCTGCCCATAAGAGCTTACACTCTACAGAAGAGAGGTTCCTGCCCATAAGAGCTTACACTCTACAGGAGAGAGGTAACAGCCCATCAGAGCTTACACTCTACAGGAGAGAGATTCTGCCCATAAGAGCTTACACTCTACAGGAGAGAGGTCCCTGCCCATAAGAGCTTACACTCTACAGGAGAGAGGTAATAGCCCATCAGAGCTTACACTCTATAGGAGAGAGTTCCATGCCCTTAACAGCTTACACTCTACAGGAGAGAGACCCCTGCCCATAAGAGCTTATACTCTACAGTAGAGAGGTAACAGCCAATCAGAGCTTACACTCTCTAGGAGAGAGTTCCCTGCCCTTAAGAGCTTACAATCTACAGAAGAGAGGTCCCTGCCCATAAGAGCTTACACTCTACAGGAGAGAGCTCCCTGCCCTTAAAAGCTTACACTCTACAGAAGAGAGGTCCCCTGCCCATAAGAGCTTACACTCTACAGGAGAGAGGTCCTGCCCATAAGAGCTTACACTCTACAGGAGTGAGGTCCCTGTCCATAAGAGCTTACACTCTACAGAAGAGAGGTCCCTGTCCATAAGATCTTACACTCTACAGAAGAGAGGTCCTGTCCATAAGAGCTTACACTCTACAGGAGAGAGGTCCTGTCCATAAGAGCTTACACTCTACAGGATAGAGGTCCCTGTCCATAAGATCTTACACTCTACAGGAGAGAGGTCCTGTCCATAAGAGCTTACACTCTACAGGAGAGAGGTCCTGTCCATAAGAGCTTACACTCTATAGGAGAGAGGTAACAGCCCATCAGAGCTTGCCTGTAGGATAGATATGAGATAGATAGATAGATAGATAGATAGATAGATATGAAATAGATAGATATGGGATAGATAGATAGATAGATAGATAGATAGATAGATAGATATGAGAGAGAGAGATAGATATGAGATAGATAGATAGATAGATAGATATGAGATAGATAGATAGATAGATAGATAGATAGATAGATAGATAGATAGATAGGAGATAGATAGATATGAGATAGATAGATATGGGATTCCAGTCTCATCATCTACACTATATTTAAGGTACGGGACACTTACAATCTATACCACCTGGGAGAACATAACCGGTGCCCACAATACCTGGCATTCAACTGACTCAGAAATATGGCTGTCTGGCACAGTCGGTAATTGATTTCTATAAGGCATTGTCTGTAAATCTAGGACATCGCCGGCGATAATAAATTATGGGTTGATCAAAGGGAAAATATTCTATTGTTTTTTAATAAATATTCCTTTCAACGAGGCTGTATAAATGCTACAAGCTCGGCGCGCATCTGGCCAAATGTCACAACAAAGTTAGGAGACAGACGAGAGAGTGTACATCAAGAGCGTGTTTATCTAATGTCTTATTCCCAGTTGGGGTCATGCTCAAGCAAGATGGAAAGCCAGGATATACGGGAAGCATGCTCCTGCATTTCATTTACTCTGCCACTGCCTCCTGGCTGCCGAGGGATCCAAGACAGAGAGGCAGTGCTTTATTAGTACACACACTATTAATCTTCCATCCAAGGCAGGCCCTTTTATTACTCATCGGAGTTCCTCTCCGCAGATGGATTGCCTTTAACTCTCTCTCTTAGGTCTCCATATGGGAGATGGTGGGTTTACTATGATATTCCCCCATTAGTACTTACTAGATTACAGTCAGATATTTGTTTAAAGATCCCTAAAGTTTTTTTTTTCTCAATGACTATACATATTTCCAAGATGGATATTACAGATATTCCGCTGCTGTAAAGGCAAGACACTGTTTAATCACCGCTAAGCATTGAGGACAAGTAGGCAATGCTGGCACATCCTAATGTGTGATATTGAATTCTTATATGGGCTGTACTTCCTTTGACCTGTCATTGTTTTATCTATCTATCTATCTATCTATCTATCTATCTATCTATCTATCTATCTATCTATCTATCTATCTATCTATCTATCTATTTCATATCTATCTATCATATCTCTCTAATATCTATCTATCTATCTAATATCTATCATATCTATCTAATATCTATCTATCTATCTCTTATCTATCTATCTATCTATCTATCTATCTATCTATCTATCTATCTATCTATCCCATATCTATCTATCTATCTCATATCTATCTATCTATCTATCTATCTATCTATCTATCTATCTCATATCTATCTATCTATCTATCTATCTCATATCTATCCATCTATCTATCCATCTATCTATCTACCGATCTGTCTATCTATCTATCCCATATCTATCTATCCATCTATCTATCTATCTCATATCTATCCATCTATCTATCTATCTCATATCTATCCATCTCATATCTATCCATCTCATATCTATCTATCTCATATCTATCTCTCTCATATCTATCTATCTCATATCTATCCATCTATCTATCCATCTATCTATCTACCGATCTGTCTATCTCATATCAATCGATTAGAGATGAGCAAGCACACTTGTCCGAGCTTGATGCTCACTCGAGTATTAGGGTACTCGAGATGCTCGTTACTCAAGTCGAACACCACGCGGTACTTGAGTCAATTGCATTTACTTCCCCGCATGTTTAGCGCCATTTTCTAGCCAATAGACATGCAGGGAAGGCATTACCACTTCCTGCTGTGACATGCCAGCCCTATCCCACCCCACAGTAGTGAGTGGCTGGGCCGATCAGGTGACCGCCAAGTACTTAAAGTGGTCCCGCCCGCGGCTCACCTCTGACGCATCCTGGCAGAGGTTAGGGAAAGTGCTGGTGCTGATATAGGGACAGTGTTAGAGTAGGATCCTGTCGTCAAGAACCGCAACAGTCCTTCTTAGGGCTACTCCTCATAGTGTGCATTACTGTTCTGGCTGGCTGGGAGTAGTAGTGCACCAATTTTTTTTTAATCATCTCTGGCTGTGCAGGCCATTTCAGCTATACTGTTCTGTGTGTGCAGTGCATAACGCAGAGTGTAGGAACACAGCCACTTATATAGGGAAAGTTATACAGTCCTCCGGATCCTCCGTACAAGAAACCCAACGGTCCTTCTTAGGGCTACATCTGACCGTGTGCATTATAGTTGTGGCTGGCTGGGAGCAGTAGAGCATGAATTTCTGTATTACGCATCTAGGCCTGTTCCCAGCCTTGCAGTTATAGCGTTCTCAGCCTGCAGTGCCGCACAACCAGCTCTCACCGTGAGACTGCACTCTAACATTTCCTAGCCTACTGCAAACGACTTCAGTTATACCGTTCTGTGTCTGCAGTGCCTTAGGGCGCCCACCCACTAGTGTTTTTTTCCCCTGCGAAATCCGCAGCATTTTTTTCTCTGCAGGGGTCTATGGGACTTGTAATGTTAAAATCGCGATCGCGCAAAATCGCGATTTCGCGGTAAATTGCGATTTTGCGCGATCGCGATTTTAACATTACAAGTCCCATAGACCCCTGCAGAGAAAAAAATGCTGCGAATTTCGCAGGGAAAAAAAACGCTAGTGGGTAGGCACCCTTAGGGCGCCTACCCACTGGCGTTTGCGATTTTCGTGCGTGAAAAACGCAGTGTTTTCCACGCTTTTTTCACGGCATTTTCGAGGCTTTTTCGCGCCTTTTGCGTTAATTTCCATTGACATTCATGGGTGCATTAAGAGAAAAATAAGGATACATATGCAACTGACAGTTCCTATGTTAAAAATTGCAACGAACCGAAAAAAAAAACGCAAGTGGACAAGAACACATTCTATCCTAATTGCTCTTCAGAAAAAACGCAAAACACAAAGGAAAAAAAATCGCAAGTGGGTAGGCGCCCTTAGACAGAGGTCTCACCGCTAAACAGTACTGTAATATTTCCTGGGCCACTGCAAAGTATTTCAGCTCTGCCGCTGTGCAGAGCGCCTCACAGTACCCTTTCCTTGGTGGGGTTGAGATCGCTGCAGTTACCAGCACTATCCACTGGCTTTAGAGTATTCTCCCACTCCACACAGCCTCTATTATCTACAAGTCTTTGCGGACAGCGGGTTACTTTTTCCTAGTCACAGCATAGAGCCTCCGCTATCTACAAGTCTCTGTGTGCAGTGAATTAGCCACAGTTGTCAGTGCTGTACAGTGGGGTAATTTATTTGGGCCCTGCTCTATTCTTAATCCGCCATGATGAGAAGTAGGGGTAAGGGTCGAGGACGCGGACGTCCAAGTGAGGGTGTGGGCACAGGCTGAGTTACTGGGCGTGGTGAATCACAGCCAGCTGCTGCGGGATTAGGGGAGAGGCAAGTTTCTGGGCTCCCCAGCTTCATATCACAATTTACAGGTCCACGTGGTAGACCTTTATTACAAACAGAGCAGTGCGAGCAGGTCCTGTCGTGGATGGCAGAAAATGCCTCCAGCAATGTATCAACCACCCAGTCTTCTACGCAGATCTATCTATCTATCTATCTATCTATCTATCTATCTATCTATCTATCTATCTATCTATCTATCTATCTATCTATCTATCTATTTCATAGCTATCTATCTATGTATCTATCTATCTATCTATCTCATATCTATCTATCTATCTATCTATTTCATATCTATCTATTCCCTCAAGATTTTTAGCAGTGTAGTTTGTCATGAATAGTCTTGCTACATTTATGCCCCCTTCACACGAGTGTATTTGCCTATGCAATACGCATAGAATAGGACCCATTCATTTCAATGGGTTTGTTCACATGTGCTTATAACCTGCGCATTTCAGTCTTGCTAAAAAGCAAAACACAGAATGCTCTATTTTCATGCGCATTTGCACATCCAAAGTCCCCGAATGCAAGGGGAACGCCCAAATACATAAAAATAAGCAAGGAGTAAAACACTTAGTAATTGTGCAGGAAAAAGAACACATCTGGAACTTATTAGACTGATTATTAACTATTTCAACCGTCTTTGTTTCCTGCACACAAATGAACATGCCTTGCTGGCGCAAAAAGTACAATAAAGTACGCTGATGCACGCGCGAAAAAAAGTATTGTTCTATCCACAGATATGCAGCGCTACATTATTGTAATCCCCCTGTCTTCTGCATCTGCGCTATTATCTGTGCTCCATTAGCCGATGATTCTTCCGGATGACACACGTTTCTACCCATTGTTTTATGCGTGTTATTGTTATGGGGAACATAGGGGAAATAGAACACTTGTATTTAGTATCGTCTATTTTCCGCTCGGACATGATGCAGACCATCTCTTATATCACCCCACTTCCATTTCCAGCTTCTCACCTCCTAAGAAAATACAGTAGCGAACCGCACAAACGGCGTACCTCGTCTCCCGGATGTTACTACGTGCGTTGTTATGGAAGCAGTTAGCAAAGTGGTTTAAGGGTGCCTGGCATCTGTAGAGGAGCGGTAAATAACATCAGCCCGATCACGCCAGACAGAAGGAGTCTAACAAATAGGGACCTCGGGGTTTTCCGCAGCTTCAGGGGAAATGAGGCTTCAGACGTTGTTTCAATGTTATTGTTTTCAAAGTGTTACCTTGTTTCACCTCTGAAGAAAACAATCACCTATACGCTTACTTATAGATTAACCCTTACCACTGCAGCCAATCAGTGCGACTACAATAACCAGCTGTAATTCTTGTTGTGGTACATGCAACTTTTTATTAAACCCCATTTATTGCAATTTTTGGGAGGCAAAATTAATAGAATAAGCATTTTGGCTCCATTCTAAATTTTTTTTACAGTCTTTTGCTGTGCAGGATAATTAAATCGTGTGTTTAATTTACCGTACGGGCTCAGGTTGTTATGTATGATGAATGATACCAAAAATGTTGTTTTGTTGTTTTTTTTTTAATTTATACAATTTTTTTTGCTACTATTTTTTCCATTTTTCCTTTACTATTTTAGGGCTTATTCAGATGGGTGTATATCGGTTGGGTTTTCAAACCCAGACGATCTACGCTGCCCCTCTCTGCAAGAGGAGGAGGCAGGACGGGACGGGAGTCAGTGCACTGATTGTTTTTTGTACACAAAGTTGTGTGCAAAAAAGTTTTTTTCTTATGAGTTCTTTTTTTTTAACTATTTTTATTGTATTACATTTTTTATGTCCCAGTGAGGGATTTGAACCAGAAAAGATTGCTATGATAAGGCACTGCAGTACTTCTGTATTGCCATGTATTATTAAAAATTTTTGTGATCATAGGTTATGCAAGACTCGGGTGCCATTGTCTTGCAGCTGGTTTTCATTCATCAGCCCACCGGGATTACATAGAAGAGGGCTAATAATGTCACAGACTGAACATGAAATGCCCCAAAATGCATTTATTTTTTTTTTTTGCTTTTTTTCTATAGTGTTTGCCATACAGGATAATTTTTTAAATTATTCTTTTAAGGGCTCATTCACATGAGTGTATATCGGCCGGCCATAAAAATGGCCGGCCAATATCCATTGCAGTGTGATGCACGGGGCGGTGTGTACACCGTCGGATGGGGGGAGACAGCCCTTCCCTCCCCCTCGCCAGCTCTCTGCAAGGGGAGGAGGCTGGATGGGGAGGGAGCTAGTGTGCTGAGCTCCTGCACCTCTCCACCACTTGCAGCTGTTTGCAATGGGAGTGGTAGGACAGGGGAGGGGTTTAGCTCTGCACCTGCCCATTCCATTGCAAACAACGGCAAGGGGCAGAGAGGAGAAGAGAAGGGAGATGAAGTTTAGCAGTCACACTGCTAAACTCCATCCCACCTCCCTTCTCCCGCAGCTGTCATTAGCTCCCATAGGGCGCTGACCGGGCGCTTTTTTTGCTGCAGAGATATGCCCCCGTGCACTGTTGAATTGTAAACCAATGCATCAGAGGGGCAGCGCATATCGGCCGGGGTGTGAAAACCTGGCCGATATACGCCCGTGTGACTAAGCCCTAATGTGGATTTTTCTTTTACTATATTTTTTTTCCACCTATTTCATATCCCTACAGTGGACCCAAACTTGTGATGTTATGACCACTGAAGGTAACTTTACACTTGGCAGTTATTTCCCAATTATCACTGGAAACAGCAAATTTGGGCCGACAAAATCAGTAACTTGGGTGCCGAATAGTTGTCCCATATGAAGGGACCCATAGATAACACATTTTAGTACTTCTGTACTATGGTGTATTATCTGATTTACTTGCCAGTACTTCCCATGGCAAACCCAGGGACACTGTTAAGCTTCAGGTTGTATACAGTACTTTTGTATACATTAATTTTTTTTGTGTGTGTGTGGGGGGGGGGGGGTACTTTTTTAAACTGAAAAAAATATTTTTTACTTGAATTTCTTATTTTTTTGAAGTTTTTGTGCTTTTTTTGTCTTGAACATTTGATCAACTACGTTCTTCTGTAATGTACTGTAAAATGTTGGCAAGTCCTAATATGTGTAATACGTGACCTGGGGGCCACTATTATGTCAACAACTGTCATTGCAAGCCATTGGCACCCCTTGCTTACAAGATGTGGGGATTGGGGTGACAGAGGAATCTCTTTTCCTTTGTATAACCACTTAGAGGCCACAGTCACTATCCATCAGCGTTATCTCCAATCTCTATCATTGCAGCACTTTATATTACATGTATAATGGGTGTCAGCAAGTGTTTCGAAACGGCAACAAATATATGGCGCATGTCAGGAAGTAGTTACAATTTTAAACTGGTGGTCTACTTTAAAGAGGTATTCCAGAGACTGGGCAAAGTTTTCAAAGTTTTCCTAACATTTCAACTTATTGCTATTATTCCAAGTTTCCTTCTAAATCATCAAACTGAACTCCAGTATAATTTTTTTTTGCTGACCTGCATCGGCACTGAGCATGTTCGGAGCCTACAGGTCGTAACCATTGGAAACCAATAGAAAAAATAGTAAGGAATTGACCACAGATAAAGGAATATCTGTGCAGCTTTGTAAAACAAGTTATAACATTATATTGCAAAATGACTTGCTATGTCTGATGAAGCATAGGACTTTCACTTTGAATCACTGGAATACCCCTATAAGGCCTCTTGGCACTATGCTTTCTATAAACAAGCTTCATTTACTTAAAGGTATATACTTCATTCAGTTGGGAATAGTAGAGTATTACTGAAGTCCTTTAATTCCTCCCTGCCTGTATCAGTTGCAGGAACAGATGAAGTGATAAAAAAAGGAAAACGCTAGAATGGCTTATAAGGGTTTTTTCACTTCTAGCTATTTTGCAGCACAAAGCAGGCAGCTCTGTATTTTGTGCAGAAACCCAAATTGGTACTGCAGGCTGAGTCCCATTTGCTTCAATACATATGAGCCTACAGTATCAACTTGGGCAAAACAGCTTTAGTAGGACAACCCCTTTAATATCTTAACCAAACAGGGAATTACAAGCCGTTTGTATGTGTGTGGAAAGAACTTGCTAGTTTATAAAGTCCTGTGATCACAGCAGGATAGGCACTGATTCAAGCAGGCTATTTGAGAAAGATAGAGTGTTGAAGTTCTGCAGCAGATTTTCATGCTGACCTGAACATAGCGGGCGCATGCTGTCAGCACTGACAATACACAGAGGTCAGAGTGGAAGCAGTGGAAGTCTCCACACCGACCTCCCATGTAGTGGCTGGTGCTTGTAACTGCAGGCACGGCTCTAATTGAAATCACCCCGAGCCATGCCTGTACTTACAAGCGCCGGCCCCTACACATAGGTCGGCGCCTAGACTTCCGCTTCTTATGCTCTGGCCCCTGTGTAATTGCGGCGCTGTCAGCACAATCAGCTCATTGGTCGGGGTCCTGAGCGACGGACCCCAGCCGATTAACTATTGATGACCTATTCTAAGAACACAGCAATTTACTATATAGCAAAACAAAATGTAGATTTCTGTTATTATTATTGTGGAACATCTTGGTAAAAATATTTTAAAGATGGACTATTTCTTTAAATAATCGAGATCCATGCTAGTCAGTGATCTGGCTTTCTTTTTGGACAACCCCCCCACCACCACCACCCCATCCTCCCTAATAACAGTAAAGTGAAATAATCTCACTACAATTTGTGCCTGTGAATATAAAGTAACAGTAACAAAATCTCACATAGCAGAGATTAACAACTGTGAACAGGATGTCGTTTGGCATTTCATTAAATCTCGGAGGTTTTTATATTATTTTATTTATACTCTTCTTCTGGAGGAAATGTGCTTTTAAAGCGATAATTAAATTTACATCATATGTGTGTAGTTATAATATATTGAGCAGAGTGGAGACTACACTCATAGCATGCAGCTGCAGCATCTGAACAATGCTAGATGTTCTGTAAAGTCTGCTTCTTCAATGCCAGGGGCATAACTACAGTGGGTGCAGAGGGTATGGTACTACCCGGATCCTGTAAGGTACTTTACACTGGGCCATTATTGCCTAAATACACAAAAATTCACGTGACTGAAGCAGGCGGCACGCAGAAAAAAATGCACTTGGACACGTTTTTCCGCACATAAAGTGCGCTGCCCGTTATGCCCTGCCCAACCGCGGCTGTGACAGCTGCAGCAGGGGATTCCTTGGATGTGAAACCCCTGAATGCTGTCACATCCAGGGGTTTCACCTTGTCAGTGGGGCTGGTGGCAGCAACGTGGCCCCATCGACATACAGAGAACATCATGATCCTCTGCCACAGCTGTGACAGATGTGGGAGAGGATTTATTACTCTCTGTGGGGAGTCCCCTTGTCACTGAACACTGTAAAAGCATTGTCACAGTGTCCAGTGAAAATGGGACTCCCCACGAAGATGAAGAAATCCTCTGCCACAGCTGTAGCAGAGGATCGTGATGTTCTCCCATTGAAAGCAATGGGCTGCCAGCAAGCTCTGCAGTCATTTTCGGGGAAGGGCTCTAAATATAAGCCCTTCCTTGAAAATTATCCCTAAAATGTGTAAAAAATAAAAATATATATATATACTCACCTCTCTGCAGCTGCCGGGGATCAGGTGCGTTCGGATCTTCTCCTAAACTGCTAGGAAGAGCTTTCAGCAGACGGGGAATGAAAATCCTAGCCTGCTGAAAGGGCTGCCTCTGATTAACTGAGCACTGTGACCAATCAGAGGCAACTCTCAGCTGTCATTCAATACCTGAGTGCGGCCTCTGATTGGTCACAGTGCTCAGCCAATCAGAGGCAGCCCTTTCAGCAGGCGGGGATTTAAGATCAGCGCGACAAAGGTTGCACACCACTGTTCGTCTGTCGTCTGACGACAGCTGGGTGGATTTAAGATCAGGAGTGCTAAAATCACTCCTAACGCTCTCCGTATAGCAGCTCCGGCATCAGCAGCACTTTCCCTGATCTCTGTCAGAATGCATCTGTGGCGAGCCGCGGGAGGGGCCGATTTATATACTCGGGTGACACCTGATCTCGCCAGCCACTCACTGCAGGGGGGTGGTATAGGGCTTGAACGTCGCAGGGGGAAGTTGTAATGCCTTCCCTGTCTTTCTATTGGCCAGAAAAGCGTGCTAACGTCTCAGAGATGAAAGTGAAAGTAACTCGAACATCGCGTGGTGCTCGCCTCTAGTAACGAGCATCTCGAACACGCTAATACTCGAACGAGTATCAAGCTCGGACGAGTACGTTCGCTCATCTCTAATAGAGCATTTATGCCTACAAAAATATAGCGCAAAGATGCTGACGGTGCTACTTTTGAGCGAGTGACGTTGCATGCACAAAAACGCTTGTCTGCAGAGGCCCTTAAGTGTTTATGGGGGACCCACTGCTGGATTTTCTAATGGTCGTCAGTCATCACTGCGGGAGCTTTATTACAATTTGTAAGGCATCGCCACAAAATATAAAAAAATGTAAGGTGATAAGGATACATTTATCTGCGTATTGAGAGGGGAAGACAGCGGTCGGACAGATAATGAGAGGTGGAGGTATTATAGGGGATCATCCCGCTTCTCTTCACAATACTCCGAATAACTTTTTGTTCTTGAGGAGATTTTTTTCTCATTTGGCGCGGCGCATAAAGAAATTATTTTGCTTCTCCTTTAATAACATTTCACAACAGCCTGAAATAGTGATATTAGAAGAAATCCCCCGACCGGTGTCTCTGATTCTCTTTCATGTACATTATCATACTCTCCGTCTTTGTTCTCGCTCTACATGTACTTCTTCTCTCTTCCACTTCTTTCGTTAACATTGAAGCTACGACTGTCTTTTTAATTTTTAATCTTCTGCTTATGTCTGGAGAAGCAGCTGGACAGATTACATGATCTCCTCTTGTTTCCTTGTACCGAAGCATAATTGTCAACACGGCTGTAGATTCATATTTACTTTAGAATTAAGATTGAGTTTTATCTTCAGCACAATTTTACTGGAAAGTTACATTTTACTGCAGCTTTAAGGGTCTGTTCACACGGGGCGGATCACACAGGGCGGATCACATGGGGCGGATCACACGGGGCGGATCACACAGGGCGATCACACAGGGCGGATCACACGGGGTGGATCACACAGGGCGGATCACACGGGGCGGATCACACGGGGCGGTTCACACAGGGCGGATCACACAGGGCGGATCACACAGGGCGGATCACACGGGGTGGATCACACAGGGCGATTACACAGGGCGGATCACACGGGACGGATCACACAGGGCGGATCACACAGGGCGGATCACACGGGGCGAATGCTGGGGCGATTCGCAGAGGATTTGCATGGGGAAAATTCACATTTGCAGCAAGGTGGGTGAGATTTTAAAGGAAGTCTGTCACTTTGGCTATAAACGCAATATGCTCTTTAGGCCTGTGTCCCATGGGTGTGTTTGCGCAATATGCAGAAAATAGAACCCATTGAATTAGGAATAGACATATGGAATTAATCAGGCTAATTAGCTGTCAATGTCAAGGCTGCATGGTTTTTTGCATGAAAATGCGCATGATTTGCGAATGCAAAAAGTACAGTAGAAAACACAGAAGGGCGAGCAAGAATGCAACTCTCAGGCCTTTTTCACACGAACGTCATTTTAATGCTCCGATAGCTGCACTAAAAATAGAGGCTATCAGAGCATAAAACATATAAACGGGAAATAGCCTATTCTTCGTAATTTTATCGTCCACTCACATGCCTGGCTGCGGTGAAATAACGCCACAGTCTCAAAATCCCTCGGTCGGCAGAACAAGTTTTGAATGATTTGAATGCCTCATCTAGAGGCACCTGTCATTGTTTAACAACCCTCTCCGCTGCTAAACTTCCTCCCCCTCCCTTTGCCGTCCGACTCCCATAGACTCCCTTAGGAGTCTATGGAGTCTCCTGCGATGTGCTGTGAAAAGATAGGGCAAGTCCTGTCTATTGGCACAGAGAGATATTAAAAATAAAGCGCCTATCATGCTATCTTTTGATGCGTGATTTTTTTGGCGAATCAAAAAATCGGTTGTCTAAAGGGACCTATAGGAAACCGTTAGTTCTTTTAGACACATTTTTAGACACGATTTTTTGACGCACCTATTTTGCGTTAAAGTGGCGTAAAGAGGCCTAAATGTGCGATGTTTTGTTGAATGTATTGATACCTTTCTTTCTCCGCAGCATGCAGATATAAACCCTTAAGTAAAACCCACACCATAATCGTTGTGTGCATTTACAGGGCAAGATGATTGCTCAAACGGTGAGGGATCACTTTGTGCTCCGAGCGGGGTATGCAGAACACAAGCAGGGCCGCTTGTCTTTCACATCCAGCTGTTCTCTGCTCGGAGCGCCCGGCTGTTATACAGCTGATCGCTCCGAGCGGGGTATGCAGAAGACAAGCGGGGCCGCTTGTATTCTGCATCCAGCTGTTCTCTGCTCAGAGCGCCCGACTATTATACAGCTGAGCACTCCAATCGGGGTATGCAGAACACAGCTGGATCACTGTGTTCTTCATACCCTGGCTGTTCACGGAACGCTCAGTTGGTATACACCATAATCGTTGTGTGCATTTACAGGGCAAGATGATTGCTCAAACGGTGAGGGATCACTTTGCGCTCCGAGTGGGGTATGCAGAACACAAGCAGGGCCGCTTGTCTTTTACATCCAGCTGCTCTCTGCTCGGAGCGCCCGGCTGTTATACAGCTGAGCGCTCCGAGCGGGGTATGCAGAAGACAAACGGGGCCGCTTGTATTCTGCATCCAGCTGTTCTCTGCTCAGAGCGCCCGACTGTTATACAGCTGAGCACTCCAATCGGGGTATGCAGAACACAGCTGGATCACTGTGTTCTTCATACCCTAGCTGTTCACGGAGCGCTCAGTTGGTATACAGCTGCGCACTCTGTGCATGGTATGAAGAACACAGCTGGATCGCTGTGTTCTTCATACCCCACCTGTGTTCAGGGATCGGAATACAGCCTAAACAATAGTATCAGCTGTATCCCGCTGTGAATCCCTGATAAGGCTTTTCGTTGTCTTCCAGCACGCTAAAAGACAACACGACGGCTTAGCGAAAACGGCGGGATGTCAGTGCAGTTAGACACAACGATTATCGCTCAAAAGGTAGATTTGAGCGATTTTTGAGCGAGAATCGTTGTGCCTAAATCAGCCTTAAGGTGACAAGTTCCCTTTAAGATCCATAGTGTGTCAATTTATTCCCAATGCATTATGTGAAAACCTTGATGCATCCGCAACAAAAGCTGCATCAAATCTGCATGCAATACGTGAATTTTGCTGTGGATTTGTTGCAGATTTTTGCTGTACTTACCGTAGATAGACAGACAGTAATTTCATCCTTTCCTAGACCAGTGATATTAAGCACTACTTGCATTAAAGTGAATGAGGCTGGTCTATAAAAGCCATTTTCAAATACCTTATTAGGGAATTTAGAGTTAATAGACAGGAGATTACTGTTCAGGACCCTCCATCATTATTTAGAGGGGAGATCAGCTACACAAAGCATCTCTTGCTCCAGAGGATCCGACATGGCCATGCATCGCACATACAGGCCATTGATTTTAATGTACACTGTGTAATGTTTCATTTCTCCTGGGGAGGTGCTGCAGGGAAATTGAGCCAGAAAAACAACATATAGTTAAAAAAAACCGAAAAGAAAAATACTGTTTCTACGCAGAAAGAGGCAATTAGAGCACCAATTCTGTCTTCTGACACTTGGTCCTGGACTGGGAAAGCCGTTCCATTTACCATATAAATTACACAGGATGCATCTGTAAAGTGAAAAGCTTTAAGTTCTTTGAGTAAATCTCTTGCCCCCCCCCCCCCCCCCCCCTCCCCCCCAGATCCCGGATAGAAAACTCTCTTCAGATGCACTAAAGAAAAACTGTCATGAGACGGAGGAGATATTGTAGCCGTGTGTAACGTGTGGAACTTTTATTTATTGGTTTCTCACAAGAGACTGAGAGAAATTACAAGGAGGTGGTGTGATATTAAAGGGGTTGGCTGAAGAAGACAACAGCTTCTGTACATAAGGCAATCAATAATGATAAGCAGATCCTACTGACTGAGGAAAGCTGCTGCTAAACAAGATTCCATAGATGATAGGTAGAAAGATATGAGATAGATAGATAGATAGATAGATAGATAGATAGATAGATAGATAGATAGATAGATAGATAGATAGATAGATAGATAGATAGATAGATATGGGATAGATAGATATGAGAGATAGATAGATAGATAGATAGATAGATAGATATGAGATAGATAGATATGAGAGATAGATAGATATGAGAGATAGATAGATATGAGATAGATAGATATGAGATAGATAGATAGATAGATACAGATATGAGATAGATAGATAGATAAATAGATATAGATAGATATGAAATAGATAGATAGATAGATAGATAGATAGATAGATAGATAGATAGATATGAGATAGATAGATACATAGATAGATATGAGTTAGATAGATACATAGATAGATAGATATGAGATAGTTAGATAGATAGATAGATATGAGATAGATAGATATGAGATAGTTATATAGATAGATAGATGATTATGAGATAGATAGACAGATAGATAGATAGATAGATAGATAGATATGAGATAGATAGATAGATAGATAGATAGATAGATAGATAGATAGATAGATAGATATAGGCTCACAACCTATAGTCACCTAACTGTATTTTTTTGAAGTATAGGAAAAAGCTGTGGTACCCGGAGGAAGCCCATTTAAACATAGAAAATACAAACTTCATGCACATGTTGTCCTTAGTGGGGTTTGCCACAAGCTCCCTAGCGCTGCAAGGGAACAGTGCTAACTACTAAGCCATTGTGCTGTGTCAGCGTCCGAGGAGTGGGTCCACAGCAGAGGAGATAGCATGGTAGATTGCGGCCTTTTCACAGACTCTACTATCTCCTTCCCTGGGAGTAGCACGGGACCCAACCAATTTACTGATTCACAGGGTAACCCAGTATGCGGTTTACCTTAAGTCTTTTTGTCACTAGTGATGCCACCGTTCCGTCCCCTGCGGTGAATCCAGCAGTTGGTAATAAAGAGTCCACACACGGGGATGACGTTCCAGAGCAAAATTGGGAACGGTCAGTTGAGCTTACTTCAAATAACGGTTATAATCCAAAACTTGATGATAGACGAGTCCACAGTCCCAGTTATCTGTGGGGTTCTGTTCCCGGCCACTCTTCTTCTCTCTCCAGCTCTCTACCGGTCAACACTCACATTTGGAAAAGGGCACTCAGCGCTGTATGGTAGCTTCTCGCTCTCTCTAACAGTCCTCCGTATTAAAGGGGTTGTCCCGCGGCAGCAAGTGGGTCTATACACTTCTGTATGGCCATAATAATGCACTTTGTAATGTACATTGTGCATTAATTATGAGCCATACAGAAGTTATAAAAAGTTTTTCACTTACCTGCTCCGCTGCTGGCATCCTCGTCTCCATGGTTGCCGTCTAATTTTCGCCGTCTAAAATGGCCTAATGGCCAAATTAGACGCGCTTGCGCAGTCCAGGTCTTCTCCTGTTCTCTATGGGGCTCCGTGTAGCTCCGTGTAGCTCCGCCCCGTCACGTGCCGATTCCAGCCAATCAGGAGGCTGGAATCGGCAATGGACCGCACAGAAGAGCTGCGGTCCACGGAGGTAGAGGATCCCGGCGGCCATCTTCAACCGGTAAGTATAGAAGTCACCGGAGCGCGGGGATTCAGGTAAGCGCTGTGCTGTTCTTTTTTTCAGTCCCTGCATCGGGGTTGTCTCGCGCCGAACGGGGGGGGGGGGGGGTTGAAAAAAAAAAAACCCGTTTCGGCGCGGGACAACCCCTTTAATAGCATGGAGGCATGGGTAAATAGGGCCCAGGGCATGCATCAGGCCATCGCCCAGCCTCTTCCATCCTGGGGCTCTTTGTAGGACCAGCACAGTTTCTCCCACTCACTAAAAGTCTCTCAATTTTCCCAGACCCCAACCAACTTGCAGACTGGCAAAGACTACACGTAGACTGACCTTTACAAGAGGATCCTTGCTAACTAACTCCCTCACCTTGCATCCTTGCATACACATTTATGAAAAATGGTCACGTGACATACACAAAGATACATTTTCCAGACATAACCCAGACATTAACCCATCTAGTGCTGCAGAGCTGCAATATACATCAAATTCATACAACACAGAAGACACTGATAATACAATTGCACAAGACAAAAACACACGCACTAATGGAAGAGCCCCATTAACTCTGGGCCACTCCACTGCCACATGTCATTTTTGCCGCCGTGAAACCAAGACCCTCCTCAAAGATGGCGGAATTGCGGTTTTTTTATTTGCAATTGCGGGCGCAGCTCTCACTGATGTCAATGAGACCCCAGCCTGCCACTACACAGGGGTCAGAGCTTCTGCTCCATTTCTGGTTTGTCTTGCAACTGTTAGCGGGCACTGCCTGGAAAACCGCTTTAAATAGTACTATAGAAAAATACAACGAAAAAAAGCCAAGTCTTATAGGGTTAATTGCTCAGCGTTGTAGTAAATTGAACTATCTAGCAACGTAAGCCCATTGTACACCGGAGTAACCTTGTCAAGTTGGCGTGGATCAGGGCTGAAGAGAGCTTTGTTCTACCTCCGTATAGTAATCAGCCTTATAACAACTGAATGGCTAATTGTTTCTCTGAATGTTTCTGAAGGAAGGAAGGATGCCTCTCACCTATTATTTGTGAACCGTTGTATAAATACACTACAGGCATTTGTGTCATAGTTTTTATATTTGCCATTGCCAATACTATCCTCATCTTATTCATAAAAGAGGCGACAATACCCATTCACCACGGTACATGGAACCTATGAACAATGGAGCGTGATCATTGTGTATGACATACTACTTGTAAAAAGTTTTGCACCTCACTATAATAAAACAGTTCTGCATAGTTTGTATATTAGTATTTCTACTGTGTACTTAGAACACATTATGGGTCTCATTTATCAAAACTGTCTCAAAGAGATTGTCTTGGCTGCTCATAGCAACCAGTCATGTTTGACGCTGTTGAATATTTGAAATGCTCTGCACAATGATGCTTCCAGTATAATAGATTATTTCTACTGTATATTAATTATTATTCATTTACTTAGGAAATATTGAGACAAAGGATTTGAATAGTAATCTCTTCATTTCATATATCTGTGTAGTCAGACTTAAAGACTCTTTGAAGTCCGGAGATGTAAGTGTTATACTTACCTTTCCGCTCGTTCCCCCGGTGTGAGCGCTGAAAGCGGCTACTCTATGCATTGAGTAGCGCTGCTAAGTAGGCCTCCCATTATAAAATTAGAACAGGCGGACTACTCAGTGTAACATTTATATCCTCGGACTCAGCGCGTCACCTACTTTTAGCCTACAAGCTTAGGTAATACGGTCCGGTTCAGATTTGGAGACTCTTATTGCGACCAGTGCAGGCCGGTAGTGTGAACAGCGGAAGCCAGAGGTTGGTACATGGTTAGTATCAGTTGCGTTAGAAAGGGGCATTCAGGTAGCATAGTCAGGAAGCCAGTGGTTGGTACATGGATGGTATCAGTTGCGTTACAAAGGAGCATTCAGGTAGCATAGTCAGGAAGCCAGAGGTCAGTATATGGGTAGTATCAGTAGCATTACAAAGGAGCATTCCGGTGGTATGGTCAGGGGAAGCCAGAGATCGGTATATGGGTAGTATCAGTTGTGGTACAAAGTAGCATTCAGGTAGCATAGTCAGGACGCCAGAGGTCGGTATATGGGTAGTATCAATAGCGTTACAAAGGAGTATTTCAGTAGTAAGGTCAGGGGAAGCCAGAGATTGGTATATGGGTAGTATTAGTTGTGGATCAAAGGAGCAGACAGGTGGTATAGTTAGGAAACCAGAGGTCAGTACATAGGTAGTATTGGTCGCAGTACAAAGCAGCAGACAGATAGCGGAGTCAGGGGAAGCCGGAGGTGGAAACACAGAAGCAGCAATTGTAGAAGGAGGAGCACGCAGGTGGAGGAGCTTGACTACAGGTTGGGAGCATAATAATCACACAGGGAGGAAATGGGAGGCCAGGTTTACATAGGGTGTCTAATCAAAGCAGGAACCAGTAATGCAGATAGGACCTGGACTGCAGGAGCAGGGACTAAGATAAGGTTCAGCAGGGGAGCTGTACAGAGGGCAAGATAGCTCAGTAGGGAGAGCTGCTGCTTGGAGCTCAAGAGTTGCTGAGTTCAAGCTCTGACTTTAGGTTCCTTTTAGATTAGCCGATTCTCATTAGAACGTGTGAGCGGCATCACCATTAACTCATTTGAGCTCATTCAGCCTGTTTAGGCAAATGCGTCGTTAACTTGTTCAATTGAGAATCGTTCAGTCCTTTCAGTGAATGAGAGGGACTGAATGATTGCTGTTTAAAACCAATGATTAGTAAACGAGCCAACAATGGTTTTTATGCCTGCATAAAATGAACACCGAATGAAAAGTGAACGATTCTCGATCGTCATTGAGTTGTTGGCTCGCATTTCGAGAAAATGATTAACGTTCACTTTCGATCTTTTTAAAACCATTTTTTGGACAATAATCGTTATGTCTAAAAGCACCCTTAGCTTACAGTGCTAAAAGTAGGTGACAGATTCCCTTTAAAGGGGTTTTCCCACAACTTAAAATTGTTCCGCAACTACTCTGTCCTTCCAAGTTGCTGCTGACCAGGACATATGGCTACTGCAGCCAATCACTGGCTTTAGAAGGTCACTACTGTGGTCAGTGATTGATTGCAGCAGTCATATGTCCTGGTCGGCAGCAACCAGGGAGGACACAGTGGTTATGAAGCAATTTTAAGTCATGGGAAAACCCTTTTAGGTGCTTAGGTTGTGTTGGTGTATTCTTTTAATGTATACATACAGAATGTTTCATCGAGTGATTAAAGCATTTTGTAGGAATATTGGCCCATGTAGATGATAAGCTTCTTGCTACATACTAAATGGAGGTCTTGACATGCTTTGGTAAGCTAACAGAAAGGGGTCATCAATTCATGCAGCTTGTGCCAAATTCTGCCCTCCCATCAACATGATGCAACATAAATATTATTCATCTGACCAGGCAATGTTTTGCCACTGCTCAGTGTTACAATTTTTGTGCTTTTTTGCCCACTGGAGTCTTGGCTTTCTGTTTCTCTTAGACAGCAATGGCGCTGGAACTGGTCATTTGCCATTATATTCGATCTGTGATGACTTGCTCCTGCAGACATGTTAGTTGGAGAACCAGCAATATATTTGGCTGCAATTTGCTTGATTATGCAGAGCTTGCTTATCCGAACCATTTTTTACATCCTCCTCTGACCTCTTTTAGGTGACCAGTTGTTTCCATCCACAGCATTTCCTTTCGCTGGATGTTTTCCCTTGATCACAGCACTCTCAATATACTTTCCATACTGATACAGTAGAAAACACACAAGGTCGTCAGTGAAATCCCGGCCCCGGCTAGTTTAGCACCGATTACCAGGCCTCATTGGAAGTCACTCTGATTTTCCAGATTCACATTAAAACTGATCCACAGAAAACTTGTCACTTGATTTTATGCTGCACTTTGGGGTCACGGGGATAGCTTGCATACCGTGAAGAGCTAGATAGACTGACTTTCATTGGCCAACTGAAGTAACCATAAACCCTAAATATAAACAGGGTACTTTCTGTCAAGTAGGAAGGGTCGTAGTTAGAGTTGAGTGAGCGTACGCTGCCGAGCTTGATGCTCATTCGAGTATTAGAGTACTCGATGGTGCTCGTTACTCTAACAAGCATCAAGCCATGTTCGACCCCGCCCCAGTTTTGGCTCCTCCCTGCTGTGACGTGCCTGTTTTGGCCCCTCGCTGCCGCGACGCAGCGCACGTCATTAGCAAATTTTTTGTCTGGCAGGGGAGAGAGAGAGAGAGAAAGAGACGAACCTAGGAAAAAAAACTCGGCACCCGGCGTCCCACATACAAAAATGCTCGAGTCTCCCATTGTAGTCAATGGGGTTCGTTACTGGAGTAGACCTCTCGAATTTTACGAAAAGCTCGACTCGAATAACGCGGACCCAAGCATTTGGGTGCTCGCTCATCTCTAGTCGTAGTATATGTGATGTGTCACTACTAAGTTCTAACTTATGGTTCCATGGCTATGCAGAGGTTTGCTGTATGTTGCAATCACATTTCTGGCACTGCAACAGACCCTTTAATCATCCCTTATGGTTATTTGACGTCTTCCACATATAATCTAATATAAGAAACCTTACAGGCTTTTCCGTGCACCACACTTTGACCCCCTTCCATGACCTTTGGTGGATGATTTTGGTGTCTTTAGATTTGTGACATCCTCACCACCACCAAAAAATAATAACATTTGAGTTTAATATATTGAGTGACCCATCAGGCCAGGTCAAAGTTACTATGTTAAGTCTAGCAGCGCTGTTGTGCTTCAGCCTTTCTGCACCGCTAGGGAGGGTCAAGCATTGCTAAGCGATGTTCATATGAAGTGCTTACTAGAGATGAGCGAACGTACTCGGTAAGGCCGATTTCGCAATCGAGCACCGCGATTTTCGAGTACTTCACTACTCGGGTGAAAAGTACTCAAGGGCGCTGTGGGGCGGGGCGTGGCGTGGTGGAGCGGGGGGTAGCAGCGTGGAACAGGTGGGAGCTCTCTCTCTCTCCCTCTCCCCCCCGCTCCCCTCTGCAACCCCCCCGCTCACCCACAGCGCCCCCGAGTACTTTTCACCCGAGTAGTGAAGTACTCGAAAATCGTGGTGCTCCATTGCGAAATCGGCCTTACCGAGTACGTTTGCTCATCTCTAGTGCTTACCCATCTGTTGCCGTGTCCCCAAAACATGGGAGACCAAACTATGGACGGCGAGCAGTCCAAGTGGTACGCTCAGACGGAAGTTGGTCCACTGAAAATGTAGTTTATCCTGAAGCCCTTGCCAATGAATTAGTTCTTCAAACATTTACAACCATTTCTCCAAACATTTTATGTTCGGGTCAATCTAGTATATATAAATAGGCCTGTACTTCTGATATGTTCTCTCTAATGGAAGTGAACATTCATCACGTAGGCAATTTTTTCCATTAAGTTTTTAACAAATTGAGTTTGTATTTTTCGCGCTCGTATATCCGGTCGTCAATCTGTTTCTTTTTTATTAATCGTTAAAAATGGAATTAAAAGGAATTATTCCTCCTTGAAGAAAAACTTTGCTGTTCTCTGCACATTCTCCAGACTTATTTGTACAAGCCACTTGGTTTTATTGAATCATTCCGCAGCTTACTACATATTGACTTTAGCATAAACGTCGCGCACGTCTTCTATATTTGAAAGGGGGAGGGGGTGGGAAGAGAATAAATAGCTATAAAATGCACACGTTTCTGCCTAAGCGAAAATCTTCTCCTCCATCCAGTTCATGCTCATTGACACATTGCTTCACTTGACTTTCTCGGGAAGTGTAAACTTGCTTTACAATGCCAAAAACTAGATTGGCTGATGTGATTTATTGTGAAAACAAAATCTATAACAGATTCTGTACAACGTTGCCAGACGCCGCCGAGGTGGCTTCATCTGTAACATTTGTAAAAGGCTTTAGATAACTCTTGATTTATGACACATAATAATATTTATACTGATCTTTTTCCCATTTTGCATGCTTTCGACTCTTTCTGTTTCTATAGTATGGATAAAAAAAAACAAGATTGTAAGTCAAAAAGTTAAGTAAAAAGAAACATTATGGATTATTTTATATTAAAAGCTTCTTCTACAATAGAAATTATTTCCCATGTGGGTTTTGTCACCGCTATAATAATCCACTTCGTAATAAAAACAAATAAACTTGAGAGACCCGAGGCATTTAGTATAATGAGGGAGCCAGTGTCCTTCCGAGGTGTTTACTTAAGATTCCTGCAAAGTACTAGAAGGAAAGACATTGATATATTAGTCTAACTTTTTGAAAATGTACATACATTGCTGTGGTATACTCGTAAGGGGGGTACAAGTTGTTAGTGTTCCATGTTAAATATTATCTTGTTTTTCATAGTACTCTTTCTTTAAGAGGGGGGGTGAGAATGGAGGAACAGAGCTGAGCAGGAAGGAACAAAAAGTGCAGAGGGTCTAGGAAGCTGCTAAGCTTTTTCCGAGTTTGGGCAATTACAGTCCTATGGACAATACTCTCTGGGAAAAGAGTAACAGGGTGGTTAGGATGCCTGGAAGGCGCAACGCTCATATTCCTCCATTTCTTCCTCTCCGACTACCATAACCTATGAATTAACCCTTGGTCAATCATGACTTTGATTGATAAACCAGTCTGTGAGAGACTGAATTATCCCGAATTACCGGGTTACAGCTTTCTTGTTCCTTGTTCTATGGTTAATAAACCTGTTGTTTGTTCTGCAATGATGACATCTGTAAAATATGTTACCAACCCCCAGAGTCTCTATGCCATGGCCACTGACTGGGTCCACTTCAGGATTCGGCTTTCACTCAAAGCCATGTAGGCAAAATTGTGCTACAAGTCTCTGGTGTCACAGCCGGCAGAAGCTGTGGATAAAGGGACTATGACCTTTCTAGCAGAGCCTGGTCTGGCTCTTCCTGCCATTGAGTCAGGCCAGCTTGATGCCCACATGGCTATTCCCAACCCTGATACCTCAGAATTTACCCCCTGCAGTACACTTCATATTTCCTATAGATATATAGTACTAGTATAGAGCCATTAGCTAGACCCTCTCCAAGGTTTCCATTTAAAGTACCTTGCTCCATACAGATATATTATCAGGGTTCCTTGGCTCATTATTCACATCTTGCACCTTCTCGTAGTCCTTTGGGACCTCTGAACCCATTTTGGATCTGCTTGATTACTTAATGAAAACTTGGGTTGATAAAATAATCATTATGCCCTTTCCTACACACTTCGCCCCATCAGATCTTTTAATGTGTGGAGCCACGGTTGCTACAGGGAACCCACGACTGGTACATTGAGGCATAGGGAACACCATAAATACATGCAAGGTATAAAAAAATGTAATAGAGCTCAGATTTCCATATTTTCATGAAATAAGGTTCTTACTGTCTTTAGCAAATCCCAGTGGTCTCTTCACCCACTCAAATGCCTCTTCTTCACATTATTTTGGTATCTATTTGGGAAAAAAAATATATTTTTCACTGATTTATTGAGTGTGATTTTTTTTTTTAAATGGCACAAATTATGATGCGAAAATGTCAACTTTTGTTAGATGCTGCATGTGTTTCAGAAAAGAACATTCTTGAAGACACATGGTGCGCGCTATGAAAGACAGTTTTTGCATTTTTTGGAGTGTTATTTTATGCTCTTTTCTTTATCCGCATGCTATTGGTTCGATTTATTATTTTGCATAAGGCTTACTATTTTTTTTTTCAGGTTTGTCATTCAGGACTTCAAAAACAGGTATCAAGGCTTTTAATCACTGCAGGACCTATGTCCTCACAGAGCAATGTTCGCCTTGATAATGAACCGAGCAGAGAGCAGATCCTGAATTCAAACGCATCTGAAGATCAAACATATTTCTAAAAATGTTCAGAAGAGATAGCAAATGTATCCACCAGCTACTACATGTTTATAACCTGAATATACACTGAATGGCCACTATATTTGAGACCCCGGCTCTTTCACGATTGGAGCTTCCTGTTTTGGAAATTAGAGCCGTTAACCCGGAGTGCAGCATAAAAACACGTGACAAGTTTTCCGTGGATCAGTTTCAGTGTGAATCCACATTAGATGGGAAAATCAAGAGATCTGAACGACTTCCAACGAGGTCCGGTCATCGGCACTAGACTAACCGGGACCGGGATGTCACTGCCAGCCTTGTGGGGTTTTCTCATGCAGCAGTGTGGAGAGCATAACGAGAATGGTGTGAGCAAGGAAACTATTCAATGAAAGGGAATAGAGAGGAGTGAGTACACTCCCTAAGGCACATTACTCGAGCGAGTAGTGCCTTAGCCGAGTATTTCCCTGCTCGTTTCTAAAGATTCGGGGGCCGGCAGGGGGCAGGAAGTGGCGGGGAAGAGCGGGGAGGAACGGAGGGGAGATCTCTCTCTCCCTTTCCCCTCTCCCCCCCCCCCCCCCGCTCCCCGCCGCAACTCACCTGTCACCGGCGCCGGCCCCCGAATCTTTAGAGATGAGCGGGAAGATACTCGGCTAAGGCACTACTCGCTCGAGTAATGTGTCTTAGCGAGTATACTCGCTCATCTCTAAAAGGGAACCTTATGGATCTAAAAAACTCATCCAGAAGAGGATCTCAAGAATCGTTGATGAACAGCCAAGCCAAATGCAGCCAACTACAATGCTGGTGCTCCAACTAACGTGGCAAATGCAAAACTTGTCGTTCCTTATCATGGATGGAATGTAACAGCAACCGACCAGTTCCAACGTTGTTCCTGTCTAATAGGAACAGAAGGGTGAGACTCCAGAGAGGAAAGGATGGCAAAACTTGTGTCACTGATTTCTCTAGCCTGATGGGAGGTCAGACTTTGGCATGAGCAGCATGAATTGATGAACCCTTCCTGTCAACTGATCAAAGCATGTCATTAACTCCATCTAATCTGCAGCAACTACAAGAATCTTCCCGCCACATGGGTCGTTATTCCTGCAGGACAATTTTAACACCTAGTGGAATCTATGCCACGACGAATTGCTATGGTTCTGAAGGCCAAAGAAGGTCCAACACGCTTGATGAAGCCTTCCTGCCAGCTGGTCAGAACCTGGCAGTACCTCCATATAACATAATTATTGACAACTACAAGAAGATTCCTGTCCACATGGGCCAATATTCCTGCAGAAGAATTTCAACATCTAGTGGAATCTACACCACAACGAATCGCTGCATTCTGAAGGCCAAAGGAAGTTCAACACATGACTAAATGGGGGTCTCCAATAAAGTGCCCATTCAGTGTGTATATACTGTATAGTATGGACCATTGCATAGCTATTGGGGTCAGAAGAAGAGCTAGCGGTGTCATCAGGGTCCTCATGCCTGAATTTCTATTCAGATCTAACATATAAATCCTAAGTATGAGTATAGTCGGTTAATTTATCAATCCCGAAAACCCCTTTAAAATTACATCCCCCTTTTCCTAATCCCCCTACCATATTTGTCCGTATCTTTTTTTCTTTTCTACAGATGAACAGCCCAACACAATATGTACGCAGCACCGTGGTGTGAATTAGATCACATCATTTGATCCTAATTATCACCTAATGGTATTATCACCTTCTAATTAGATTTTGGCTAGAGAAAGGCAAAAAGCAGGTGAAAATCCCATCCGTTGGTGGTGACATCAGATGACATGGATCCCCCATAGTGCTGATATCTGTCACCTGTAGTACAGAAAGATGTTAACTAGATGAATACATGGAAAACATTCACAGCCATATGGTCAGGGCAATAATTAAAATAAGATGATGTAGTGCAATACAAATCCATACACTGTAGATGCGGAAGCTTCTGGGCTCCAATACAAAATTTGTAACAGGACCCTTAAGAACACTAAGCTCTTCTTATGTAGCTGAAGAGCCTTTAGACCCATCTTAGCATCAGTGCCAAATATAACTGTTACCTCTGCACCCCCTATATCTACACCCATACTTATTAGAAGATGGATGTCTTCTATCTGGAACTTCTAGTACAGGGGTATCAAACTCATTTTCACCATGGGCCACATCAGCATTATGGTTGCCTTCAAAGTTCTGTCCATAAGGGCTCATTCACACGGGCGCATTTGTTCTGTGTCTTATGCGTGTATTTTTTATGTGCATCAGGAGCGCTATCTTTTCTCCTTAGGGAGAGCACCTACAAGGTGAGTGAGGAGGCTTATAAGGCCAACCATGCTCCTCTGGGTAATATGCAAATAAGGGAAATGGAACAATACCTCTGCAACACCACCTATTGGAAGGCAGCATTCGGGCAAGTCATTTTTTTTTATGTGCGCAATATGGACAGCTCAATTCGCGATGATGTGGATTGGGGTATTCCGACATGCGTTTTTCACATGTTTTTTTTACGCACGAGAAAGAAAATCATCCTATCTTGGTCCATATTATGGACTGAAATTGCCCATGAAATTTAATGGGATTGCATAAATACAGATTGAACATGCATAATACATGTGTGTTCAATGCGAGGGTTTCTTTTTGCACATGTGAAAAAAACCATAAAAAGGTCAAAATACACTGCAAATATGCAGAGTTTCGGTCTCAGAGAATGCTGCGTATTTCACGGACCGAAGCTGCATACATCTGTGTGAATGAGCCCCAAATGTAACTACTTCGTAAAATGGCTGTGGGGCTGTGTGCACTGTTATGTTGTTTCTCCCTTTCCATCTTTTTAGCACTAAGTTTCGTAATTTGGAGGATGGCTTGGGGGCCCGAGTACGGCTGTCAGAGCTGTGTCACTAGAGATGAGCGAGTATACTCGCTAAAGGCAATTGCTCGAGCGAGCATTGCCTTTAGCGAGTATACTCGCTCATCTCTATGTGCCACCACTTGTAAGATATTAAGCAGAGTGCTGTGGAGGTGCCCGCAGAGCTCAAAATGCAAGATGGCACTCATTTCCTCTGTCAAGTGCTGGCTGCGTCCTTCAGGAAAAGTAGAGAGCCAGTCCAGTACTTCTGTGTCCGGACCTGGTCGACAGCTACATAAAATCATGTGCTGGGATGGATTCTGCCTGTGGGCCTTGAGTTTGACATGTTTTCTAGCAGAATTGGCAATTATTCTCATTAAGTGACATTTGATTATTCATGAACTGGAGACAAACTAATTTTTCTAGGGCTAGCTTGCAGAATCCGGCACTGGGATAAATCTTTAATGGATCGTTATCTAATTGTGGGGTTCTGTATAACTACACTGGTCCACAAGTTAGAAGGATGGTGAAAGTGCAAATTGAGCAGAACCTATAGAAATAAAAGATCCCTTTGGTTCTGCTTAGTGCTGGACCTACAGGAAGGGGTGGAGCATGACACAGTGATTCAAAGAACATGAAGTAGAAAACGTATGCTCCGCCCCTGAGGTGCTGTTCTAGCTATAATTCAAGGTATCAGTTTTGACCAACGCGTTTCTTTAAATGATACAAAGTAAATGTAATGTTGCCATTAAGGGAGGAATAACCTGTCCTGCTAACTCACATCTGCAATCCGTATTTACGCAGGCGACTCTGGCTAGCAACATCTAGAGACCATAGGCATTCACCCTTTTAACCCCTCCAAGTGGGATTTGATTTTCACCTGCTGAAATATCCAGAGTAGCTGTTGATTGGTGAAGCAAACGGGTAACAGACTGACTCAGACTGGCTAGGGAGTCAGTACTGGGAAATCAGAGAAGAATATGAGAGCTGAACAATAAATGAGAATTGGAGTCAGACACAGAGCAGGCTAAAAAACAGAAAGAATACGAGGTACAAGATATGGCCAACCGTGGCCAGCCTTTGCTATGTTCAAGCTGTGCAGTCACAGAGGCGCCAGTCACCAGCTTGTAGGCAAAGGCATCAGACGGAAGTAGGCTGGGGATGATTGCCCTACTTAGGTCTGTCCAGCTTCCTTGTGGCAGCATCTGCTCTGATGTTCCAAGTCATCGTTGTCAGCCTACAATGCCACTGCAACACAATTCCTTATTTCTGCTACTATGTTTATGTTATGAGCTTGGTTCTGTTGCCATATTTATATATACTGACTTCGGATCTGGTGATGTATTCATGTTTAGGTTTGCTTTGGTACCGTATTTATATACTAAACTTGGTTCTTGTGAATTATTTATTTATTGAGCTTTTCTGGTGCTATACTCATGTTATGAGCTTGATTCTGCTCTTATATATATGTACTAAGCTTGATTTTAGATCTGTATTTATGAAATAAGTTTGGTTCTGGTTCTGTATTTATATATTGAGCTTGGTGCTTGTCCTGTATTCATGTTATAAGTTTGGTTCTAGGGTGTATTTATGTTATGAGCTTGCCTCTGGTGCTCTATTTTATGTTATGAACTTGTATCTATGTACTAAGCTTGGTACTGTTGCTGTATTTATATTATGAGTTTGGCTCTGGTGCTGTATTTGTTATGAGCTTGTATCTATGTACTAAGCTTGGAACTGGTGCTGTATTTATGCCGTGAGTTTTGCCCTGGTGCTGAATTTGTTATCACCTTGTATCTATGTACTAAGCTTGGTACTGGTGCTGTATTTATGTTATAAGTTTGGCCCTGGTGCTGTATTTATGTTATGAACTTGTATCTATGTACTAAGCTTGGTACTGGTGCTGTATGGGATGCTACAGCATGATATGGAAAGCATTTGCTGTAGAACCCAGAGGCGGATGCCGGCTCCAAATTCAGCAATGCAAATCCGGCCTTGTGCAACCTTATATATATTCAGCTTATTCCCAGTGCTATATTTATGTTAAGAGCTTGGTTCTGGTAAAATATTTATTCATTGAGCTGTTTGATGTGGTCATGCTGCTATCTTGCTGCTTTCTGCACCAACAGATTACAGACAGACTGCCTTCAGAGCAATATATGTAATTTTTTCTTATAAGAGGGCAACAAAAAAAATTCTGTACAGCATGCCATCTAACCTAATCCCGGCACTGCTGATTCTACTAGTCCATTTAGAAAATACTATTGTTTTTATGTATGTTTTTACTCAGACCTGAGAGTAAATATAAGTCATCATTACCTTCCTCCATTTGACAATGACCCAATTTGTTCTCCACTGTTAGTCCCACGGTGATGCAGCTGGAGTGTCTCTGAAGTCAATAGCACGCTCAAAAGAAGGACTGCAAATTTTTATCTTTCCAGCTATTTACAAAGCCTAATGTCTCCATATAAGTAATAGTCTCTGAGTCAATACATTAGCTGTCTAGACTGTGCTGCCAGCAGTGTGATATATTCAAATAAGTTTTGCAGTCTGACCCATTGATAAATTACAGACTAGAGACGTTTGTGCCGATTTGCCAAATCAACCTGGAATTCTATCTTATTTGCTTTTTTGAAACCCCATTTCCTTCATTGTTTTACACGGGGAATACCGATCCATAATAAGAAATTTACATAAACATTGATCTTAGAGTGGGTGAGTTTTGGATGTTTTGCTCTGATTTACCCTATGTCTAGCAATCGGTAGATGTCCGTTTCTCATAGGAAAAATATGTCTGTCCAAGTGCCCAACCGAAGGATTCCAACTAGAGATGAGCGAACATACTCGTTTCGAGTAATTACTCGATCGAGCACCGCGATTTTCGAGTACTTCCGTACTCGGTTGAAAAGATTCGGGGGGAGGCGTGGCGGAGTGGTGGGTAGCAGCGGGGTACAGGGGGGAGCCCTCTCTCTCCCCCTCTCCCCTCCCACTCCCCGCTGCAACCCCCCCACTCACCCACGGCGCCCCCCGAATCTTTTCGCCCGAGTACGGAAGTACTCGAAAATCGCGGTACTCGGGCGAAAAAGGGGCGTGACCGAGTAGGCTCGCTCATCTCTAATTCCAACGTGTTGCTAAAGGAATTGTGAAAATTAGAAGGAAGATGAGACCACATTCGAGTCTTTATTCCTCCAAAGACATAATAGCCACATTTTTTTAACCAAAAGGGTCCTTAATTGAGATGAGCGAGCACCCAAATGCTCGGGTCCGCATTATGTAAGTCGAGCTTTTCGTAAAATTCGAGAGCTCTACTCGAGTAACGAACCCTATTGACTACAATGGGAGACTCAAGCATTTTTGTATGTGGAACGCCGGGTCCCGAGCTTTTGTTTTGTTTTTTCCATGGTTCGTGTTTCTCTCTCTCTCTCCCCTACCCCTTCCCGCAAGATCGAAAATTTTCAAGTGACGCGAACTGCGTCACAGCGTGGAGGAGCCAAAAGCTGGGGCGGGGTCGAACGCGATTTGATGCTCGTTCGAGTAACAAGCACCATCGAGTACGCTAATACTCGAACGAGCATCAAACTCGCCAGAGTACGTTCGCTCAACTCTAGTCCTTAAACTAATATTAAAAACAAATCAGCGAAAATGGACACTCTCAATACTTTCATCAAATTCACCAGGGAAATGCGTATGGCTTTTCTTTTTGAGGCATAGTCAAAATGCAGCGTCCAATCAGAGAAAGAGACTATAGCGCTCGGCAATCTCTGGTGCTCTTAGTAAGGTGAATGGAATGCAGTGCGCTCCTTTTATTCGGGGACCAACCAGGGCACCCCGTTCTAGTGGTCAGTGGGGGTTCCAGCGTCTGGACCTCCACCGATTAGCTAGTTATCCCCTATTACATGGATAGGGGACTACTTGCTGGAACTGGAATCCCCCTTCAAGGACAGATAGTCAGAAACATGTTGGCCTATCAAGGAGTGTGAGCTTGTGCCTATGTATGTGATGTTCTTTAACCCCTTAACGACCAGCCCATAGTGTTTTTACGTCCTGCCCAAGTGGGCTTTATTCTCTGAGGACGTAAAAACATGCTTCCTGCAGAGACTAAAGCCACGTGGGCTCTGGACGTGACAACTCCATGCTGTCAGTGCCCGCAGGTAGCCGACAGCATGGAGCTGTCATCCTGGGCTGCGGGGACACCCCCCCCCCCCCCCGGCATTGCGATCGGAAAAGCGCCGATTGCAAAAAAGTAAATAAAGCAGTGAAAAAAGATAGATATTCAGCTGCCCTGATGGATCGGATCCATCAGAGCAGCTGAAAATTCTTACCTAGCTTGTCGGCGGTGTCCCCCGGAGATCTGGTCCTCCCGGACCCGCCGGCGGCCTTCTGCGCATGTGCGCCAGACGATTACGTCAGGCGCATGCGCAGAAGCCCGGGAGCCCCCGGCAAATTCAAAACCTCCTGGCTCCCGGCTCCTGAAGGTAGCCGGGAACCAGGAGGTGTTACCGGGGACCGTAAAAGTGCTAGTTTCACCTCCCCTCATGGTTCGGATCCATGAGGGGAGGTGAAAATACTCACCTAAGTCCTCCCCGATGTCCCGATGGTCCGGGACCCGAAGTCCCCCTCTGCGCATGTGCGCCCGATGATTGACATCGGGCGCGTGCACAAAGGGGCTCGAGCCCCGGGAAATTCAAAATCCCTTTGCTCCTGGCTGCCATGTGTAGCCAAGAGCAAAGGGATGTCACTGGGGACATGATCACTGTCATCCAATGGATAACAGTGATCATGTAAAGTTTAAAAAAAAGTGTGAAAAGTAAAAAAAAGTTAAAAAAGTTTAAAAAGTTTTAAAAAGTTTAAAAAAAGTTTAAAAAGCGTACGTTTCATCTCCCCTCACGGATCATATCTGTGAGGGAGGATGAAAGTATGCACATAAGGCCCCCAGATTTATCCGCGGACCTTACCCCAGCTTCTGCGCACACGCCCGTCGCCAAAATGGCGGACGCATGCGCAAAAGCTGTGGATTGCCAGGATAATTGAAAATCTCCCTGCTCCTGGCTACAAAACTGAGCCAAGAGCCTGAAGATTTCACGGGGGGGCCGCGGTGAGCGGTTCCTGGTTACGTGTTCGCCGTTATACAATGGATAATGGCGATCACGTAAAAGTTTTTAAAAAAAATTGAAGTTTCATCTCCTGTCACCAATGCGATCGGTGAGAGGAGATGAAACTTTTTACCGGAGGCCTCCGTATTTGCACCCCGACGCGATCCTCATCCGTGAACTTACCCGGATTCTGCATATGCGACCGCCGGCAAAACACCGGACACATGCGCAGGAGGCGGGGAGCACAGGAAACTTAAAATCTCCTTGCTCCCAGCGACCAACGGTCGCCGAGAGCCTGGAGCAGTGACGGGTGGCCTCGTTGAGCGGATCCCGGTCACTTGATAAAAAGGTAGAGATCTACCTTAGGCCGGTCTCACATGACCGGATAGGAATGACGGATTCCGCATGCGTCTGATCCGCGGTATTACGCAGATCAATCGCATTGGATTACACAATTCCTCTCACATTAGCGGGTCGGAATTGTGTAATCCACTCGCAGAAAAGAGAACGCAGCAGGTTCTATTTTACCGCAGATATCTGCAACATAGAGCCCATTGTGCTCCGTGGTCGCGGATATACCCGCAGCCCATATGCAACTACGTTGTATACGGGCTGCGGGTACCCGCGTCATCGCTAAGCGACGGTGCGGGAAATACAAACAAAAAAAAGGTACTGCGCATGACCGCCTGTGTGAGTAGGCAGTTATGTGCAGTACATTACGTGGCCGTACGCAGGGTCACAGCCGGGCTCACAGCTGGGATCCGCTGCGGGCCTCCGCAAGCAGATTCCGCCTACGGCTGCGTGAGCCCGGCGCTATTCAGACTGCTACCTGTGATACGTATTTTACAAGAAGCCCCAGGAACGCTCGCCTTCCTGCAGTTCCAGGAGCAGCTTGTTGAGCACCTTCTATGTGAGACCGCAGCACCTCATCAAGCTTACGGAGACTCATGGAACGCCACTTTTTACACCCCATACCCGCTACTGAGGTCAAGAAATGACCCCCAAAAAGCATGAGAGGAGGGGGATACCGGTTTTATTGCCCCATGGGCCCATTTCAACCAGCCTCCGTATATACCCCTGTCTTCGGAAATACCACACAGTTCACATTATTACTTTTATCTAAGATTTGCAAACGCCAAAAAGGGCGTGGAGTGTGTGGGGAAGGAATTTTTAGGGAGTCAATTTTTATTCCGTACAAATGAACAATGGGGCCTGGGATTTATTCAGTTGTGCCCTGAAATCCAACGGGTGCTCCCTCCTTTATAGGCCTTGCCATGGGTCCTGTAAGTAAATTAGGGTCACAATGGGTATGTTTCTGAACACGGGACAAACGGGGGTATCCATTTGGGGTGAACGTCCTCATTCCTATGTGCACTGTACAAAAAAACTGTTTTTAAATTTAAAAAATTGCCAAAAAAATTGAAAATCGTAACTTTTTCCTTCTGCTTTGCTTAGATTTATTCAAATACTGTGGGGTCAAAATACGCAGTTCACCCCTAGATAAATTTGTTAAGGGGTCTAGTTTTCAAAATGGGGTCATTTGTGGGGGTTCTTTATAGTTTTGGCCACTCAATGGCTCACTAAGTGGGCAATGGGGCCTGGAATTTATTCAGTTGTACCCTGAAATCTAACAGGTATTCCTTTCATTGTAGGCCTAGCCATGTGTCCTGTAAGTCTATTAGGGCCACAATGGGTATGTTTCTGAACACGGGACATACAGGGGTATCCGTTTTGGGGTGAAAGTTGTCATTTATATGTGTGCTGTACAAAAAACCCTGTTTTTAAATTGACGCAATAGCCCAAAAAATGAAAATCGTAATTTTTTCTTACTGCTTTGCTTAGATCTATTCAAGAATTGTTGGGTTAAAATACACAGTACACCCCTAGATAAATTCGCTAAGGGGTCTAGTTTTGAAAATGGGGTCATTTGTGGGGGTTCTCTATGGTTTTGGGCGCTCAAGAACTCTACAAGTGGGCAATGGGGCCTAAAAGGACTTCAAGCAAAATCTATGTTCTGAAAGCCACTGACTACTCCTTTCATTTTTGGCCCTATTGTGCATGCGGACATAAGATTAGGGCCACAATAGGTATGTCTCTAAACACGGGACAAACAGGGGTATCCATTTTTGGGTGCAAGTCTTCATTCATATCTGTGCTGTACAAAAAAAGCTGTTTTTAAAATGACAGAATTGCCAAAAAAACGAAAATCCTATTTTTTTCCTTTTGCTTGGCTTAAATTCATTCAAAAAGTATGGGGTCAAAATAGCAGTACACCCCTAGATAAATTCCTTAAGGGGTCTAGTTTTCAAAATGGGGTCGTTTGTGGGGGTTTTCTATGGTTTTGGGCGCTCAAGAACTCTACATGTGTGCTATGGGCCTAAAAGGACTTCAACCAAACTTTCTGTTCTGAAAGACACTGACTACTCCTTTCGTTTTGGGCCCCGTTGTGGACTCAGATATAATATTAGGGCCACAATGGGTATATTTCTGAACACAGGAGAAACAGGGGTATCCATTTTGGGGTGTAAATCCTCATTTTCATGTAAACTATAGGAAAAAAATATGTCTTTAAAATGATAGAATTGCAAAAATATGACATTTTACTTTTTCTCCTATAAATTGAATTAATTCTTGAAAAAAAACTGTGGGGTCAAAATACTCATAACACCCCTCAGTGAATAGGGGTGTAGTTTTTAAAATGGGGTCATTTGTGGGGGTATCTATTATTCTGACACTCATGAGCCTTTCCAATATTGACTTGGTGTAGGAAAACAAAGTGTTTCTCAAAATGCTAAAAAGTAATGTTAAATTTGTACGTCTCCTAAATGGTTAAAAAAAAAACGAGTTTTTCCAATGTGTGCCCAAAATGAAGTAAACAGGTGGAAATATAAATCTTAGCAAAAATTTCTATATTATGTTTGCACATATTTAAGATATTGCAGTTGGAATGTTTTAATAAATAAACACAAATTCTATCGGTCTATTTTTTCCGCCTAAATGAAGTACAACATGTGGCGAAAAAACAATGTCAGAATCACTTGGATATGCAAAACCTTTCTGGTGTTTTTCCATGTTAAAGTGACACATGTCAGATTTGCAAAATTTGGCCTGGTCATTAAGGCGCAAACAGGCTTGGTCACTAAGGGGTTAATATAGCTTTGCGTTTGTAATGAAGATCTTCAATCCTGGAGTTCCTTGAATTTTTACCTGAATCCTATTCTGCTCTGGGATTTTACTCCATGCACTGAAGGTCTGAATTCAGACTGGTGAGATGACTATTTGTTGGAATGCTCCTAAAAAGATTTCTAAGTTTAAGAACATCAGGTGATTACAGACATGTTGAAATAGGTATGACAGAGTGTATGAGAATTTTGTAGGTAGGATCTTAATCCTGTTGTTTGCCATAGACATTGCTCAGGTTGGCTGTCCTTTGGATTTATGGACTTCCCTTTACTGTTCTTGTGGGCTCTATAGATAAAAATACACTGACCGACTCTCACGATTGGAACTCCCCTGTATGGAAATTAGAGCCATGACCCTCGAATGCAGCCAGTGACAAGTTTTCCATGGGTCAATTTCAGTGAAAACCCACAATAGTTGGATAATTCCAATGATCTGAGCAACATCCAATGAGGCCTGGTCATTGGTGCTGGACTGGTCGGGGCAGGATTCCACTGCCAACCTTGTGGGGTTTTCTGATGCAGGGGTGTGGAGAATATACTAGGTAAGATATAATCAAGAAAGACATCCATCGAGAGGGGATCTTGTTGATGTTCAAAACGCATCACTGCAGGGATCAGAGGGGGATGTCAAGAATCAGGCAGTGCACAGTCAAGCAAATTGCAGCCGCATTCAAAGCAGGTGATCCAACTAACGTATCCAAATACACAACTTGTCACTCCTAAGCCCAGATGGGCTATAACAGGAGATGACCAGGTCCAGCACCAATGTTATCTAAGAGGAACACAAAGGGAGAAAATGAGCACAAAAATTGATCATTGAGCGGTAGAATAACATCACCCCATCAGATGAATCCAGGTTTCTGTTGCACCATGCTGATTGGGCATTCAGAATTTTGGCAGCATGACTCAGTGACCCCTTCCTGTTAGCTGGTCAGAACATGTCAGGTCGTCCATCTACTTTGCAGCAATTACAAGTAGCTTCTCTTCCACACGGGCCAAAATTTCTGCATATAATGCAATCTACACCACAATGAATTGTTGCCGTTCTGAGGGCCAAAGGAGATCCAACGTTCTACTAGATGGGGGTCTGTAATAAAGTTGCCAGTCAATGTGATCTATAATAGTTCTCAAATACAGCACAATTAGTTCTGCACACTTAGGGCTCAGCCACACAGGCGCATCGGCGCCTGTGATACTGTAGATAGCAGACGACCGTACCTGAAGATGGGCGTCTCTCTGCAGCGCCAGAGGAAAGAACATGTGACCGGCTTAATCAGAAAGACGTCCGTCTTCAGGTACGGTAGTCTTCTAACTGTCAATCACACGGGCACATCGGCGCCGGTGTACGGGTGCCGATGCGCCCATGTGACTGAGCCCTTACTTGCCATGACCTTTTCCTGGGAAACACTGTGGAGCTCACTATACAGCAGTTCTAGTTGGCTAAGTTACTTTATCTGCATTAGGCTGGATTCAGATGACCATATATCGGCTCTGTTTTCACGCCCAGCCGATATACGTTGTCTCTCTCTGAAGGGGGGGAGAGGCTGAAAGAGCCAGGAGCAGTGCTCTGAGCTCCCGCCCCCTCTCTGCCTCCTCTCCGCCCCCTCTGCACTATTTGCAATGGGGAGAGGCGGGACAGGGGCAGGGCTACTTCTCTAAACTTAGCCCCGCCCCTGTCCCACTTCCTTTCATTGCAAATAGTGCAGAGGGGCGGAAAGGGGGTTGGAGAGGAGACAAAGAGGGGGCAGGAGCTCAGTTCCTGCTCCTGGCTCTTCCATCCCCCCCCCCCCCTGCAGATGAGGACACCGTATATCGGCTCGGCGTGAAAACCGAGCTGATACACGGTCGTCTGAATACACCCTTAGGATATAGTTTTATAAAAGTCCCACCGGTGATAGTAATACGCATATACTGCATTGTGTAACAATGGAACAAATTACCTAGATTTCTGCTGTGCCGTGTTCTAATTGTTCTTAGCAGAATTTAATGAATGGCATTGTTCAGTATCAAATTGGAGCAGGTATCACTCCAGCTCAGAGATATTCAATCCTCATAGCACAACACAATAGTTATAAAGAGGTGCAATATAGCTCATCTTCTCTCGTCTTTTTATGGCATATGAAAACAAAGACATGTAATAGAGATTCGGGCCCTACACATGCTATTAATTTAGCGACACTGGGAGATTGCAAAGTGCAAAAGAGTGACATTGAAACTTCTGAACTTAGAGTACTGATTTTCTGCGCTACAGACTCTTCATCACATTAATCATTTATATGTCAACTTTTGGTATTGAAGATCTTGTTAGGCCATGTTCATACGGCTGAGAAAATGACGCGAGATTTGTGCGTTACAAGACAGACAAATCTCGCACAAATATAAATCCCGTTCTTTTAAATGTGCCTAAGATGGGATCACGTAGGCCGGTGCTGACATCGTGATCTCACCCTGGCTCCACTTTCTGATTGTGGGTGGCATGGTGCAACAACCTGATGGTAACTGCTGGACGTCCAGTGACTTACTTCTTCTTTCATGATTGTATCCCTTAAACTGATTATTTTCAACTTTTTCAATTCAAAGTTTAATTAGTTTTCCAGCAGCATAAAACAATTGTAAGAAATACAGATCAAACAGTGGACAGAAGGATGGAGAAGTCAAACAAAATTAGAGAACTTCCCAGGGTAGAGTCCAATATTAAGAGAGTAGAAAAGTGCGCCATAGTTCTCCAAATGCATGACTCAGTGGTAGCCAAAATGGAAGATCCTGGAATATATAAGCTGGAAGACATTGTTTCTGTCAGTAGTTTAGGAAGATGAATGGGGGTATAATCTAGGCTTAACTAGTGGAAATAAAAATGAAGGCGATACCACCAGTCGGAAACAGGTTGGCAGAGAGGACCTAGATAAAGAAGGAAGACATAAAGGATATTTGTGAAGCTACAGAGATTAAAACAAAAGAGCATAAGAGCACATCCAGATGAGAACAGGGTTATGGTATGGAGTTAGCCCGCCAGGGATAATTGTGTATGAGATGACTGGAAGAAGATCCACAGTCCGCTATCTCCATGGTCCTGTCGAAGTGAACGGAACTGTGGTGCACATAAGCATCCATCCACTACCTATCACTTCATGGGTGTTTGCATGCCAGATTAGACTTGGATGTATGGATATCTAAGCCATATATAACATACAAACTCCCCATTAAGATAAAACAAACAAAGGATTCAGCTCCACAAGGTAAATAACCAGCATCACACGTCCAGGAATTTGCTAAAAGTTTGGTTTGTTATAAACCTGAAATGAGCTTTTAGCAAAGTTCTACCGAAAACAAAGTTCTACTAGTTTGGTTTGTTCAACGCTAGACCTGAACACAAGTGTTTAACACTGTCTAAGAATCATAACAGCCCAGCATAATACTTTCAGAGTGTTATACTGGCCTTTTTGGCTCTAAGACAGTGTTATACAACTGTTTTATGGGTTCTTGTGAACTTTGGGTTTGGACCGAACTAAACTTTTTGCAAAAGTTCGTCGAAATGGCCAAACCAAACTTTTTAAAAGTTCACTCCTCACTATCCATGTGTTACGTGTGCTGCTGGGATCTGTAGTTCTAAGCTTCCTCACAGCCCTCACAGGGTAAATTGATTGAGCTGGCTGTGTGAACTGACCCAATCCCCTGGGTCTGTGCTCACATATAAACCCAGCTCCTGGTCAGTCTGAAGATGGTCTTGTACTGTTTGGATGTATCTGTGACCTGTGTCCTGTTACTTGTTCTCTGTTTTGTTGCAGCTTGCTGCGTGATCTGTGCCTTGTGGTTCATGTCCGTTTATTTTGGGTCAGTTTGGTTTGCTGAGTTTGTTTGCTATGTCTGCGCTAGGTTGGCCCCTAAGACCCTCTAGTAGATGTGTCTTGCTAGTGTAGGGACTGCAAGATACGAGGGGCCTTGCCGGGGCTGCAGCTTAAGTTCATTGGCCAATGTACGAACTAACACCTCATATTTATTTTTAGCTTATCATCTGTTACTAGTGGTTACATTTTGGCTGCTCTATGCTGTATATTCTGGCTCTGTGTGTCCTGTGGTTCAGTCCCTGTCATGTGGCATGTGAATGCGTCCTGTTCTAGTGCATGGCTTCTAGGATCAGCTAGGTCCCAGATCCGAAGACCGCTGGGCTGCCCTTATTGGGGCAATGTCCCTGCTTAAGTAGGGCTCCCCAACCTCCCAGTAGCACAGAGTCAGTTGCTTGAAACCCATGTGAATACCGTGTGCAACCTGTGTGCGTCCATCCCACCCAGTCCCTTTTGGTCACGATCGCAACACCATGATTGACAGTGACCTGTCTTAGAACAAGTAAACCAAAAGTACCAGTGACCTTGTATTTAGTGGGATAGATTTAAAACATCAGGTGTTCTTTACTTTACCTCAAGTCAACACCATATATTGCCATAAATGGAAAACCTACATTATAAGATGGAAAGTAATAAGCAGAGAGCATTAGAGGTAATGGGAAGGTCTGGGTCTCCAGCATTTGTGAGAGTCGAGCAACTCTACAATCTTCTGCTTGGAATTTTTTTTGTAATTTTCTTGTATTTAGATCCACATTGTGAACATAAGGTATCAGGAATGAAAATGTCACTTGTGTTAAAGTATCCAAACTCACAAGTACTCGAACAAGGTTTCATACATGCTGTATCTTAGCAACAGCAAACACTCCAGTTCCCCTATTAGGTTTCTCACACATCTTGTATTTTAAGTTTAGTATTCAGGAAAGAAGTGAAGAAGGTTTTGTGGACAGTTCCACATGATTTTGGCAAGTAAACTGTTGAGCTACATCTCATAAGGAAATGTCACATTAATTACTGTAAGATGGGATTGAGATGATATAATCATTGGTGTATGGTTAGTTATGTTTCACCCTAAGGCCTCGTGCCCATGGCCAGGTTGGATTCCGACTACGAAATCTCATAGCGGAATCAGACCCGATGCCAGCCAGAGACCCTATACTTACCTGTCGGGATCCGTGGTGAGTGTCTTCGCCGGTGCAACAGTGCGCATGCACAGTGTAGGGCATGGCATGGCTGGCGATGACACGTATTTGGGGTGACTCGATAATCCATCTGTGGGCATTAGGCCTAACACTGTGATTTTTATTTTAGCATTATCCAGTATGTATATCTAGACCTGGTCCTCCTTAGCTATGTTCAAGCCATGCATTTGCACAGGGCGCCGTCCAACAGTTTGTAGGGAGGGCACCAGGCAGATGTAGGTTGAAGGTGATCACTCCGCTTTAGTCCCCCAAACCAGATGATCTTCTACCTCTGTGTAGTGCCTGTGAAGTTACATGAATCATCCTTCTGCTGGCTCTCTATCCACCCCTCTGATGTTCCGAGGTACTGCTGTTAGCCCGACTGGGCTCTCCCAGTACAATTGCCTAGTTCTGCTGCTGTATTTATGTTATGAGTTTGGTTCTGGGGTTGTTTTTATGTTATGAGCTTGTTTCTGATATTTGATCTATGTGCTGAGGTTTGTTTGTGTTGTATTTATGTTATGAGCTTGGTTCTGGTGATGTATTTATGTTATAAGCTTGGTTCCGATGTTTTATTTAAGTACTGAGCTTGATCCAGGTGCTGCATTTATGTATTTAGATTGGTTTTAGCTCTGTATTTATGCAATAGACTTGGTTCTGGTTATGTATTTATGTACTGAGCTCAGTTCTGGAGCTGTATTTATGTTATGAATTTGGTTTTTGTACTGTATTTATTTTTTTTAGCTTAGTTCAGGCACTGTATTTATGTTACAAACTCGGTTTTGGTTTTGTATATATGTACCGAGCTTGGTTCAGGTGCTGTATTTATGTTATTAGCTTAATTCTGGTGCTGTACTTTTGTTATAAGTTTAGTTTTGGTACTGTATTTTTGCCTGAGCTCTTACGGTGTGAATATGCTGCAGGAGTAGAATTCAGGCAGAACACTTTTCAGTGCAATGTATATAATATATAATTTTTTTTTTTCTTATGACAAGCCGCCAAAAAATAGTTCTACACAAGGTGCCTTCTAACCTAATGCCGGCACTGACTGTAAGTTACTGTGATGTATACAGATTATACTCACTCATTTTAGTCCCTGTCACAAATCGGGTTGACAATCTAAATACCATCTCCTAGGCACAGCAATACACTAGGGTCAATATTAGTATGCTTTTGCCATATGCATAGAGGGAAGTTGAAGAGCCTCAGGCCAACCAACACAAAATTCTACATTTTCTCTACCCTGATCAGATTTGAACCCATGACACCAGTTTTGTAAGACAACAGAACTAATTACTAAGCCATCATGATACCCAACTCTGTTAAAATAAGCCCTTGGGTTGATGGGATCTGTCCTTTCAATGACAACCACAAAATGCTACCGTTGACCTAAAAAACCTATTAATCATTTATGTAATGCTCTTAGGATGCAATGTATTGTCCTTTGACTATGACTTTTAGACTAGATCTCTTAGGTAAGTCTAGTATACATTACAAGGGAAATTTCACTGGCGTTTGAAGCTTTGGCATCCATGGTGTGGTCTTCCGATCTTATCTACAGTATAAAGGCTCCACTTTGATGCCAGACACTGATATAGATAAATTAGCTTCGCTGGGAAGCTGCTCAGATTGTGATGTTGAGGACTGATCATGTTCCATCATACATTTAACGCTTGCCATGATCAAAATGTAATCAGTAAGACTAATTAAACATTGAATCGCTCGGAGTTTGGCTTACTTATGATCAAACACATACTTTATGGGAACAAAGCTGAATAGTACTAGGTGGACCTTGTGTGAAATTAGGGCTAACGTGCGGGGCTGTAATTCATTACTTTGGCTGTCAAGACTTTTATTTCTATATCAATGTATTGAAGTATGTGAATTGAGCAATTGTAATTTTATTTTATAGGATTTTATCTGCTGAAATGTCCAGAATTTTCTAAACTCACTCCTCAGTTCAGAAGACGCCTGACTCTTAAGGACAGATAAAGAGGTAGGATGAAACTTTTGGAAAAGTGTAATGAATATTATTTGCACCAATAGCATTTTTTTCAACTTGTTATATTAAACTTTGTAATTTGGTTAAAAAAAAATCATATTAAAGGTTTGTCTAGGGAGGCAGAATCCTTACCTGGACTTGTGGTGTCGGAAACTCCACTTCCAGCCCAGTTTTGGACACTGGGTCATGTAGTATGGACTCTGTGCTGATCACCTCATTGGAGCGGGCTGGCTGTTCTGCTCATCTTATTTTCTAAGCTCAGTTGTGATAGAGAAGGGTGTGGGCTTTGTTATTAAGATGAGCAGAACAGCCATCCCCTCCGATGACATGACGGGCACAAACAGGTTCCATACCACATGTCTCATGAGTATGGAATGGGTGAGCTAGGAGTGGAGGTTTCAACATTGCAGAATTGGATAAGGATTCTGGCTTCATGAAAAAAGCCCTTTAACCTCTTTAGTGGCACGCCTGGAAAATCTCCGGGGCTTGCTGCACTGACCATGCAGTTAAACCCCGGAAGATTTCCGTGGACAGCTCTAGTGCTGAAATGAGCAGAGCACTGACCTGTTATCTGAAATCTTATGGGGTTTTAATTGCATTGTTGACTCATTTAAAAAAAACTTGCCCTGTGAGGCATGACATGGTAATAATAAACCTGCCACTGAAGGGGTTAATGTAATCTTCTTTGTCCAGAGATTGCTGCTTCTTGATTGCTAGTAGTCAAGGCATGCTTGCTTTAATCTTGCCCAAACATATAAGATAGCCAACAGTTTAGTTATATGGACATGTAAGATGAAGATATGCCAAATACCTCCTTTGCTGTTTTTTTTATCCTACCCCCCTTCAACCTTTGAATTTCCCTGAAGTGAAACTTTAGGGAATACGCTCTTGTGTCCATATACATAAGAATATTAGCATATCACATCTAAATCTGGTGGGCTCTTCCGATAAATACCTGGCTTTCTTAGAACTGTGCAGGATATTGACAAGACAGTCACGCTAATGGAACTTTTTTGGCTGTTTTCTTGTTTTATTGGATAACTATTTGCATATGACCTGATGCCTTCATGCCTTTCGATTATTCTTCCTAAATATATGCAGGTTTATCATTTGAATCAATGTGTATGTGCAATGTCTGTGAACCTACCTGGTGTAAAGAACATGTAGATCTAGATCTAAGCCTATGTTGTCTGTTATGTGCAGTTTGATGTAGGTTCAATAACATATATAGCAAAGATTAAAAAGTTCCTCAATCATAGTGTTGGATAGACGTATGACTGGAAGCTGTTGGGCCCCATTGCAAAATCTATGACAGTGAACCCCAACTATAATGCTTTATTTGTATACCTGGTCTCTTCATACGGGAAGATAGACCTTATTGACCACCTAAGGTTCGACGGCCTAGATACAACGGCCTACTCTGCATGCAATATAGTTACACCCCTAATACCGGACCAGTAAAGAAGGGCCTGGGGTTCATTTTCTACACTGTATGCAATTTATCACCCTCTGATAATAGCATAGTTCCTCTGAAGAAGGGGGCTCCTGCACAGGTTTTTGCAAAGGTGGCCCCATAGCAGATGTATGGTCTTCATCTATGCTGTGCTTGGCTGTTTTGTAGGATAAATGGGCTATTACATGAGTGGATTGTGTTAATTTTCTCTTTTACACGTTGTTCTCGTTTTATGCAACACTTGTTACAGTAAGATTTACTCAGCCAGCATATCTTTTCTTACAGTCCCTGCATTTTTAAGCAACTTTTCTTCGTCAACAGTCAATCTACCAGAAATATGATTGACTGTTGCATTTCCAATCCGTTACTTAGCTGAATGACAATAGGCATCATTTATGAACATATTGCCTTATGTGAATAGATGGAGTATAATCTGCACCTGTCTCAATCAATTAACAGTTCCTTATTTATTAAGAGGCTAAGACAACCTGTGGCTCTCCATCTGTTGTGGAAGAAAAAAGCTCAGAAACTGCTATATCATACAAAAAAATACATGTTATTTCCAATCATTATTATGAAGGCAATGCTATAAATCGTGAATGAAATATGGCAAAAATTGATTGCAAAAAGCATTAGCTTTTGCAGTACAGTTCAGATATACAGATGTATTAAAGGATGTTAAAGCATCTCTGCACTTTCAGTTGACTTTTCAGAGTAAGGGCTTAGTCACACGGGCGCATCGACACCCGTACATGGGCGCCGATGTGCCCGTGTGACTGTGCTCTTACTGCAGGAAGAAGACAGCCGTCTTTCAGGACGGACAACTCCCCATAGCGCAGAAGAAAGAACACATGACCGGCAATGAAGCTGGTCACATGTTCTTTCCCCCGGCGCTGTAGAGAGACGTCCATCCTGAAGTGCGGCCGTCTCCCTCCTGCAGTAACACGGGCGCCGATCCGCTTGTGTAACTAAGCCCTCAGCTGTCATGTGCGTACAAGATGACTATAGCTATTTCTGGTTATTCTATAACTTGCATTGTGCATTTATCACCAGTTCCTCCTCTGCAGGCAATATTTCTGATTCTCAGTTTTCTCTGAGATAGTGGAGGGAGTCTCTCTGCTATGATGGTGTCATTCACTGCACATAGAGAAAACTGTAGACTCTGCTCTCTAGCTCTCTGTAGCAAACACAGACATAATATCATCATGGAGGACAATACAGCTGGACAACACATGAATTGCCTAGGAATATTGTTATATGGGTCTAGAAGAACTCTGTGTCATCAGAGAAACATAAGACTGAGCAGTGGAAATGTGATTTTAGGCCCTATAAGCTAAGCTTATGGCCTAAAAGTAGGTGACCTTCTTAGTCTGAAGATGTAAGTGTTCCCCGCTGTGCTAAGTAGTCCGCCCATTGTAATTTTATAATGGGCAATGCCCATTACATTTCCAAACTCAGCGGGACAACCACTTTCAGCTAATAAACTTAACTTATAGGGCTAAAGGTAGTTGGCAGAGTCTCTCTAAGTAGTTGTAAATCATCACCAGTTAGCTTCAGACTCTGTATGATTATCTCACTCCTCCTCCTGTTATCTGTACACCTCTGTGAGTCATCACTCTCCTTCACTTCCCATTCTCTATCTTGTTATCTCTGTTTCTAGTGATGATCATTCAGGCAAATGTTTGTACCTTAAAACTGGGTGGTATGAAAGGACTTTAAAATGTGTATGGCAATATCTGCACAGCCATTTTCCACCAGGCAATTATTGCAACGGTTGTTAAAACATCAGTCCACTTCTTTCTAATGTGTATGACCCCCTTAAACAAGTGTGCAGCCAATCAATGTGCTCTGCCTGTATTGAGCTGCAATCACATAGTAACATAGTATGTAAGGCCGAAAAAAGACATATGTCCATCCAGTTCAGCCTATTACCCCCCAATGTTGATCCAGAGGAAGGCAAAAAAAAACGGTAGATGCCAATTTTCCCCATTTAAGGGAAAAAAATTGCTTCTTGACTCCTATCTGGCAATCCGAATAATCCCTGGATCATCGACCCTTTTCAAGTTTAATGATTATAATATATAATATTGTATCACTCAAGGAAAGTGTCCAGGCACCTCTTGAACTCTTTTATCGAATTTTCCATTACTACATCCTCAGGCAGAGAGTTCCATAGTCTCACTGCTCTTACAGTAAAGAACCCCCTTCTATATCGTTGTAGAAACCTTCTTTCTTCTAGATGTAGAACGCGCCATTGTTGCGATCACATTCCTGGGTATAAACAGATGATGGGAGAGATCTTTGTATTGTCCCCTGATATATTATGCATAGTTATTAGGTCGCCGCTCAGCCGTCTTTTTTCCAAACTAAGTAGTCCTAATTTTGATTACCTCTCTGATTGCATAGGAATAGACTTTGTGGACATTAGAAAAACTAGTGCTTCTCTTTAAGGGGAAATGACTGATAGATGAGAATGTGCATTGGCGATGGGGGTGCATTCTGAAATCCATATTTTAGGCTGTAAGAGATCTCATCCTGAGCCCATGAACATTTCTCTAGGGTATATCGTATGGCAGAAAGAATATTGTAATATAGATCCACAAGGACTTTTTGTGCCACTGTAATAGTAGGACTGGCAGGTGGGTGTTGGATCTGGGCCATGCCTTGGCACTGTGGGGCCATGGAGTACCTTCTGGGCATTTTTTGGTGTCTTAGTTTTACACTGATCAGTAACTGGTGCGGGTATAGAGTTCTCGAATATCGTCAACCTCTGGAAAACAATGTGCTCACATGGCTTACCCAGAGCCCATCCCGGTTGTTCTGCATCCAAAAGAAGATTATACCCCATGATGCTTGCAAACCAGAACTTTATTTAGAATTAAGGCTGCAGCAACATTTAGTTCAGCCAGGAGCTGGAACAGTAGTTCCAATTCCTCAATAGGCCTCAAATTGATGGCGCTTTTTCCGGAATTTTCGAAGGAGATCCCAGATCACAAATCCCAGATCATTCAGTGAGAGGCAGAAATGCTCTTTCCATACCTGCCATAGCCTTTCTTTCCTGAGTACATAACAACTGGTCAGAATGCAATTTATTCACTGATACCCTCCGGTGACTCACTGCATCCCTGTACTTTTATACCAAACTAGCTTACCCGTCGCGCGTTGCTGCGAAGACAGACAGACATACATTCATTCGTTTTTATATATCTAGATAACAACCAATCACAGCGCAGCTTTCATGTTACCTCAGCAGTAAGAGAAATAACAACCAATCACAGCGCAACTTTTATTCTGCCTCAGCAATATAAAAGATAGCAACCAATCACAGCGCAGCTTTCATGTTACCTCTGCGGTATTATATATAGCAACCAATCACAGCGCAGCTTTCATGTTACCTCAGTGGTATAATATATAACAACGAATCGCAGCACAGCTTTCATGCAACCTCAGTAGTATAAGAAGTAGCCACCAATCACAGCGCAGCTTTCATGTTACCTCAGCAGTATAAGAAATGGCAACCAATCACAGCACAGCTTTCATTTTACCTCAGCATTCTCAATATCCAGCAATTGTCTTGCGAAACGTTCGGCGGATGCATCATTTTCTGGTTGAACACTCATCCCGTTGCTCGTAATGCCTTTTGCTTTCGTGCTTGAGATGGAAATCAAACGATCTTTGTCTGGGGGGCGTAACTGTCGACGATGCTCGCACGCGCGCCACCTATCGTAGGATAGTTGTACTATGCCAGTAACCTTCCCAGGAGTGTACTCAACAACTTCCCAAAGTCTCATGGCAATTGGATGAATGGTGTAGTAATGCATAAAGGACAGACAGACATACATTCATTTATATATATCAGGAAGTGAGAGAATTAGATTCCGTACGTAAAATTTGGACGCTAATTCTTTTGCACTTAGAATTAAATAATCGAGTTGGGACCCATTAGCTTTTCCTATTTATGACATAATCAATGCTCATGCCAAATTTAATGTTTCTATGTGAGAAAATTACATTCCGTACGTAAAATTTGGACGCTAATTTTTTGGCGCATAGAATTGAATAATCGAGTTGGGACCCATTAATTTTTCCTATTTATGACATAATCAATGCTTGTGCCAAATTTCAAGTTTCCATGACATTGGGAAGCGAGAAAATTAGATTCCGTACGTAAAATTTGGACGTTAATTCTTTGGCGCATAGAATTGAATAATCCAGTTGGGACCTATTAACTTTTCCTATGTATGACATAATCAATGCCCGTGCCAAATCTCAAGTTTCTATGACATCGCGAAGTGAGAGAATTGGTGGTAGTGATGGAAATCGAACGATCTACGTGGGGGGGGGGGGGGGGGGGGGCGTAACTGTCGACGACGCACGCACGCGCGCCATTTATCATAGGATAGTTTTACTATGCCTATAATCTTCCCAGGAGTGTAATCAACAACTTCCCAAAGTTTCATGGCGATCGGATGAATGGTGTAGTAGCGCATAAAGGACAAACACACAGACAGACAGACACACAGACACGCAGACACACACACACGCAGACAGACACGCATACATTCAATTTTATATATATAGATGTCACACAACATGCAGGGAGATAAAAAATGACCCCCCCTCCCCCCCACACACACACACACACACACAAAATATCACCTACCTAGCTCAGGAGGAAGTGCAGAGCCAGTTAAAAAGATTAAAATTGACAAATCACCGGACCCAGATGGAATACACCCAAGGGCTCTAAAGGCCCATTTAGACACAACGATTATCGCTCAGAAGATGTCTTTTGAACGGTTATTGCGCAGTAATCGTTGTGTCATTTACAATGCAAGATAATCACTCAAACGTCAAGCGATCACCTTGTGCTCCGAGCGGAGGATGCAGAAGACAAGCGGGGCCGCTTGTCTTCTGCATCCAGCTGTTCCCCGCTGTTATACATCCGAGCGCTCCACGCAGGGTATGGAGAACAGAGCTGGACCGCTCTGTTCTTCATGCCCAGCCTGTCATCAGGGAGCGGGGTATCAGCTGTATCCCGCTGTGAATCCCCGATAAGTCTCATTGTTGTCTTCCAGCATGCTAAAAGACAATGATGAGCGACGGCTTAACGAAAAATGCAGGATGTCAGTGCAGTTAGACACAACGATTATCGCTCAAAAGCCGTCTTTTGAGCGAATTTTGAGCGATAATCGTTGGGTCTAAATGGGCCTTAAGGAAATTAAGTAACATGATAGACAGACCGCTATTTATTATATTTAGGGACACTATTAAGACCGCGGTATTAAGACTGGATTGACGTATTGCTAGTGTGGTTCCAATATACAAATTGGTCAAGAAGGGAGCCTGGTAACTGCAGGTTGGTAAGTCTCACTTCAATAATTGGAAAAATATTTAAGGGGTTTCTGAGCATGGTTCATGAAGGGTCGATCATGTCAGACCAATGTGATCAACTTTTACAATGAAGTAAATACTAGGCTGTACCAGGGAGAGTCTATTGATCTCATATATCTGGACTTCTCTAAAGCATTTGACACCGTGCCACATAATAGGCTAATATATAAAATGAGACAGCTCTGATTGGGTGAAAACGTGTGTATCTGGGTAAAGAACTGGCTCGGAGATAGAAAGCAGAGGGTGGTAATAAATGGTTTGTACTCTGATTGGACCACAGTCACTAGTGGGGGGCCACAGGGTTCAGTATTAGGCCCCATTCTGTTCAATATGTTTATCAATGACCTGATAGACGGGCTGCACAGTAAAATATCAATATTTGCAGATGACACAAAATTATACAATATAATTAATGCAATGGAGGACAATGTGCGGCTACAAACGGACCTGGATAAGCTGGGGGCTTGGGTATAAAAATGGCAAATGAAGTTTGATAAATGTAAGGTTATGCACATGGGCAGGAGAAACGAATGTCACAAATATACACTAAATGGGGTACTGCTAGGGAAAAGTGAGATGGAAAAAGACCTGGGGATACTAGTGGACTGAAGACTTAACTGGGACAATCAATGCCAGTCAACTGCTGCAAAGGCAAATAAAGTCTTGGGATGCATTAAAAGAAGTATAGGGCGAAGGACGAGAACATTATTCTTCTACTATATAAGGCACTTGTCCGGCCTCACATGGAATACTGTATACAGTTCTGGGCAGGAAGGATGTTGCAGTGCTGGAGGGGGTTCAAAGAAGGGCAACTAAAATAATAAACGTATTGAGAAGACTGGAATACCCAGAGAGGTTATCAAAATTGTGATTATTCACCCTGAAAAAAAGACGGTTAAGGGGTGACCAGATAACTCTGTATAAATACATGAGGGGACAATACAAGGATCCCTCCCATGATCTGTTTATACCCAGGACTGTGACGGTAACAAGAGGGCATCTGCTATGTCTAGAAGAAAGCAGGTTTCATCACCAACATAGAAAGGGGTTCTTTACTGTAAGAGCAGTGAGACTGTGGAACTCTCTGCCTGAAGACATTGTGATAGCAAAATCGATAGAGGAGGTTAAGAGGGGATTAGATGCATTCCTAGAGTGCTACAACATTACAGGATATAGACATATTGATCTGGGTCTTGGAGTCAGGTAGGAATTTTCAAACATTGATCCAGAGATTATTCTGACTGCCATTATGGAGTCGGGAAGGAATTCTTTCCCCCAAAAGGGCTAATTGGCTTCTGCCTCATTGTTTGTTTGTTTTTTTGCCTTCCTCTGGATCAACAAGGAATGGGGGAGGGGGGTGAAAACAGGCTGAGCTTGATGGACGTTGTCTCCCTTCAGCCCAACATACTATGTTATTATGTTGCTTAGCAATCTTTTTTCCAGACCTTCTATAATTCGACACAGGAGACCAATCAGCTTAGCACAATTACAGAAACCAAAACAGACACTGCCTTACACCATCATACAGCATCCATGCACATCGGCATGTGCATGAGGCCGAGTATTAAGATTACCCCCAAAATCATGTTGTCTTACTCTACAAAGACGAAAGCTGCTCAGTGACATTGGTCAATGCTAAAGGCTTCCAGTCGCTGCTCACCTTCTCCAATGGTGGAAATGACCATGGCCTAGAGTCAACCTTGTGATAGGAGTGGATGTGTAGTCTTTAAGAAACTGGTAATAATTTGCTGATATTTTTTTAATTAAATCAATCATTTTGAACACATGAAAAAATGTTTTAAAGAAAATTATTTAATTAAGATTAAAATTTACATTTTTTAGTTCCGTAATAATTATTGTTTCTTTGTATGACTCAAGGCTCCTTTGCCATTGGAATATTGCTTACATCAACCTGTCATTAATACTATTCTCCAAGTTAATGATGAGCCAGCAGGGATTCATTAGCCACGTCAATTCTATAAAAAAGATATTACAGTCTATAGATGTGTGCCAGAATTTATTGCATTGTCTCATAAAAGTGGCACGCAAATGAGAGCTGAAATTGCGCGTATTAATTAAATTGGCAAGTGCATTTCAACATTGGGACTAGTTAGTATCACATATTTTTTCTAGTCACAATAAATCTGCCTGAACGTCACCGAATGAAGGGTTTTAATTAAAATAAAGGATATTACTTAATGGTTCAATTAATAAATGTTCCTTTATCTCACTTGTATCTTTCACACTCAATGCTGTCTATGTGATCGACTATTTCCACATCTTATCTGGGCTAATTAATCGTTGATTCATATCAATGTTATGATCAGTAACGGGTATAGTGTTATAATATTATTGCCAACTGGGCATGTGGTAGGCAACTACCGTATTTGTATATGCAGAATAGAATTTAATGGTTAACTCCTCCATCAAAAGGGACGTACATTTACGTCTTACGGGATTTGGATAATTTGCAATCGGTAGCCAATCCTGCTCCATACAAGGCAGGTGCCGGTTGTCAAAGATAACTGACATCCGCCCACAATAGCCATGGACTGTGCTCATATTGATCATGGCTAGAGATGAGCGAGCACCCAAATGCTCGGGTCCGCATTATTCGAGTCAAGCTTTTCGTAAAATTAGAGAGCTCTACTTGAGTAATGAACCCCGTTGACTACAATGGGAGACTCAAGCATTTTTGTATGTGGGACGCTGGGTGCCAAGCTTTTTTTTTTTTTAGGTCTCTCTCTCTTTTTCTCTCTCTCTTTCTCGCTTTCTCTTTCTCTCTCTCTCTTTTTCTTTCTCTCTTTCTCTCTCTCTCTCTTTTTCTCTCTCTCTCTTTCTCTCTCTCTTTTTCTTTCTCTTTCTCTCTCTTTCTCTTTTTCTCTCTCTCTCTCTCTCCCTGTCGTGGTGGGGAGGGGCCAAAGCAGGCAGGGAGGAGCCAAAAACTGGGGCGGGGTCGAACACGGCTTGATGCTCGTTCGAGTAACAAGCACCATCGAGTACGCTAATACTCGAACAAGCATCAAGGTCAGCAGAGTATGTTCTCTCAACTCTAATCATGGCTGTAATCCCTTTAAATTCCAGTGGTAATTCTGACAGCAGGATTGAAATCCCCCAATTGGCATACATGGATCCCAAACAGCCCTTTGTTATAAGATCATGTGGTGCCATTCAGTTGTCGGAGCAGCCTAGGACCTTCTGAAGGCCTCCAGGGCTACCATGAATAAATGCCTATTAAGGGGTCTTGATAGACTGCCTGTCAGACTGTGGTGTAATTCAGTGCTATGGTATTGTATTATACTGTATGAGCGATCAAACGGTGATGAGTTTAAGTTCCTTACGGGGATCAAAGCAATTACGTAAAAATAAGTGAAGCAGAAAGTTTCTGTATTATTGTAAAAAATAAAGGATGTAAAAAGTTTTATACCTCCTCCCTCATTTTGCCATATTAAAAATAGTCCATAAAAGTCCAATCTGTCAAATTAACACATTATTTGTCCCGAATGCTAAACCTTATCAGAAGACGTAAATATGCAATGCCAGAATTGTGCTTCCATGGTCAACCGGTCTGTAAGAAAAAATGTAATAATAAGTCATATGTACTCCAAAGTGATACCAATAGAAAACACAGCTCATCCTGCAAAAACTAAGCCCTCACAAAGCAAAATTGACAAAAAAATAAAAAAAATTATGGTGGACAGAAAGTGGAAACAAAATACACCCAAAATACACGTAAACAGACAACTGATAGCCTGAATGAGACAATAGCCTACCACCTCTACAACAGGAGAGAGATGTTTCTCCCTCAGCATCCACCAAGAAATGTCACTATGTATGGACCAGGAAGCATGCCAGGTTATCTGGTGCTGATGTTGTGACCAGATCCGTGCATGCGCCCGAACCCTATTGTATCAACGGCATCATGACATATTGATGACCGATCCTCAGAATAGGTTATCAATAGTTGATCACCGGGAATCTGTTGTCAATGTGTACAGAGCTAGAAGCAGATAGCTCTGTACACACTGCAACGGTCTAAGTTTGTATTGCAGGAAGTGTTTCCTCTGAATTCCATGGGACCAGTGCCTACAATGGCAAATGGAGCGGCTACCAAGTGTATGGTACTATTAGCTTCCTGCCCCATACAAACTAGTGGTCCAGTGAGCAGCTGATCCCTGGGAGTCCTGAGCAGCAGATCAACTAGTGATGACCTATTCTGAGGATTGATCATCATGAATTCGGAAGTAGACAACTCTTTCAAGTTTTTATTAGTGGAGGATTTTTTTTAGATTCAAAAATATTTTCCTATTTTCCTTTCAAAAGGGTTTTTTTTGTTGTTTTTTTTTTACATTAAGTCATCTCAGCATTTAATATTGGTGATCCCTCCTGTGCTGGAAATATCAATAGTATATTAATGTACCGGCATCGTGAAATGCAGAGTAAAGCCCCATGCAGCATTTATGAATCTGTTTGGTATGTACGAACAATATAGTTGCCTATAGGGCCTATATAGTGTACCTCTGAACCCCTTTGATTCTACATGGAGGCAAAGGGAGAAAAAATACTGATCCACTATATGGCAGCCCACAAAATACTGTACGGATTTACACAAAATACTGTACGGATTTATGCATTGTGCATGAACCCTTAAGATTTAAGTGCCCTATGGTACCTTGTTGATTTTTACTGGAATGATCTAAGACTTACTTACTTTGGATCTATTAATTGCCTTTAACAAAAAAGTCCTACCGTATCTTCACATATAGCTTTCAGTTGATCTTGTAAGGGTGAAACCACATGTTGTAGTTGGCTGCACATGACATCCACCCATGACCATTGGCCGCATGACTTTGCCTGTACATTTTGAAGCCATCTGCCCCAAAAGGTGGTGTTCTAGCCATATCCAGCCAGCCACATTATTTAGTTTTACCCTTAAGGTTTAATACATTGGATGATTATGGGAGGTAGAACAATTATTGGGGAATCTTTCTTGTGTCCAACATTGTTCAACAAATGCCCTACTTGTTACTTTCCATTGCTCATGTTGAAAAATTGGTAGAGGGGTTGTGTTCTGCACCTGAGTACCAATACAAAATCTATAACACGGTCATCACCTACCTTGCACAATTTATAGTACTGTTGACTTGTGGTAGAAAAGACATTTTGCCCCCTAAAGGCCCTTTTGCTCAACCTGATTATTGGCCGGTGTGAAATAGCCGCAAATCACCTGATGAATGGGTGAAAAGTCATTTGTCAGTTGATTGACTTTCAGCAAGTCGAAAAATGCTAGCTGATTGGCTATAAATCTCCCTGTGGAAATGTTGAAATGCGCAGCCAGCCTATTGGGATGAAACATTATAAGAATGATTGTTCATCCCCATCAGTGGATTCTCACCCTATGTAAAAAAAAAAAAAATTAAGCGAGCGTTGATCAACATGCTTGTCAATCAGCTTTTGTCACAACAGACTAAGATTTTGGCTGGTGCGAAAGCACCCTTCAGCACCAGGGTCCGTTGATACCTCTCCACAGTCTTACAGTACTGTATACTGCACATCTGAACATTGGTAATAAAGGAGTCTCTACTTTCAATTACTGAATATTTTCTTTGTTCAGTACCAAAGTATACCCCCTTTACGTACAATCTGCTTGGTGGATGCTGATTAGGCTGCTGTTGGCTACCAAGTGACAACTGTTGTTGAAGAAACCAAAACAGTCAAACCCTTTTGTGGGTTGAACTTTGCTAAAAGCTTGGTTTGGCGTCATCCCGAACCTCAGACAGTTCATCTCAGCCGGACCCACTAAAATTCCTCCTCCTCCAGTTTTAGGGGTATTGTGGAAGTTCAGTTTCAGTTTGAACTAATTCACACTGAACCAAACTTTTTGTCCAAATTCGGTGAACTGGCTGAACCAAACGTTTGAAAAGTTTGCTCATCACTAGTGACAAATAGAATGGGCACCACTGTGATGCCCCTAAGGGTTGTCACATCATTTTCTCAACACATCTCCCAGCCACATACAACAATATTTTGAGTTCCCCTGAACTGAATAATGGTTTTGAAAATTTGAGAAAAAATTGAGAAAAAGCAAAAAGTTTTCGTTCAGACATTTCTTCATAAAAGTCTAGAAGCAAAATCATTAATGATTAAAAAGGGTCTGCATTTTGTTCCATGAACAGTACCACTCCTGGCCATGGGTTGTGTGGGCTATCACAACATTTCCTCGAATGGAGCTGCAATACCAAACACAGCCAGTAGACAAAAATGGCACTGTTTCTATTAAAAAAAAATGAATTCCCTCTTCTCTAACCTCGTACAACCTGCTCAAGTGAGAACATCTGAGTATTGCCTACTATAAAACCCAGCTGGGAGCGCTGCTCCAGGATGTTCTATCGCGGGTTGTATGGTCGTATTACCATTTTCTTGTATTTATTGGTTCTAGCCATGTGGTTTAGTTGAGTAAACTGCTAATAATTGGCCATGGTGGGATTTCAATTTTAAGCTTAGTCGATGTAAAATGTGCTTCTTGCTCTGAACGTCTTTGTTTGGCTTTGAAGTATCAGATATTCAGGTTCTATTTAGCTCACTAAAGAGAACAAAAAAATAAAAGCTCTCCCTGGAGGTTGAGTGGCCCGGTAAATTATTTAGCTTCTGCTTCTCTCGAAGTACAGACAAGGCAGAGAAACATATCTGAACACCAGAGCTATTGTCTTGTTTGTCTATTGTACCAGCTGCTAAAATCCTCACCCCCCCCCCCCCCCCAACCCTTGGACAGTCAGTCCTCTTATGTGCCATAGCTATAACGTTCAGTCTCCTCATTATTATATTCAGTATAATGTGGAAATGTGCCGCTCTCCGCATTAAGGGACCCCTATAAAGCATTGTTGTGTGGGAGGTGATAACGTGGACATCTGGAGATGCTAATCGGGCCAGCTTGTGATTTCATTAGAGGGATTATAGGGGAAAACTCAGAAATAACCATGACGGATGACTATTACTTATTGTCATGAGCACTTTGATGAATATGTTACCTGCGAGATGGCAGAGGATAATTTTTAGCTAATCTAGTAAACAGATTCTTGTAGAGTAGTCAAGAATTATCTGTAAGGATCGGTTTACATCTGCATTCTGGTTTCTGCCCTTCCAGGGATAGGGATAGAAGGCCGGAAACGAACATTTCCATTGAATTATCCATTAAAGGGGTTGTCCAATTACCTGTAGAGCTGTGATAGTTTTGTAGGCTCTGTTGTTTATGGTTCTCGTCTTTGATTTGAGTAGCACCTGTCCCTTTAAGGGTGCAGAGAGAGAGAGAGAACAGGGGCATGTTCGGTTCCAGGTGCACAATCCAGAACTGGAAACTGGAACAGGGGTGGTTTGGTCTGGAGAGAGCAGTATGAGGGACACAAGCTGTGGGCAAGGAAGGAAGCTGACCCCTATGGGGCTACCAGCCATAATGCCCAATGGACAGTAAACTCAGTACTCGGACATATACATGTTGTGAATAGGTCCTGTGTTTGATATAGACATTGTCAATCTTGACTATAAAATTTTCCCGCATTACTTGGATCGGTCGCTGATCCCGAGAAAAGGACTAGACAGAGTAAACGGCCCGTATAAGGCATTTGAGATAGTTTGCATTGAACTATTTCAATCTATTTCATTATCAAACTGTTTATGAGCAGCAATATGAGTCAGAAGTCATCCTTCCAAAGTCAGAGAGTATCTGGTAGGTCTCCATGCGTCGAGTCCAATACAAGGCAGAGCATCTTCAGCCAAAGCCGGACTTGACCTGGTCTGAACCGGTTCATGAAAGCCTAATGAGCCTGTTGCTTGTATGTATCAACAAAGCCACCATGACTCCTATTAGAATTCAGGCACTGTTAGCCCATCCTCTATCACCGTCTCGATCCTCAGTGGCAGGGGAAGCTGCCCCTAAAGCTCCAACTCAGCAGTTTGTGACATACCGGACAACCTCGCTTCAATAGGGCTGTCAGTATTAAAACAATTGACAGAACTATACTTACCTCTCCACCAGGATCTAGTGCTGCAGCCCGCTGTGGTCCCGGTGATTGTTATGAGAGGTGATATCACAGAAAATCAGGTGACCCCAGCAGCCAATAAGAGGCTGCAGCATCACCGCTTGCTCTCTTGGCATCGACACTCACACCCTGAGCGCCAAGAAGTTCGGGAACGTGACAGTGCAGTCTCTCATTGGTTGCAGCGATCACTTGATTTCCTGTGACATCCTGTGATTTCCTGCAGTGGCGGCGGAGGGGTAAGTATAGTTCTGTTTATTATTTTAATACAGGCAACCCTATTGAAGCGGGGTTGTCCAATAACAGAACAGCCACTTTAATTTCAATGGGGATTTATGGCTCTCTGTTTGTTGCACTTTGTGTTTGTTTCATCAGTTTTTTTTAATGCGACCCTCAATGGGGTCTGCTGCGCTATTTTTTTGTCCCAAAAACAGAAACCTGTCAGAAATTAACCTGTCATTCTCTGTTGACATTGTAAACTGATGCAAATAGAAAACTTTGCATTTTCATTTGTTCTGAATCAGTTTTTCTTCTGCACAAGCCACAATGACATTAGAAAAACTAATCATTTGACATAAAACCGGATCCTTTAAAATGGATGCATGTGGATATCGAACTGCTGCAAAACAGGCTAATGTTTCCGTTTTTGGATGGCTCTATTTCACTTATATGTGAAAAAATAATGAAAACCTTAAATGGGTTTTCCAGGACTCCAGTACTGATAAGCTATCATTAGGATTGGATCAGTGGGGGCTAACTGCTTGGGATACCCATCAATCAGCTGCGGTGTCCAGGTGATCGCTGCAGCCTCTTCACAGCATACCAGGCACAGTGTTGTACATTTTGTAGCATAACTGATATAGAAGTCATTTTTTTCTAATACTGTACAACCTCTTTAAACTTTATCAAAGTCAGGTTATAATACCGAAAATTGACCTTTGGCTGTGCTAAACTTTTTGTTTAAGTCTGCAGACAATTAAACTTATCTTGGGATGCACCTTGACTTTGGATAGGCTATCATTTCTTGACCATAATGGCCTCTAATTTGCAGAGGAAAAGAGTAAAATTCAAAGGCTGCCTTCATCCTCTAAGGTAATTGAAAAAACAACAGTCATAATTGATACTTATATAGAGGAAATGGCAAGTCATCTACACCTGAGGTCTAACTTCAGAAAATGCCTCTAATAGCTTCGTTTTTCATGATCAAACACAATTTCTGTATCTCTATTGTCTGAGAAGTCTTACAATTTATTTCAACCAGGTACTCCGATAATTGCTCTCCTTGTTAGGAGGCTTTAGTGAAATCCATACAATGGAGCTCACAATTATATCAATAGTTCCGTGGATGGGATTATGATTAGAGATATGAATGACATTATTTCATGGACTTATTTCATGATTTAAATTAGAACTGGTGGACTGAAAATGCAAATGAGAAAAACCCTCAGAGGTGTTCAGTATGCTGAGGATGGATTGTCCAAAAAGAACAATTATCTGTATTGGAATGTATGGTAGATGAGAACAAGTTTTTGTAGAACTTACAAAGTTGCTCCAGGGTACATCTAAGTTTCCTGAAGTCAAAGAAAGTGGTCATACATGTTTGAGACAGATCAGTCACATCTTGGGCAGGATGGTTCATCATGGATGGGGGTCTCCCAAATCTTTTTGACGACATATGTCAGGGAAGATGAGAATCAGATGGTTGGACTTCAACTGCACAGTCCCTTCCTCTTAGAGGATGAGCCATTGCCAGAGTTGTTTGGCCACGACTTTCGTCCCATTGTACATTCAGAACACATGCATACTTGCCTGAACTGAGAATGTATATATATATATATATATATATATATATATATATATATATATATAGTAGTTTTGGAAGAGATAGCTATCTGCCAAATGAGTGTTCTGTTGACAACTATCTATAAATGGTCAGCCCACAACTTCATGATGCAGCTGGTAGATTGGGTATTATGATGCCTTAAGCCTCTACAATTGTGCATAGCAACTTTGTAGACAAGGCTTCAGACATCATAGCACTTGGATTGCCCTATCTGTTAGATGCATTTCCCAGATTTAAAGGGCTTTACTCATTAGGAACTCATGCGCTAACAGCATATATGAACATCATTGATGGGATCTACCCCTTAGCATCCCTTCCCATTCTGGAAGACTCAAAGCATTCATGTATTACAAGGATGACTATTTATCTGAATGGTCTCCTTTTAAGACTAATTTTCCCAGCCTAGCTCACCACAGTTTCTCCTGGGGATTTGAATCTCAGACCCGTGGTGATCAGTTGATTGCTGCTGTGGCTCTCATATGGAAACGATTATCAAGGATGAGACAACCCCATGAAATTTAGTAACATTGATGGTACATTTTAGGACACCAATATGTCTACTTTAGAAAACGCTTCTTCATATTCCAAATTAGATATATGACTGTAATACGGTAGAACAGGTTATGTATCTGTGCATTACACAGGTACCTATTGACCTCAATAGGCAGCATGCCATGCTTCTCTCCTACTGAAGTGTTGCTCAAGATGAGTCTAAAGCTTTCTTAGATAATAACAAGGTTCTTGTCAACCTCCGTCTCTGTTCTGCTCATTATCTCGGGACTGTCCAAAGTGGACAACCCCTTTAACTAGAGGGAAAACCACTTGTTTTTCTTGAAATACTGACATGAATACCAAGAAGTCTATGTGTGATTTGGTTTAGTTTGCCTAGGTGATGCCTGCCCATGTTATGCCATGCTTAAAAAATGGGCATTAGAGCAATTGAGAGAATATACAAAGAGCAGGGATTAGGCGCAACCTTCTGGCAATAGCACAATAAGAGCCAGAGTTGGGGAATAAACCTACCTTCTCTGTTTATTGAACAACCAGCAACCAGGCCCTTCTCGCTTGATTTCCCTGTCTCTCTACATGTACAAGCTAAGCTCCATACTAAACTATAGCTGTACATGTACAAACTGTATCTGAGGAAGAGGTTCACAGCTTTGAAATGTGTTCTATTTGCGGGTTGTCCAATAAACAGAAAACTCAAATGGATTCTATGAGTCTAGTCCAAGCTCATTTGCTTATATAACCCATTTAACTGGCTTTCCCCAGTAGATACAAGATAAATAAAATAGGTAGCTTTGGCCAGGAAACGTTGTCCACCTTGAGCGTTACAAGTTTTTGACCATTGTACTGCCAGTTCCAAGCTGAAGAAACATCCACTTACCATCCTCTTTTCGGCCCACTCGAGCCTCTACTCAAAAACATTTCCACTCTGCAAATCCCATTATGTCGTTCTGTAAATTTATGTCGAAGCCGAAACCATACACCCAAATAGTCACAAACTGGTACAACAAGAAGAATCACGCAGCGCCTCCGCTTGCCCTTCAGAACTGAACTCAATAAAATAGTCAGTAGGAATGTGGAGAAGTGGTAAGGAATAATTTACAAGAATGCATAATAATCTGACATTCATAAAGATATATTTTAATAATATCCAGCGCTGCGTGAACCTTGGAAGGAAATGGCGTATTGTATGTGTTTCTTCCCGTGGAAAAGCAAAAAATATTCCAACAATTGTTTCTAATTCAATTACTTTGCTATGTAATTCCATTAACAGGTCCAGGCAATTGAGAAGGTCAAAGCTCTTACTAGGTCATTGAAAATGGTCTGTGAACTAATGAGTCTCTTACTGTTATAATGGCCATGCTGATAATCCATTTATTTTATGATACTATGCATATGAACTGGTTATAACCATACAAAGCAGCATATATTATATGTATATACAATACACATTCAGTATACAGTATATTACCTAAATTACAATTTCTATTTACGCTCTAGGGTCAGTGCCTTAAAGGGGTTGTCCCGTGAAACAAAGTGGGTCTATACACTTCTGTATGGCCATAATAATGCACTTTGTAATGCACATTGTGCATTAATTATGAGCCATACAGAAGTTATAAGAAATTTTTCACTTACCTGTTCCGTTGCTGGCGTCCTCGTTTCCATGGAGCCCGTCTAATTTTCAGCGTCTAATGGCCAAATTAGACGCGCTTGCGCAGTCCGGGTCTTCTTCTTTTCTCAATGGGGCTCCGTGTAGCTCCGTGTAGCTCCGCCCTGTCACTTGCCGATTCCAGCCAATCAGGAGGCTGGAATCAGCAATGGACCGCACAGAAGCCCTGCGGTCCACCGAGGGAGAAGATCCCGGCGGCCATCTTCAGCAGGTAAGTAAGAAGTCACCGGAGCGCGGGGATTCAGGTAAGCGCTGTCCGGTGTTCTTGTTTAACCCCTGCATCGGGGTTGTCTCGCGCCGAACGGGGGGGCTGTTGAAAAAAAAAAAAAATCCGTTTCGGCGCGGGACAACCCCTTTAAATTATGGCTTCTTTCTCAAACATAGAGCTGGTATATCCCAATACCCAATAATTATAATTGTTGGGCCATGTAAAAGGACTAATGATTAGACTCATTCATCATGATTAATTAAGCACCACATCAGCCAATGAGAGCAGGCACATGATTAACCAATAACAGCCATTCATTGAATGGCTGTGATTGGTTAATTCAAGCACCGGCTTTCATTGGCAGACGAGGCACTCAATTAACCAATTAGAGCATTAGCTTGCTGGAGGTGGCGTATTCAAGCCCCATTACCAGGAAGAACTGCACTGTTGGTATGCAGGAGGAAACAGAAGCCTGCAGCAGCGACGGTGACTAGCGTGAGGGACCCGAATGCTGGCTGCTAGGTAAGTAATTTTTTTACATGTAGTGTAGCTAGGGCTTGTATTTCAAGCCCGCCCCCTTCCCCCCGAAAATCAGGGTAGGGATTATTATTCGGGTAAGGCTTGCATTGGTTGCATTTAGACCCAATGCACATGGCTGGATTTGCATTGCGGAATCCATAGCGGATGTCTGACTTCAGATTCCGCAGCAAATACCTGCCATAAGCATGCAATGTAAAAGCAGGTTTTTATGCTCATGGGTAGAAATCAATTGCGAATTTTCCGCTCATGGGGGGGGGGAGGTACATGCTCTATTTTGAGCCTGATTCCTTGCCGATGGTTTCCATTGAAGTCAATGGAAGCCATCAAACCCGCGGCCCTTCCGAAATCATCATTGCAGAAAGGCCGTGGGATCGGCGTCATTGCCTAGCGACGGCGTGGCATTATCTGTACTGTGCACGGCGCGCACATCTGCAGCACAGATAATAAGAATCCGGACAGGTATGCAGAGGTCCCTGCTGCGGGATCCCGCATGCGGAATCTGACCCGGCCGGGTGCATTCGGCCTAAATGTACTAATTTTGTGCTGCCTTCCTAGATGACTTTTATTTCAGATATACAGATAAATGATCCTGTACTCCGCTCTATGGTGCCAGCGAAGAAACTGGAAGCGGTCCTAATTCACAGCCATCCAAATCACTCCAAAATTATATAGATATACTGTGACACATGAGTAAAAGTGCAAAGCATTAAACTTCCAATTAGAGGAATTAGTACATAGTAAGCAGGTGTTAGTGCTAGATGTTACAGTCTGTAAGACCCTTCTTGATAACAACTAAAAACCAAACAAAAATATGCAGAAAAATCAAAATATCTACAGAAAGCATAAATATATAATACCCAAGTTAAGCTAAAGTCGTATAAGACTCCCATATAACAATGTATTAACATCCAAAGAAATTGCCAAAAAACCTAAAAACAACCACAGAACAAAAATGTGATACAAAAAAGATTATAGAACAGTATAATAATTTGTAATTTTATAAGCCTTTTTGTTTTTATGCTTTCTGTAGATATTTAGATTTTTATTAAACTTATTTTGCAGTGTTCATATTAACAGGGCAGAGGCCACTTATCAAAAGATTGCTTGGCTACCACTTCTCGTACATTTGAACATGCCTTCATAGTGTTAATGTGCATTACTTTCAAAATAATCAATTATAATAATGTGTAATGCCTAATTTCCCCTGTGGAGGCACTGCAGGGAAATTGAACACTCTGCCAGGTCACCTCAAAGGTGCAACTGATTGCTGTAGTTATCATAAAGTTGACGGTCTTTCTAACTAAGACCTCTTCACACGGGCGATGCGTTTCTATGCTGGCCACATTGCGGCCAAAAATTGTATGAACGGGGAAAAGGCGCAATTGAGTTGTGGCTAAAATTAGCATTATTTCAGCCATTCATATGGCCGGGTGCGGTGTATATACCCCGCAGCCCGGAATTCCCTCAGTCAGCATAAATCCTTGGAATTACTTCTAATGCCTAAATAGAGGCACCTGTTATGCTTTAGCAGTGCTGGCCACTGCTAAACTCCCTCCCTCTCCTTTTTTGTTTGGCTCCCATAGGAGATAAACCTATGTTTTCCAGCCTTGTATAAATGTGGCCGCCATTTTTGGTTGCCGATGTTCTAACCCTCTTGGGGCACAATGTTTTTATGGTCATCTGAATGAATGCATTAGAGGTCAAAGCTTCAGATGTCACAATTTTAAAACACTCATGTGAATAAGGCCTAAAACTGGTTGCCCAAATGACCCATCAGACTTATACCTTAAGTACGCTTTCCTTCATAAAGGTAGCATGCTAAAATAACAGATAAACACTAAAGTCTTTTCAAAGGACGATAAAACTTCAGTTTTGTTATTTGTAATTTAAGGGCGAAGTGAGACGAGCATATTTTTTTTTGTGCGCGCTTATGTGTGCAAAAAAAGCGCATCTGATAGAACCATTGGTTCCCTATGATGTGATCACATGTCTATCTTTTACAGGCGCAAAATACTGTGTTGAAAGAATCCCCTGCCACAGCTGTGACAGCTGTGGCAAAGAACCACAATGCTATCCCATTGCTTTCAAGCAATGGGATGCAGGCAACCCCCGCAGTGATTTTTGGGGAAGGACTTGAAATATAATCATCCCTAGCTGCTGTGAAAAAATAAATAAATAAATAAATAAATATATATATATATATATATATATATATATATATTTATTTACATTACCTCTCCGCGCTGTGCAGCTCTGGCACGCCTTCTCCCTGGCTACCGACATTGCTCTGAGGCACTTTCGGCTGGCCGGTGATTTGAAAATCCCCGTCTTCTGAAAGGGCTGTGTCTGATTGGCTGAGCATTCAGCCAATCACAGGAAGTGCTCAGATGCCAGTCATTGAATTCAATGAAGGGCTGAGTGCTTCCTTTGATTGGCTGAGCACTGTGACCAATCACAGGCAGACTTAGGTGTCATTCAATGAATGACTGAGCACTGCCTGTGATTGGCTGAGCACTCAGCCAATCAGACACAGCGCTTTCGCTGGGCGGGGATTTTTAAATCCTCGCCTGGGGAAAGTGTTTCAGAACACTACCAGGGATGCCAGAGAGAAGATGCACCAAAGCCCAGACAGCACTGTTAGGTGAGTAATGTGTTTTTTTATATTTAAAGCCCTTCCCCGAAAATCACTGCGTGGGTGCTGGCATTCTGTTGCTTTCAATGGAGCCACCAACAGCAGCTGTGCCCCACTGAAAGCAATGGGAATTTTGCTTTAGTCACGCATTTTTTGCACACCCGTTGACGCGCTATTTTGTGCACAACATATGCGCGTGCAAAAAAACGCTTGTCTAACTGAGCCCTTAAAGTATAGTGGCTGTTTTGCAAAAGCAAATTCTTACTATTAATGCTGTAGCTTGTTTTACTGGAAATCTTGCATGTAAGCGCACGTATTTCTCATAATATACATCAGTTTTGAGCGCCATCTTGCGGTTGGAATTTAAAGCTAAAACTTTCCCCTAACATTACTATTAGCAGATGTAACAAATTGGGAAGCTGTGTTGCTGTATAGCTGCCATGTTATTATTTGTCATATCTCTATGGGCCACCCTAATGTAGATAGGAAGAAGAGGTCACTTTCCAGTTGTGACAGTTTCTTCAGTAGGTTTTTGAGGTCCATTTATGTTGAGTACATTGAGATATGTTCCATAATAACTATGTAGAGCAAAAGTAGTACCATGCTGCATTTGCTATACATCATGAACTAAAAAGCAAACTGCATCATTGAACGAAAAAAGTTTGCAAACAGAGCAAAAAAAGATCTTTTTTAACGATCCTAGCTGGGCTTTGGGATAGAAAAAGTCAATTTAACCTTTGCCATTATCTACCTGTGTCATTCCGCTATGTATTTCCATTGCTCTTATTGGAACTAACGGGAAAATATGGCAGTGTCTAGTGCCGGTCTCAAGCTTTATTTATTGTCATTGACCTCCATGACAGCTATCAAACATTGTTTTTCCAGTGCATTGTCTCAGTACGGCTACTGCTACGCAGGTCATCATCGAGGTTGCTGTGTAAAATGAAAATATATCTTACATTGCTTAAAAAAACGGAAGGGCTCTGATTTATACAAGGAACATAAGGCAAGGAGGAAACATTCATGACTTTTCTGAGTGACAAATCTATAGTCCATGCTTCATCCATCATGAGCACTTCCAAAGTCTACACCCTACTTTGTCTCAAAAAATGACAAGGTTAATTTTTCCAAAAATTGTCATATCTTAAGGGATATAACAAGTAAATATTGGGTCCTGTGCAGAGGCGTAACTTGAAGCTGCTGGACTCCCGTGCAAAATATGGAACTGGGCCCCCAACTATAAAGATTCATTGATAGTATTGGTTTGCAATATGGGGTAGAGAGACTTTATGGGTCCCCTAGGGCTCCTGTGTCCAAGTGTGACTGCACCCTCTGCACCCCCTATACATACGCCCATGGTCCTGTGATAGAACATAGAGCAGGGCCCTATTCCATCAGTGCAAGAGAGGCTTAGCATTATTTTGGTCTCCTTTCTGTCCTTAGTGTCTTGTCCGCTTTTCATTAAGAGCCTTTTACATGGCCCAACTATCAGCCAAGAAACTTTACCTGAAGGTTTGTTTGCTTGATCGTTGGGTCATGTAAAAGGACAAATGATTAGATTCATCAATCCCGACCCATCAAGGTATGGTCTCCACAAGACCTCTGAAGGCATCTTGGAGTAGCTTTAACCAATAGCTAAGTTGTGAGGTGCGGCCTCCATAAATCAGACTTGTATTTCTGGCACATCTCACAGATGTTTAACAGGATTGAGTTCTGGGGAATATAAAGGGCAAACCATAACTTTGATCTTTTTGTCATGTTCCTCAGACCATTCCTGAACAATTTTTGCAGTGTGGCAGGACACACCCTGATGAATGAGGGCACGGCATTCGAGAACACTGCTGCTATAAAATAGGGTATTTGGTCTGTACAATGATTAGGTAGGTGGTACATGTCACATCCGCATAAATGCTAGGACCCAATGCTTCCAGCAGAACATTGCCCAGAGCATCACACTGCCTCCTTTGGCTTGTCTTTTTCCCATAGTGCATCCTGATGGCAACTCTTTCTCAGGTAAGCGACACACACACTGCCATACACATGATATAAAAGAAAGCACGATTCATCAGACCAGACCAACTTGTTTCTCCATTGCTCCTGGTCCAGCTCTGGTGCACACATGTCCACTGTAGACACTTTCAACAATGGACATGGGTCATCATGGGCACTCTGTCTAGTCTTTAGCTATGTAGTCCCATACGCAAAAAGATGAGATGCCCTGTGAGATCCGACACCTTTCTATCATAGCCAGTGAGAACTTTTTCCTGCAATTTGTACTACAGTAGCTCTTGGATGAAGTGGACAAGTCTTCAGTCCAAACAAGCATCAATGATGGTTGGTTGCCCTTGTCACAGTTGCTCAGATCCTTACTTTGAACAAACTGTAAAGCAAATTTTCAAAACTTCCAGATATGAAAGCTGTATGTGCCATGTATATGCACAGCTGGTTACGGGTATAAATTGAGCAGCAATTACCTTTGTATCTCTTCTTCCATTTCTGATGCTCCACCACATTGCTATTTTTCAAGATGGCCACCATATCCCTGCTGACATGCAGTTTGAAACTACATTTATTACAATTCCCTGCTTTGTACTTTTTCCTCCCCCCCCCCCCCCCTCCCCACTTGGTGCTGCCATGTTATTGGTCAGCCATTCAGTCCAAAGAGCTGAAGAGAAAAAAAGCCATCCCCGGTCCTTCTTACTGAGCATGCCCGACCTGTAGCGTTGCAGTATCTACAGGGTGTATCCAGGGCAACCTGGAAATAAACACTGCTGGAGTACCAGGAGAAGGTAATGGTTTATAGGGTTACAGACACAAAATCCAAAGTAGAACCACATTGCAAATTTTAATAACTTTTGATTAGCATCATTACCCCTTTGAGATCTGGCTGTTCACTTGTTACCTAATATACCCCTTCCCTAACAGGCGCCATTGGCACCAGATAGTCAGTGCTGTTCACTTTACTTAATAGTGCTGTTAATGCTATCTATCTATCTATCTATCTACCTCATATCTATCTCATATCTATCTATCTATCTATCTATCTCATATCTATCTATCTATCTATCTATCTCATATCTATCTATCTATTTATATATCTATCTCATATCTATCTATCTCATTATCTGTCTATCTCATATCTATCTCATTATCTATCTATCTATCTATCTATCTATCTATCTATCTCACATCTATCTATCTTATATCTATCAATCTCATATCTATCTATCTATCTATATCATATCTATCTATCTATGTCATATCTATCTATCTATCTATCTCATATCTATCTATCTCATATCTATCTATCTATCTATCTCTCATATCTATCTCATATCTATCTATCTCATATCTATCTATCTATCTATCTATCTATCTCATATCTATCTTATATCTATCTATCTATCTATCTATCTATCTATCGTATACCTATCTATCTCATATCTATCTATCTATCTATCTATCTATCTATCTATCTCATATCTATTTCATATCTATCAGATATCTATCTATCTATCTATCTATCTCATATCTATCTATCTATCTATATTATATCTATCTATCTCATATCTCTCTATCTATCTATCTATCTATCTATCTATCCATCTATCTCATATCTATCTATCTCATATCTATCTATCTCATTATATATCTATCTCATTATCTATCTATCGATCTATCTATCTCATATCTATCTATCTATCTATCTATCTCATATCTATCTGTCTCATATCTATCTATCGATCTATCTATCTCATATCTATCTATCTCATATCTATCTATCTATCTCATATCTATCTATCTATCTATCTATCTATCTATCTATCTATCTATCTATCTATCTATCTATCGTATAGCTATCTATCGCATATCTATCTATCTATCTAATATCTATCTATCTCATATCTATCTATCTATCTCATATCTATCTATCTATCTAATATCTATCTATCGCATATCTATCTATCTATCTTAAATCTATCTATCTAATATCTATCTATCGCATATCTATCTATCTATCTCATATCTATCTATCTATCTAATATCTATCTATCTCATATCTATCTATCTATCTCATATCTATCTATCGTATACCTATCTATCTATCTATCTATCTATCTATCTATCTATCTATCTCATATCTATCTATCTATCTATCTATCGTATACCTATCTATCTATCTATCTATTTATCTATCTATCTCCTATCTATCTATCTATCTATCTATCTATCTCATATCTATCTATCTATCTATCTATCTATCGTATAGCTATCTATCGCATATCTATCTATCTATCTTATATCTATCTATCTAATATCTATCTATCTATCTATCTATCTCATATCTATCTATCTATCTATCTCATATCTATCTATCTATCGTATACCTATCTATCTATCTATCTCCTATCTATCTATCTATCTATCTATCTATCTATCTATCTCATATCTATCTATCTAGCTATCTATCTCATATCTATCTATCTATCTATCTATCTCATATCTATCTATCTATCTATCTATCTATCTATCTATCTATCTCTCATATTTATCTATTCTGTATATATACAGTTACAGTTTTGCTAAACCCATGCATTATAGAGGGATTAGTGAATATTTTTCAACATTTCCAAATGCAAATCCAAATTTGCAAAAATACCCTTTTCATCTATAGTTAATAACAGATCCTACGACTCCTCTTGGCATTTCCATAGGAGCTTAGGCCTCTGTACTGGTTGCCAGCAATAATCTATAATCCTCTACCACGGACACCTTCCAGGTTTCATGGCACACACGATTCCTGAATATAAACTATTTTTAATACTAATTATTAAACTGTGCATTGCCAATCTTGTAAAGCCGGCTGCTGCTGTTTAAGGGCAATTATGTAAAACAAATGATATAGAAGTTTCTGTGCGGAGCTGTGACTGACAAGAGCATCGTATTAATATCTGTAGGTCCTGCGTTCCTTCATACCCCCCCCCCCCCCCCCCAGGCATGTTTGTCCATCTCATCTCTTAAAAAGCAGATGGATCTGTCTCTCCAGACTGCGTTGGCAGGATGCCCATTACCAGAGCTGCTGTGCAGAGAGGGCTATTGCAGCATAGGTGCCCACATAGTTAAACCTCACACAGAATATATTGTATAGCTGACAGTCAGTCTGGCAGTTGCTTTCTATGGACACTTTCACTAATTTTTTTGTATTTTTTCTGTAATTTATCAACAAATATTTTTTATTTATCTTATTTCCTATTATTTTACATTTATCTAATGACAAGGTGCATTCTAGTCAAAGCTTTCTCGCGTCTGTGCAGTAATAATCCCCGGACATCAATCATAATGGATGGGACATTCACCGCAAGTTTGAAGGCTTTTGAAGGGGATCATATGACATTATTGTGAGTTTAAAAATATGCGAGTCAGTACCTATAATGAAACCTACCTGCTATGTATTATATTTTCTCCAGATATTGCACCTTGGCTGCTCTGTAGCTCATCTCCATTAGGTCAGAGCTATGATCTGTGTCTACAGTCTCTTTGTAGTGTCTACAGGAGTCAGTGGGAGTCTGAAGTACACCCCTGTCTCATCATTGGTTCAGAAAGACACACCTCCTGTCTTATCATTGGTTCATTGAGACACCCCCCTTATCTGATCATTGGTTAAGAGAGGCAGAACTCCTGTCTCATTATTGATTCACGGAGAAACAGCTCTTGTCTCATCCTTGGTTCAGGTTGCTATTCTATCCCTCTCACTGCAGCTCTGCCTCCTCTGAGAGGCTTCAGTGTAGAAACAGAGAGGGTTTACAGAAAATTAAAGGTATATTACTTAATTACATTAGCTGGATGTTTGGGATCGTTATCCGGCTGCAGAATCAATTTGGAGCCAATCAGATGCGTCTATTATTGAAAACAGTTCTTACTTTGCAGTATTTTTTACACACCTGCCTAAAACTATTACACAATTCTGCATTTAACCCAAAAATGTGATTAACACATTAGGTTAATTTTCTGATGAAACCCCTTTAAATGACGAATTCGGCTGTGCTGCGCCACATGTTATACAGAGGAGTTGGAATGCGGCAGAAATTCCAAGTCTTTATTAATACTAATCATCCTCCACATATTCTATAAGTGTATCTCCTTCTCAGTACAAGACTACATAACATTTTAAAAGGTTTAGTGGAAGAAACTATGAATGGACCTAATCAGGATGACATTTCAAGCATCTAAGTGAATTATCCTATAGTGCAGCTTGGCTGCCCGAGGTGAATCTGGTAAATGAACTGTAGACAGAGTAGAGTTCATGCAAAATGCTCAGCCATGGAACTGTCTCAGGAAAAAATGTCCAGAAAATCATAGGAGCAGTCGGAATATCTTGCCTGCGTACAAAACACAATGCATTGTGTGACCTTTAAGGGATTTGATAAATACTCAATGATCTGGAAAGAAAAGAGTATGCAATCTAGTCACAAAGGAGATATAACGATTACATAATATACTATATGGTACATATGTATCTAAACACAAATCTATCTATCTCATATCTATCTATCTCATATCTATCTATCTATCTATCTCATATCTATCTATCTATCTATCTATCTCATATCTATCTATCTCATATCTATCTATCTATCTCATATCTATCTATCTATCTCATATCTATCTATCTCATGTCTATCTATCTCATATCTATCTATCTATCTATCTATCTATCACATATCTATCTATCTCATATCTATCTATCTATCTATCACATATCTATCTATCTCCTATCTATCTATCTATCTATCTATCTATCTATCTATCTATCTATCTCATATCTATCTATCTATCTCTCTATCTATCTCATATCTATCTATCTATCTATCTATCTATCTCATATCTATCTATCTCTCTATCTATCTCATATCTATCTATCTATCTATCTATCACATATCTATCTATCTCATATTTATCTATCTATCGATCTGTCTATCTCATATCTATCGATTAGAGATGAGCGAGCGTACTCGTCCGAGCTTGATGCTCTTTCGAGCATTAGGGTACTCGAGATGCTCGTTACTCGAGACGAACACCATGCGGTACTCGAGTCAATTGCATTTCCTTCCCCGCTTGTTTCTATCTATCTATCTATCTATCTATCTATCTATCTATCTATCTCATATCATCTATCTTCTATCTATCTATCTCATTATCTATCTCATATCTATCTATCTATCTATCTCATATCTATCTATCTATCTATCTATCTCATAACTATCTATCTATCTAATATCTATCTCATATCTATCTATCTATCTATCTCATATTTATCTATCCATATCTATCTATCTCATATCTATCTCTCTACCTATCTAGCTTCCTATCTAACTCATATCTATCTATCTATCTATCTATCTATCTATCTATCTATCTATCTGATATCTATCTCATATCTATCTATCTATCTATTTATCTATCTATCCCATATCTATCTATCTATCTATCTATCTATCTATCTATCTCCTTGCTATCGATCTATCTCATATCTATCTATCTATCTATCTATCTATCTATCTCATATCTATCTATCTATCTATCTATCTATCTATCTATCTATCTATCTCATATCTATCTATCTACCGAATAGCCAATTTACTAGTGACAAGCATCTAAGAGCTTGTTGGACCTCCTTTGGCCTCCAGAACTGCAGAAATTCATCATACTATCCATCCACAAGTATGAAAGGACCAGGTGATGTTTTTCCTTTGTTCAGTGATACAATTTTTATGCTGGCTTTCCCAGTGGATTCTCGACTTTCTGTTTCTCTTAGACACAGTGGCACTGGAAATGCTAAGGAACAACAAGTTGTACATTCGGGTGCATTAGTTGGAGCACCAGCATTGTATTTGGCTGCCATTTGCTTGACTGTATATCGCCTGTTCATTAGAATGATTCTTGGCATTCTCCTCTGACCCCTTTTGGCGTTGAGTTGTTTCTGTCCTCAATCACACCATTCTTAGTATACTCTCCACACCACTGCACAAGAACACCCCACAATTGTCAGTGAAGTCATGGCCCCAGCTAGTCTAGCATCGATGACCTGGCCTCAGATTGCTGGATTTTCTCATCTAATGTGGAATCACACTGAAACTGATCCACATAACACTTGTCACTTGGTTTTATGCTGCACTCCGGGGTCACAGCTATAATTTCCATCTCCTTTCCAATCTCCAGTATATTTAGTAAAATATTTTTTATTTTGAAAAATAGAAAATTAATAAATCCATGATTACTCCTGTAAATATATTATAGGGTATCTCAAAAGTCTGTAAACACCCACATAGAATGACACTGCTTTAGCAGACAGTGAGTGAATTTTGCAGAAAATCTGCGGGGAAATGGGGAAACCTGTTAGATCATGTCACCAACATGACGGCCATTTTGAATGCCACCATCTTGGATTCAACTCTAATTTTTTTCAACGTGATAATAGATGTGTGATATATTAAGAAAACAATGGTATGCGTGATTTTAACATATATTTATTCATTCTTATGTTAATATAGTTTCGTCTCTAATAAATCTAAATCTGGAAGCCCAAAAACTGTTATTGTTGAAGCACCAGCAGCCACTGTTCTGGCCTTTTTCAGTAGATTTTGGTTTAGCAGAACCTGTTCCTTGGAATTTAGAAAGAAGTTTGGCAACTGCACTGTGAGTGGTCTGGTAGGGTGGCATTGATTGAAATCTGTCGCCATGACATGTGTGCTTATTCACCTGACATAAAGACAATCTCGATTCCTTCTGCTTGAGATAACGCCATCATTCACATTGCCTGTAGTGAAGAAAAACCACTGCATTAGCATGAGAATGAAAAAAGTTATCCTAAAATAAAGCACACTATTGGTTTTTGGGTGATATTCTCGGCCAATATGATATATCCCACACCTACCTTCCCATTTGAAAAATTAGAGTCGAATCCAAGATGGCAGCATTCAAAATGGCCGTCATTTTGTTGACATGGCCTTATAGGTTTCCCCCTTTCGCCACAGCTTGCCTACAAAATTGCATTAGCATCTGCCAAATGCTTTTATTCAATATGGGTATTTCCACACCTTTGAGACTTTCTGTGTATTCAAATATATTATAATTTATTTTCTTTTATTTTATGTTATTTAGATCCTTTTTTATGCAAATAATTTATTAAACAATCGTTGCCCATTTTAAATGCACATTTTTCCTTATTTTTCTAATACTGATGTGAAGCGTATTAATCTCTCTAAGTGATGTTGTTCCATTTTGACACAATCCATGCAGAACGTAACTTGTAAATCACTTCAAACTCCACTGAATTTATTTTTGCCACTTTCTTTTGCTTCAATTATTTTGCAGGTGGATACTGAATAGTTGTAAACTTTCTTCTATGATTCATGCATAGTTGGGGTGTAAATTTGCAGGTGAAAATTCATGCGATGCTAATGTATGGGAAGCTTATATATTATTTGTGTGGAGATTGAATAGCGAGAAAAAAAATGTACTTTCAATTTTTTTGCTATTTAAGGAGAAACTTTTAACATGTTTCGCGGCACAATGCCTCTTCTTCAGAAAACTGAGTGGATAGGATGCACTCTTTATAGAAAAGTAAATGCAAAGAAGAGGCGTAAGACGCCAAAGAGAAGTGAGAATAATAATAATATATGTGGATTTTCTTTTGTCTTTCCTCTTTGGTGTGTAATGCCTCTTTTTTTGTATTCATAGTACTTTATGTAAAGAGTACACCATCTTTCTAAAGTAGGGTTAGAAACGTTATTGCTGGTTCTAATAAAAGAGAAGTAGAGTTTATCCCTTGGACTTGAGAATTGTCTTCACCAATTAAGGTTTCATCTAGAGATGAGCGAGTATACTCTCTAAAGGCAATTGCTGGAGCGAGCATTGCCTTTAGCGAGTACCTGCCCACTCGAGATCAAAGGTTCAGTGCCGGCGGCGGGCAGGGAGCTGCGGGGGAGAGCGGGGCGGAACGGAGGGGAGATCTCTCTCTCCCTCCCCCCCCCCCCCTGTTGCCTCCTGCCGCTACTCACCGCTCCCCCGCGCAGGCACCCGAACCTTCCGTCTCAAGCGGGGAGATACTCGCTAAAGGCAATGCTCGCTCGAGCAATTGCCTTTAGCGAGTATACTCGCTCATCTCTAGTTTCATACCAAAGTCTAAAGTTATCCTCTATCCATGGGATTGTTAGGGGCTTCACAGCTGAGAGACCACCAATCCTGAAAACAGGATTTTGTGTTCACCCTCCTCCTCACTGTAGGCAACACCCACAGAAAGGAGATGAAATGGATCGATGGCTGCACATGTGTGGTGCCATACTGTTTATTTTCAATAGGACAATCAGATAGCCGATTGCAAGTGCTTGGCAATTTATATCAACTGCATTAAAAGTAATAAAAGAGCAGCCATGCATGCACAGCTAGCGCTCCAGTCAATCTGACATCATTGTAGGTGGGAAAAGCAACCTAAGAATGATGGGAAGAGGGTGACATGGGACCCCCGTTCTCAGAATTGGTGCAGGTCTCAATGTTGAGACCCTCATCAGTCATAAAGTTATTTCCTATACTCTGCATAGGGGATGACTTTAGACTTTGGGAATATTCCTTTAAGTTTACGCTAAACTATAGTCTTTTCCTCTTATTTTATAACATACAACCGGGGAAGACCCCTGGTCAAAGTATTGTGTTCCCTTACATACTTTGGTAGCGCGACAATGATTATATGAAGAATAAAAATGATAGAGTTGCAATGCATGAACACATTAAAAACAGTAACACAGCCACAAAAATAGTCTTCCACAAACTTAACAAAAACAATATGCAATGCTTAAATGGTACTGCCATACAATGACCAAACAATCAGCCAAAGAGCAGTGGTGTAGGTCTATAGGTGGTGGAGACCCAGGGGCATTTGACACTTTTTCTCCTCCCAAAAACCCAATCTTGTCCAAAAAAGCCTGATTTTCAGCCAAATAATGAGAATCTGAGGGATGTGGGTGGAGCTTTATGACAGCAAAAAAAGAATATTTTACCAATAAACACCACTGAATACTATGGAGTTTACAAGTACCACATAGCATGTCATGCAATTTTGGAAGATTTCAATCTGTATGTGGGCTATCCATTGCCACCTCTGTCTGTCTACCCTTCATGACAAACTTTGTCTGTCTTGACCCGTGTACCATCTGACTATGATTCCTACCTTAGTACTGCAACTTGGTGTCTTCAGCCTATTTACTGAGACTACTCAAGTGATAGCAGCTTGGGAATTCACTATGGAAAAAGTGATACCCCATTGTGAAAGTTATGGGTGGAGAACCAACAATCCCTGAGACTTAGGCTACTTTTTAACCCAAAGCCAATTAAGTTAGCAACCCAGTGGGTCCACATCTCTAATTGTCCTTTGTTATATCAAAACCATTGAAATAAGGACGAGATTAATCTTTAATGAGCCCATTCCTTCCAAGCATTCTGTAGCAGCTGCATTGGCTGCCTCTAGGGTACATATGCTCTTCTGCACACACCGAGTTAAACCTGGACTCCCTTCATTAAAGGGGTTGTGTTTCAATCTAAAAATATTTAAGGGCTGACCAAGAGTTAAAAGAGCTGCTGAAAGTCAGGTGACCGTTGCAGCCAATCAGTGGCCACAGCAAACTCCTGACATCATGGCACACAGAATATGAGCACTGATATCAGGAGTTCAAAAGGTGATGCTGCGGCCTCTGACTTCCGGCCACAGAGGATGGGGAGCTGGTCAGTGGAGCTCTAGGGGGTCGAAGACAGGTGAGTATGTGTTATCTTTTGTGTTAACTCATCTTCAGCCCTTAAACATTTTTATATTGAAACCACACAACCCCATTTAATCACTGATATGAAGTTACCCATTCCTCTACTAATAATAGAGGTCAGAGTCCTGTGGCTGTCATAAAGCATTAGTCCTTTCGATTTCTCTATTGTCACAAACTCATGTCACTTCTAATATTCTTACCAATTACCGTCTAAATATATTATCCCACATAAAAATAGTTGAGTTATTCTTACTGAGTTGCAGCTCTGAATATTAATTCAGCCACCAAAATGTGTAGTTGTTAATCATGTACAGAACCTGATAACTGCCCTCAAGGAAAATAGCTTGTATTATACCAGAGCAGCGGCTGGAAGAAAATAGTCAAATATCTCAAAAATCCCATAAATCACACAAATAACTCAAATGAAAGTTGTGAACTTTGTTTAACTCTTTCCAGAATAATGTATCATGGGTGCTGACCCAAGAAGCCAAGCAATCCGATAGGGGATTGACCTTCCACCTCTACAACTTGCAATTGGAATGTGTTCAATTACCCGGAATCCTGAGCTGAGAGGTGGAATACAACAAGAACTGAAGTGTGAAGGAACACAAAGGTCCTTCACACGGGGGCGTATAGTTTTTTTTAAAAATTCTGTACTACTACTTTTAAAAAATACACATATTTTCTGCCACCATCTTTTGACCGCCAGAACATTTTTATTTTTACACCGACATAGTTGTGTGAAAGTTCGTTTCTTGCAGGACATCCTGTATTGGTATTATTTTCGAGAACATGTGACTTTTTGATCACTTTTTATTAGACTTTTTCTTCAAGAAGGGCTGAGCAAAAAGAGCAATTCTGATGATGTATATTTTTTCCCTAGAAGGTAAGTGAGTGAGGAGACTTATAAGGCCATGCATGCTCCTCTGAGTAATATGGAAATACGGGAGATGGAACTATACATCTGCAGTGCCACCCATTGGAAGGCAGCATTGCTGCAGGTCAATGTTAGACTCTTCATACAAGCCTTGTAACAATGACTGGGAATTGAAAGCCAAGTCAGAATCTATACAAAGACAGCTGTTTTGGGGTGTTTACTCAACTTCTAGATGCTCTTCCCAATAAGAAAATACAGCTTTCCTGACCCACATCACAGGCCTCTTGCTAGCCAAGCCAGAAAACTACTGCACACTAATAAGGGGCAAACACCCCAAAACAGCTGTCTGTGTATGGATTCTGGCTTCGCTTTTAATCCCTAGTCATTGTTAAAAGGCTTGTATATAGTGTCTAACTTTGACTTGCAGGAATGCTGCCTTCCAATAGGTGGCGCTTCAGACATATTGCTCCATATTTTTTTCTCTGATGCCGTGCCACATAAATATTCTGTTACTTTGATAGATTGTACTTTCATGGACATAGCGATACCAAATATGTTTTTTTTTCTAGAAATCTGGGAACAGTTTGGTTTTTTATAAACTCCTAATACCCTTTATTGTTTTATAATTTATAAGCTCATTTCTGCATATTTTTAGTCCCCATAGTGGACATGACAGAAAAACTCCCTAAAAACAACAACTTTATTGGACGATATAAAGTTTAGGGCTAAGGACAGACAGGAAAACAAAAATACACAAAACACACATAGGAGATATTTCTACTGCTCCAAACAAAGATTCTACTCCTATGCTCCCAATAATATAAGGAAGGAAAGTTTAGTTATAGTAGTAGCAATCACCTTAGTTTCAAGCGAATGGAGACATCCTGAACATCCACCCTGGACAGTATGATGGTTAAGCTGTCATCTTAGATGTTTCATCAAAACCACTCCAATTACCATGGCCAACGCAAAGAAGGTGAAATCTAAGGATTGTTGACTAAACTCTAGACCAAAGAAAAGGCCTAAGACAATAATTCCCCGTCAGATATTAAGGATAACATTCCGACTAAGCTGGTAATAGAATAGATTGGCACGCATTGGCTCTCAAACTAAGCTGTCACAATAAATGTGCCCAATAAGCCGGTAGTAAGATAAATTGGCTCATATTGGCTCGACGCGTTTCCCTAGGAGAACCCTAGTTCATCAGGAGCCTAATATTGTTGTTTGTAGCAGTAGAAATATTTAACTGGCTCCTTCTTATGTGTGTTTTGCGTATTTTCTGTTTTGTTTTCTTGTCTATCCTTGGCACTAAATGTTATATCATTCAATAAAGTTATTGTTTTTAGGGAATTGTTCTGTCAAAGGCTTTTTGGCAGTTAGGTACCCCCTCTGCCCCAGGGATTTCATTGGGAAGTTGAACTTGCGATTGTTTGATCGCTCATAGAGTATAGTGCAATAGCATCGTATTGCATTATACCGTTTTCTGTAGGGAAGTCTTCAAGCCATGCCACAGGCATAGCTTAATAGGCACTCTGCAATAGCAGCTATAAGGACCTTCAGAAGGCCCCTGGCTATCATGGCAACGAAACAACACCCAGCAATCTCAACACTGGGAGCCATTCTGGACCCCAGAACTCTGATTGTGACATTTAAATGCCACTATCAGAATTGATGGCGGCGTTTAAAGGGTTAACAGTCGTGATCAGCACTAACGCTAATCATAGCTGCTATTGGTAGATGTTAACTGTCAAAATCAGCAGATCCTGCTACATACAAACCCCAAACCCCCAGACTTTACCTGCGCAGGAAGATCAGGAGCAGAAGACTGTTGCAAGTGAAGCAAATGTGGCGCAGAGTGTTATGGCAGCAGAAATGCGCAAGTTCCAGCTCATGGTCTGAAGGTTGCAAGTTCAATCCCTGCATGGTTCAGGTAGCCGGCTTAAGGTTGACTCAGCCTTCCATCCTTCCAAGTCTGGTAATTGAGTACCCAGATTGGTGGGGGGGTAATAAATAAATTACCCGAAAGCCCTGCGGAATAAGTTGGTGCTATACAAATAACAAGGTCTATTTATTTTAAATGTTAAAAGAGTAAAAGCAGGCAGATTTAGTAACTGGTAGATTATACCAAAACAGTAAAGAATGGACACTGATTGAAGAGAACAAGCAGAGGCTCCTTGAAGTACAGCAAACAAAACAAAAATATTATAATGAAACTGTGAAAGCTCGGTTTGCTAACTGGCGCAGTAAAGCATGAGGTAGATAAGGAAAAGACCTGGCTAGAACCTTACAAAAAAGGAAAATGAAGGTTTGATTTTAGATGTACAATAACAGGCAATCAGGACAACATTGATAAAGAATGTATGATAGATGCAAAATGCCAACTCTATAAAGAAACTCATAAAACAATCAACCACATACTCAGCTGTTGCAAAATATTTGCACAGATTACGTACAATCAAAAACAGAATGCTGAGGCAAAATGATTCATTGGAACCTCTATAAAAACTACTATCTGCCACCAATGAAAAACTGGTGGGACCATGAGTCTGACCATCAATGAAGAATTGGTGCAACCATGAGCCTATGCATCAACAAAGACCTGGTGGGACCATAAGGTTAAAGAAGTGGTTCGAAATGAAGCCATAAAATTACTATAGGATTTCCTGGATGCAAACAGACAAAGCCTTGGCTCACAGCATGCCAGATTTGACCATCATTGGCTCATTAACATTTGTATACAAAGTAATGACAGAAACATCAACAGAATCAAACATCAAATGGCCAAATATGAAGACTTGAATGTTAAAATATAGCATCTCTGATGCAAGCCGGCAGTAGTGGTCCCGGTGGTAATGGGCACACTTCGTGCCGTGCATAAAGACCACCTGACCGGCACATGAAATAACTTAATATTGATAAAATTAACATCTGTCAGTTACAAAAGGCCACACTGCTGGGCTCTGCCTGCAGCTTATGCCAATACATAATGTCATCCTAGGTTCCTTGGTGGTTCCCGATGCATTATGAAGACGGACTACCAAGCTGTGATGTCTAGCTTGTGCTGTAGCGCATAATAATAATAATGTTTACCGCACCTTGTGTAAGTATCCATCTCCTTTTTGGTGTTTTTCCTGTTTTATTGTATTACAACCTGGAATTAAAATTAACTGCTTGGGGGCTTGTGCCATTTGATTTATGCAACATGCCTACCCTTTGAAGGTGCAAAATATTTTTTACTGTGATACAAACAATAAGCCAAAAAACCCTGAAAACTTTGATATGCATAAGTGGGATATTCAAAGTTTGGGATATTTTATATAACTCAGTCCTAATCTATACCTCTCTGTTACGTTGTCTCTGAACTGTTTGGAGAACTCCTTGGTCATCATGTTGCTGACCCTGGGGCCATTCAGACCAGGTGTGTTTATACTGGCATCATGTGACAGATCATGTGACACTTTTATTTGCACATAGGTGGACTGTATTCCAATAATTATGAAGTTTTCTGGTTGGACCAGACCTTATTTAGGGGTTTCATAACAAAGAAGGTGAATACATACAAAGGGGTGAATACATGTTTATTCTGGATTGTGATGTAACAAAACAGGGAAAACACCAATGGGGGATTACTACTTTCTCAAAGTACCGTACGTTCCTCCAGGTCAGCCTATTATCCTGCAATGGGTTGATCCAGATGAAGGCAAAAAAAAGATGCATGAGGTAGAAGCCAGGTACTACTATTTAAAAAAAGACAATGGACAGCTTTGTGGGGCAATTTTTTTTTACTTAAATGCAGGTAATTTGGGCTGTCATTTTCACAATAGTTCTTCATGACACATTTTGCAACATTTGTCTTCTCCAGCTTCTACATTTCACTGTATATAGTAAACTACAGACTGAGTCTCAATAGAAGATCCGTAAGTGAGGCTGGACTAACAGCTTACTTTATCTCTTCTCTCTCCTCTCTTGCACCTTCTTATTAACTCATTTATGACTACAACAAAGTTTCTTTGTCGTAGTCTTAACCCTTTGCAATCCAATTTTGGATTCAGGGTTTCCTAGAGGAATTTCTCTTTCTGTCATTTTACAATGGTGCCATCTGCTGGCTAGAGCCAGTACTCCAGTATGTGACATGCCAGAGAGGCCCTGACAACAGAGCGGATAGCAATATACAGTAAGAATACCCTGCCGGATGACTTCCGACATCGGAGCTGTACAGGCTTCAATCAGAATGTTGGAAGACGTCAGACAGTGGATTGGAAAGGGTTACAGTATGCAGGAGAGAAGAGATAAGGGCTGAAAGTCAAGTGTCAATCCTGTTTCACTGATCGATCTATTGAGACTCAGTCTGCAGTGTCTTATAGAATGATATGTAAAAGCTGCAGAAGACAAACACTGCAAAATGTTTGAGCAAACAGTATTGTAAAAATGATTGTCAACCCAAAATACATGAATTTAAATGAAAAAAAGTTTGCCCCATAGGTGTCCATCGCCTTTAAGGTGACTGGGCAAGCCTTTACAGTGAACGGTCTGTGCAGTCAGTCACAATGTAACAGGGGGAGTTTTAAATTGACTAAACTGAATGGAAGATGTTACTGAAATGGCAATCTGCTTAGACAATGTAAAAGGTGCAAAACAGAATATATAACCCCTGCTTATGTATAAGGTCTCATATGATATGTTCATAGCTGGAGGATTCCTGCCAGGAGACACCTAATTCAGTTACCATTACCAGGACAAGCTACCAGATCATGCTTATTTGCTGTAGGGAAGATCCAAAGGATTCTTGCTCCAAGCATGTAAATCTAAGGTAGTTTGTAATATACTTCTGAAAACTATCTCCATTCCCAGTTTTCCATAGGGGTTACATGAAGCCAACTTTACTGTTTGCACTGTTTCTGCTGCCTTTCTGCCTATTCACTCTTAGGCCTCGGTCAGACGGGTGTTTTTTCGCGCGATTTGCGCATACGATCCGCGCATATATAGACCCAATGCTTCGCAATGGGATCGGTCACATGTCCGCTTTTTATGCAGATGTGCCATAAATTATAGGACACAACGATTCGCAGAACGCGCCTATCTGCGTTCTGCGATTCCTTGTGTTCTATATATGCGCTCAATGGGACCGGTGGCAGAAGCGCCGACCCCATTGAGAACATATACTATAAAGATCGTTCTCCTCTGCCACAGCTGTAACAGCTGTGGCAGAGAAGAACAATGTCCGCCCATTGAATTCAATGGAGCCGGCAATACAGCCGGCTCCATTGAAAGCAATGGGCTGCTGGCGATGGCGGGATGAATTTTCGGGAAGGGCTTAAAAATATAAGCCCTTCCCTGAAAACCATCCTAGAAATGTGTAAAAATAAAAAAAAAATTATACTCACCTTGTCCCTGCAGCCGGAGTTCAGCCGTGTCCTGCTGGCAGTTCTCCTGAACTGCTCTCTGTAGTATTCAGCAGCCGGGGATTTAAAATCCCCACCTACTGAATGGGCTGCCTCTGATTGGTCACAGCCCTCACTAATCAGAAACAGCTCTCACTTACCCATTTATGAATTCATGAATGGGTAAGTGAGAGCTGCTTCTGATTGGCTGAGTGCAGGGACCAATCAGAGGCAGCTCTCAGCTATTGAATCACAGCTGAGAGCCTAAGAAGGCATGTGATGTCATAAGTGATGTCATGTACAAGGGGCCAGGTCAGCAAATCCTTGCATTGATCATACAGCATGTATGGAGCTATAGGCAAGCGAGGAACGCTCAAAGCTGAGGAGTGTACTGGGCAGACTTGCTCTACAGTTTTGCTTGCAGGTAAATGTAGTTTTCAGTGCCATGCTGAAACTATAACCATGCCCTTCAACTGGAAGATGTAGGGTAAAACACTGGCATACATTAAAAAATATCAAACATACTTCTGGTTATTAGTTGATGAATGGGGAACATGTTTAGGAAGTTTTTTTTTGTTTTTAAGGAGTCCTGGAAAACCCCTTTAAGCATTTTATAGTGCCCATTACATCAGACTATCTAATGCATAAGTGAGTCGGGGACTGCAGAGAGAGAAAGAGACACTCTTTATAGTGGTACTCCATTGTGGCTAATCAAACTGCCCTCTGTTATAGTTGCAAGTAAAAGTAAGTGAACCAATTGGAATTACCTGGAATTCTGCATTGTTTACTGATAAAATATGGTCTGATTGTTATTTAGGGGCCCTTAACCACAAACAGAGTCGCTCGTAGAAGAACAACTGCCTGTTTACAGAGGCTGATTGTTGTTTGATTTTTATGCCTGCTCAAACGGAACGACAAACGAATTATCATTCATCTTTCATTTGCTGGCAGCATTTGCACTGAACGATTCTCATTCAAGTTGTTCAACGTAAAACGGACCTAAGTCACAAATATAGACAAACACAATCTAGTGAATAACATACAAACAGTTCATGTTCTTTATTGAACACATTACAGGGAGAAAAAGTAAGTGAACCCTTGAATTCAATAACCCTTTAATTAACTTTAGCAGCAAATACCTCCACCAAATGTCCTCTGTAGCTGCAATACAGATCTGCACAGCATTAAGTAGAAATGTTGCACCATTCTTCCCTGCAAATATGTTTCAGGTCATCAATATTTCTGGGAGGTCTTTTGTGCATAGCCCTGTTCACGTCATGCCACAGCATTCATACAGGATAAAGGTTAGGACTAGTATTGAGCAAACCAAATCACTTGAACCCTATTTAAGGTCGAACTTTGCTAAAAGTTCAGTTGGGCATGAACCCGAACCGAGCTTTTAGAAAGGTTCTACCCAAAACAGGGTTCTATTAGTTCAGTTCACTCAACCCTAGTCCAGAACACTGGAGTATAACACTGTCTAAGAGCGACAAAAGCTCTGTGTAATGCTCACATGGCTCTTAGACAGTGTTATACACCAGTTTTAGGGTGAACTTCCAGATTGGTTCAAACTAGTTTGGACTGAACCAAACTTTTTGCCAAATTTTGTTGAGCTGGACAAACCAAACTTTTCGAAAGTTGACTCATCGCTAGTAAGGACTCTGATTTGGACTTTCCAAAACACAAATCTTTTTTAACCATTCTCTAATTGATTTATTTGTGTACTTTGGGCCAATTTCTTGTTGCACCGCCCAAACAAAGGCTTCACTTACTTCTTCTTGCAGTTTTATGTCTATGTGACGAAAAAGCACGATCAGAAAAAGTTATATATTAAGACATGAATCAGCACAGAATGATGAGCCTATTTAGAAAATGGAGCTGAACGGTAGACATTTAATGTGCGGGGTGATTGATAATCCCACCTTGGCTTTATCTATAATTTACCCCCTTGGATCAACTGTTTGCTTCTTCTAATGACTAAGATTTATAAGGTACTGGGAATATAATATCTTTATAAGGGAGGATTTGTCAGCAGGCAAGCACAAAACTTTTTTTCATCGTGTTTCGGAAGAATGCAAGTCAGCAGTTTTTCTTTGACTTTCTGACCCAGTTGTCACCTCGGTGTTAATTAATCTAGCACTTTATATTTTAAAGCTTTGTTTGTTGGCATGGAATGGAGGCAATGTATGAATTACAATTAGAACTACGTAGTGCAAAAATAAACAACTAAATACACCACACATATAAATTCCCTACAGGGTGTAAATTAAAGCCAGTAAAAAAAAAAAAAAAAGTGTCGGCAATGTGAAAAAGCAAGCATTATTCCAAAATCTTCTCCTGCAGCAATCGTTGTGGCTGGAATGGTTGCAGATAATGATGAAACAATAGGAGAGACATCATCTGGTGCACAAATTAAAAAAGATATAAAAGGAAAAAGAATGATTATCACTGGAAGAGTACGCTGGGTTTATAAAAACGCCTGGGGACAAATGGGTGCTTATGGATGGCTCACATTATAAATCAGCACGTCATAGTCTACTCTGCCAGCATTGGGTTTCCACTAGTAGTCTAGAGCAATAGGCACCAACCTGCGGCTCCCCAGCTGTTACAAAAATGTTAAATCTCAGCATACCCAGAGGCTTGGAGTTGGAGTTTTGTAAAAGTCGGAGAGCCACAGGTTAGGGACCACTGGTGGGTCTGCTATAGATTTTCCAATTACAGTACCAGTGAAGTGGATGTGATTTAAAGCACCCCTCTGGATTGCATATTTGGGATTTCAGCCGCACTTAAGCAGCGGTGAGCGATTCCAGTGAACTGATTGGTTGTTGGGTACACATCCCCCTTTGGAGATGTACACGAGTGGCCGGCCTGTTAAATAAGCGGCAGCACAGCCGTAGGAGGGTCGGCAAGTAAGCACAACCCTAAACCCTAACCCTAAACCTAACCCCAAACCCTAACCCTAAACCCTAACCCACCGCTGGTCTCGTGAAGTAGCACTCGTGCACATCTCCAAAGGGGTGTGTGTACCCAACAACCAATCAGGTCGCTGGAATCGCTCACCGCTGCTTAAGTGCGGCTGAAATACCAAATATGCCTCTGGATTTGTTGTAAAATGGTATCTCTGAACCAAAGGGGAAGAGTTTATTACATGCTGTTGTTATTTCTGTCGTTGTCCTTCAGATTAATTGGTTTAGGATCTTGTTTTCACCCTTCTTAGATGACCACTGCAATTTTCTAATGCATACTGTATACTGCTCCCTGGTTGGCCAGCACTGATCAAGTGAGCAGTGCTGGCCAATCAGAGAGTAGATACATTGCACTGGTAGTCTAAAACTACCAATGCGGTAGTCAGAAGATTGCATCTGCTATCTAGGAGAGCTGAAAATAGGACCCGCAATAGGCTGAGCAGAGGCGCATCAGCACAGAAGACCAACAGCAGATAGCATAACTAACCCCTCCGGTCCCAGGACAAAATTTTATCAGAAACCAGAGTTGCTTTGGGATGCACAGCGACTTTGGAGTAACACAATCTAATGTGGTCACGTTGTCGTTTGCAAGTAACTGCGACCCACAGATCGCAATAACTCAGTCATGGCTACTTGTGAGCCACATCATGACTATAATGAATTTAATTACATTGCAAGATCACAGGTGTACATGGCAATCTTTGGCCACACAACTTGTGTCACGGCCAAAGTTGATAAGATTGCAAAAGCTTTTCAGTGCCTTCAGATAAAACAACTTAATGCGGAAAGCTATCACAGTCAAGTTAAGCATGGCTACATATGTACCAAACCAAGCACCATACATTACATATTGTAGCTGAAGTTCTTGATATTTTAGCTCCATCTTATTCCCTTGAATTGGAATCAGCTGCAGAATGTCTATGTGGCCAATGAACGTGACGTTTAAGCTGAAGAAGAGGCTATGGTGCTTGACTAAGCACCTCAACCAGCTGATCAGCTGGAGTGATGGGAGATGGACCCCATTCATCTGATATTTATGACCTATCCAAAGGATAGTGTCACAGTGCCAGCCACAGTGTGATGATCAGGTCTGAGATGAAGCTACTCCATCAGTACTGGCCAGCTACATCCTCATGATGTTGCATGCTTACTGTCATTTCAGTGCTGGGCACTAGCATTGTCACTTCTGTGAATGGGCTGATTTGTTGGCTGGAAGGTGGGACACCCAGTTACCCAATCACCCATAGTCTGTGTACATTTACTCCAGCCCCTCCTCTCAGAGGGCACCGGTTATATTCCTGCCTCAGTTGGTTTGTCTCCTATCTGACTTGCTGTCTGACTTCTCCATTAGATACCTGTATGACTCTGGTCTGACTCCTGGCTCATCTGCCTCCTGTTTAACTCTTTGTCTGTCAGATCTGGTTTTCTCCCGTCTGATTCTAGTCTGACTCCTAACTGACACTCTATCTGACACTCTGTCTGTGACCTGTTTTTTTTCTATCCCACTTATGTCTGATCTGATCATTGGCTTAAGATTCTCTACCTGAAGGCGTTTCTGATATAGTTGCCAGTTTTCCAATCCTGACCTGCTTTTGCCAAGTTAAGTTTGTCTGGTGATTACACATTTATTTTGGGTGTTTATCCATCCAATTTGGAAATTATATTTACATTCGTGCTTCATGAGATAAGCCCTGCACAGACGTAACAGATAGGTCATGATCAGGGGCGTAACTATAGACGGTGCAGGGGATGCGGTTGCACCCGGGACCAGGAGCCACAGGGGGCCATAAGGCCTCTCCTCTCCATATAGGGAGCCCAGTACTAGGAATAAAGCATTACAGTTGGGGGCCCTGTTACGGGTTTTGCATTGGGGCCCAATCATAATCATAATTAGACTGGCATTATCAATACAATGGCTATGGCAATGATATGTGTTAAAGTACTGGTCGAGCACTACTGAACCAATAGCCTGAAGGAAATGAGCAGAACATAGTGAAGAAATGGATTGACATCCTAAGAAAACTGCGGGAATGATGGATTCAATGTAAAAATGTAAAAGTTAACCTAGAAAAGGAGTAAGAACAGTTTGGCAAAGACAGTTCTGTAGGGTCCCAAATCTGGAACAAATCTTAATACTTAAGCACGGTTTGGATTTCCCTTTGGTTGAAAACAGGCCCAAACAGGGAATGAGATGGCTTTATGTAGTAACAACATGGGCCAATTTGGTAAAGAGCAAGTTTAAGGGTAAAATAGTTGCCTCCAGTGGTTAAGTGTTAAAGTGCAGCAGTGAAACAACAGCCACTAGTAGTCAATTCTGAGAAAACCAACATAATACTGACACTATGATGACATAGTATAGGCTACCATGACATCATAGGAAGACAATAGCTGCTTTGCCAATAATGCTGTTATAGCTGCCATAGCAATAATGACATCAGAGTAGCAGCCATGAGAGAAAGGATTTTGGAGATTCTGTACATCACTTTATGCTTATATGTGGAGAGTAGCCAAGTTGTAGGTCAAACTAAATGATGTCTTCGGTTGTCTAAAAAAATAACACATTTGATATTTGTTATAAAGTGAATGTGTCACACATGCATGTCACCCTCAAGGCAGCATGTAATAATGCCAAGGACTCTGCGCTAGCTTATACGGTTTTATTATGAAAACATTCAGGGAAAGTGTTATGTTACCGTGTGCGATAAAAGTCAAGGAGTCTGACTGTCATGTAGGGGTTTGGGGCTCCCTATAACCTAGCCATGATTTCAAATGTGGGATAAGAAGAGAGACAACATTGTTGGCATTGTACCTGGTATAGCCAAAGTGGTTGTAACAAGTTCCTTTATTGGTGAACATTACTAATTGTTTCAACCCTAGAATGGGGTCTTCATCAGTTACCCGATGAAGGCCCCATTTTGGAGTTGAAATGTGTAGTACTGTTCACTAATAAAGGAACAACCACTTTGGATATACCTCTTTTTCTACAGCAGAACAGGAGCAATGCCAATAGAAGTTTTAACACTTTATACCCCATGTTTGATGTCTACAAACCAGGTAGGAACCACCTGGAGGGATTCCCTGGTTTGCAACCTGGCTTATGGATTGAGGTGCCCACGGTTTAGGTTTATCAGACCAAGATGTACTAATTGGAGTTGTGCCCACTGATTGTACAACCCAACTAAGTAATAATACAAAATTTCTGCAGGGTAAGCATCAGGCTTACATGGGCTCTTGGGTGATAGACCCTCTTAGTAACTTATAGGCCCTGTTGTGCTCTCTTAGTAAATTACAGGCCTTGTTCTGCCCCCTTTGTAATGTATAGGCCACAGTTTTCCCTATTAGTAATTTATAGGTACCACTGTGCTTACCAAGACATGTATAGACTCCCCTGTGCCCACTAAGTGCTGGCAATAAAATAATATAATAAAATCACCTCCACAACACTTTCCCAGCATCATCTACCTTATGCCTTAGCCTCTTCTGGCTTGGATGATGCAGAACGATGCAGGCAGTGCAATGACAGAAATGGTGCCAGGTGACGGAGAAAGAAGTGCTTGGCTTCCGGCAGTGCCACTGTCATATTCAATTGTATCCTTGTCTTAAAGATGAGCATACAATTCATTTAAAAGAACAAGGACTGGATCGATCCCACCTCTGAGTGGGACCCCCAGGTTCTCTTTGCTCATGTGCCTGCCTGGGTTTGCTGGGTGCTTACTCTGGCCCAGTACCCCCAACTTCATTTTGCCATTATTGTGTTTTTGTACTTACTAGACCTTGACACTCTTCACCCCCACTCTCTTCATTTCCCCATCCTGTCACTGTTTGGGTCTGATTACTTAACTAGACATGAATGATACATCAGGAAAAAGCTGTCAAACATATGCAATCCTTAATGCAGAATCAAACTGACCATCCTATCATTTATGGTAAAGTCCAAGATTTCTCCTAGCTCCAGGTCATTCATCCTTTTTATTGTGCCCGGCTCCCTCAACAATGCTCTAAACAGCAGCAAATTCTGCCTAACAGTTCTCCAAATCCTGCATATCTATAAGGCAGATTTTCTTCAAAATAAGCGAGGCTACTACTCTTCTAGAAAGACCAGAAGGCTACACCAATGTTGAGCCCAAGTTCCTCGTTGACCCTTTTCTTGGTTGATGATGATGACGATAGACTAAACTAACTCTAACTGTTGCCCCTTGGGCCTCTGCATTGTAGAATATACTAAAACAGTCATTTTCTAAGCAGAGTTGCCATTTTTTTCTCCATAAACGTTCCAATTCAGTTGAGGAACTACTATTGAGAAAGTGTTTTTATTCCATTGACTCACTCTACTAAATTGAATTAACTTAACAGATAGGTGAAAATAGGTCGTTTTCTGTGTTTACACTGATTTAGTTATAGTTTTTAAAAAATGGGGGTTTAAAACACAGCTGATACTTCAACTCCAGACCGTAAGATCTTTGAAGATGTGGAGAGACATTGAGAAGTGTCGTTCCCTCCTACCTTTTCATAAAGAAGAAACGGTGAAAGATTTATAATTTGGATCATTACAGGCTTATTCAAAAGTTCTGCACAGAAAATATCTAATCCAGAATCCCGTATAGATTTTAAGTGGTGCTTTTTACAGTGTGTCAACAATATGGTGTAATGAAATCTGTCAAAATATAATTCAGCTCAGCTTCTCTGAGAGCAAATACTTGGCGGTTGTTTTTATAACAAATAGAACACAGGTGAAGAACTTAGACGTTGTGTCCCAATGGATTATGCCAGAGGTCTAAAAACAAACTAATACCTAAGTGAATACATAAGTCAAACACTCCAAGGCGGCATGAGAAAGAAGACATAAAATGAAAAGAAAAAAGGAGAAAACAGCACTATATCACTGAGTAAATAATCGGGAGAAACAGAATGCCGCACATACACGTCTCTGACTGTCAAGTAATGGGAATTGCAATTGTTATTTTTTAGATTCTTAGAGCTAAAATTCGTTTATTTTTATACATTTTAATTTTATATTATATTATACTAATTTGTTACCAGTCTATGGTTTATCAATGCAGCCAATATGTGAGTAGACATTAGTTGTTTGAACCTTACAACCTCTTTAAAGGGGTTGTCCAATTGTAAACTGTTGATGGCCTATACTCAGGACAGGTCATCAGTACTATACTATCCTATTGAAGGTAATTGGACATTTGTAGCATCTATGTCTATATGTGAATACTTAGTTGGACTCCTTTGGTCCTAATCATATCGGATACTCTCCATGGCTTACTTTCTACTAATATATGATACACTTCAGCTGGTATTTCCCTTCATTTATCCTACAAATATGTGAGTTCTCTCAAAAAAGATGGATAATTTTCATATTTTCCGTTCATCCCAAAGATGTTCAGTAGGGTTCAGGTCGGACTCTGTACAACCCAGTCCAATCATGGATGATCCATATCCTAAAACCAATGTAAAACAGCGTTGGATATCATACAAGGTACATCGTTTTGTTGGAAGTATGGCTGACCATTCCCAGAGTATTGCCACATTGTCCGCTGCACATTTTTGTCTAGAATGCCAACGTACATCTCCGTGTTCATGGTTCTTCTCATTACAACCAACAGACGGAGACCATGTCACGTAAAACATCTACAGACCATAACAGAACCTCCTCCATACTTAATTGTCGCCACAACACACTCATACAAAGGGCGTTTCCCAGGCATCCTCCACACCCAGGTACAACCATTTGATTTGACGACTGAGCAGTGTGATTTGTGTGGCGCAGAGTGTTAAGGCAGCAGAAACGCAGTCCTAAGCTCTCGGCTATGACCTGAAGGTTGTGAGTTGAATCCCTGATTGGTTCAGGTAGCAGGCTCAAGGTTGACTCAGCCTTCCATCCTTCCGAGGTCGGTAAAATGAGTACCCAGCCTGCTGGGGGGTAATAAATAAATTACCTGAAAGCACTTCGGAATCTAAAGCAAGATACATAATAAAAGTACAAAAAAAGGTCTCTGCTTGTGCATTTTGTGCCATTGAACCGATACTTCTGTACAAGTTCCTAACTATGTCCAACTTTAAAACTGGTCCTCCTTGCCAGCAGCTTAGTGGAGAAAATTAGTATTACTATGGTGCTAATATGGATGTTTTTTGTACATATCCATGTGCATGGAGTGATTTTTATGTTATCCTTTGAGATTTATTGTAAAAAATGGTATCTGATGGAATAGGATCCAATTTGTTTCAATACGGTGGCCCCTGGACTGCATCCGAAAACATCTTTTTAAAAATATGGTGTCACATGGCCATACAGAAACCCCCATAGAATAGCATTACCGGTTTTATTCTGACTGTACTGCTATGGGCATGAAGCCCAATCCATGCCAATAAACCTTATTTTCATTCTAGCTCCCTTGCTTCTCTCCACTTCTTCCTATACTTTATACAGTACCCATGACTATTTGTATCAGCTACCGGCATTAACATATATTCTTTGCTTCCTGCAATATGAAAGTGGCTTTCCAATAAGAGAAATAAAGATGTCTCTGAAATATCTTAATATTAGACCTTCTAAGACCTTAATTTAATTTATGTCCAGCTGTACAGAAGGATTATATCAACTGCTGATGGATATCTACTGAAACATTGTGGTCCAACCTTAGCATAACCTTACTGACTAATCCCTCGTTTAATGTACTGCCTATCTGCTTCTTTACATAATATAGTTGTACCAGGGGATGGGATGTAATTAAACCCTCTATTTCATTCAGCAGGAGAATCCCTGTCAGTTTAATTGATACTCGGTCTAAGTAATATTGATTTGATAAAAGCAAATCCATTTCTCTTCCACCAATTAAAACATTTAAATAGGCTCCATCTCATTTTTGATGAAAGCATATAAAACTCCTGTCGGCTCCTCCGTGCCATCAATACCGATCGTTAATAAATGAGTTAGAGTCCATTTGCATTGATACCTATTTTGTCTTGACATCATCTCTTTCTGCCTTGTAGGGATTCGGAGCTCATTGTCAAGCACCAAACATTTAAGTAAAATGGCATCATTATCGCTGGAGAGTCCAACCAGCACCAAGGATGTTTCCGTTACTGGAAAACATTTTAAGAACAGGAAGGTTCTCATAAGACTTGAGTAGTTTCTTCTGGTAAACTCGAAATAAGATTTGCGTAGCCTTGTGTTACCTTCAATACAAGGAGCCTAGAATACAAGATAGAAGTTCTTGTAATGTCATAGAGAAACAAATATTGGACGTTCTAAAAGTGAAATATCGCAAATGACGAATGCGGAATTTATAGACTATTCTAGCCATAACATTTCTTCTCTTCATAGTGACCTCAATACCCCGAAACCACAGAATACAAATTGGTCTAAAGGAAAGTTTCATTTGTAGGACTCCTATGGGTTCTACCCTTCTTTATTAAACACACCTGGTAGTGGTGTTTAGTCAATGCCAGTCAGCTGCTGCAAAAGCTAATAAAGTCTTAAAGAGGTATAGGGGTGAGGGACGAGGACATTATCCTCCCACTATATAAGGCACTAGTCAGGCCTCACATGGAATACTGTGTACAGTTCTGGACACCGGTGCTCAAGAAAGAGGTTGCTGTGCTTGAGGGGGTTCAAAGAAGGGTGACTAAATTAATTAATGGAATGGGAGGACTGGAATACCCAGAGAGGCTATCAAAATGGGGATTATTCACTCTAGAAAAAAGATGGTTAAAGGGGTTGTCTCGCGGCAAACATCAAAATTTTACATTAGCCCATTCCCCCTGTCACACACCCCCCCCCCCCCCCCCGGCATAAAATAGCAATTTAAAGCGGTTTTTAAGCCGCTTGCTACTCACCGATCTGACGAAATATGAACTTTAAAAAATCTTCTGCCTAAGATGGCCGCTGGTCCTTTCCCAGGGATGGGCTGCAGTTTTCTCCCATGGTGCACCGCGGGTCTTCTCCCATGGTGCACCATGGGCTCTGTGCGTTCCATTGCCGATTCCAGCCTCCTGATTGGCTGGAATCGGCACACGTGATGGGGGCGGAGCTACGTGATGATGCGTAGAAGGGGGCGGCGCCAAAACGCCGCTCGTGCCGGACCGAAGAGAAGCCAGAAGACCCTTCTGCGCAAGCACGTCTAAAAACGCCAGAAGACAGCAGAATTAGACGGATCCATGGAGACGGGGACGCCAGCAACGGAGCAGGTAAGTGAATAACTTCTGTATGGCTCATATTTAATGCACGATGTACATTACAAAGTGCATTAATATGGCCATACAGAAGTGTATAACCCCACTTGCTGCCGCGAGACAACCCCTTTAAGGGGCGACCAAATAACTATGTATAAATGCATGAGGGGACAATACAAGGATCTCTCCCATGATCTCTTTATACGCAGGACTGCGACGGTAACAAGAGGGCATCCGCTACATCTAGAAGAAAGCAGGTTTCATCGCAACATAGAAAAGGTTCTTTACTGTAAGAGTAGTGAGAATATGGAACTCTCTGCCTGAGGATGTGGTGATGGCAGAACCCCAGGAGCTTAAGAGGGGACTAGATGCCTTTCTAGAGCGGAAGGATATTACAGGATATGGACATTAAATAATCTGTAGAGTTGTTGGGTCCCATGCAAGAAATAGCACTACTGCTTCCTGTATTCTCTACATAGTGCTCACTGAGAGCTATGCAGCCTGTAAAAAAGAAGGTAGAAGTGGTTATTGACTACTTCTGTCTTCTCCTCCAGGCCCTCAATGACCTGATAGAGGGGCTGCACAGTAAAATATCGGTATTTGCAGATGATACAAAATTATACAAGATAATTAATACAACGGAGGACAATGTGCGGCTACAAACGGACCTGGATAAACTGGGGGTTTGGGTAGCAAAATGGCAAATGAAGTTCCATATTGATAAATGTAAGGTTATGCACATGGGCAGGAGAAACTGATGTCACCAATATACACTAAATGGGGTACTGCTAGCGAAAAGTGATATGGGCATCCGCTACATCTAGAAGAAAGCAGGTTTCATCGCAACATAGAAAAGGTTTTTTACTGTAAGAGCAGTGAGAATGTGGAACTCTCTGCCTGAGGATGTGGTGATGGCAGAACCCCAGGAGCTTAAGAGGGGACTAGATGCCTTTCTAGAGCGGAAGGATATTACAGGATATAGACATTAAATAATCTGCAGAGTTGTTGATCTGGGTTTTGGAGTCAGGTAGGATCTTTTCAAATGTTGATCCAGGGATAATTCTGACTGCCATTATGGAGTCGGCAAGAATTTTTTTCCCCAGAAACAGGGTAAATTGCCCTCTGCCTCATTGTTTTTTTTTTTTGCCTTCCTCTGGATCAACATGGGGGGTGGAAACAGACTGAACTGGATAGACAATTGTCTTTTTTCAGCCTAACATACAATATTACCATGTTACTCAGTTGTTTCTGATAGCTGAGAATCTGACCTGCTCCTGCTGGATTGCATGAGCTTAAATCCCACACTGTATTCTTACTCTCAGCCAGGATTAAAGCCCAGGACCAAGGACTTGGTCCTTAATGGGTTAAACATTCTTAAAATATAGCACTAGTCATCAGTTCAAATAACAGGTCAGACTGAGAGGCGCTCTACGGTATTTGTCTGTCCACTAAGACTCAATGCTTTTACTTCTTTATGAGAAAACCCCTTTAACAAAATCTTGTTGATGTCCCTGTTCGTAAATGAACCTCAATGAGCCTCTTGTCTTATACTTTGTCCCGGTATTGAATTAATAATACCAGATATCGAAGTAAGAAATCTTCCACACAGCTGGATTTCTAGGAGATTTTGCTTCTGAACACCCTCCACTTGTTAGAGAGATCACAGTAAATCCATAATCCACATGTAGGGAAGCAAGAGTGTCCAGCACGAATACAGGGATTCATTCTTCATTAGAAAAGCCTCGGAAAGAAAGATACAAGTAGCAGCAATCATTTCATGCAGCCTGTTACACTTTACAGAGATATTAGTAGGATTCAGACTACAAGAAGAACATTGGCGATGGTGCAGTCAACGAGTCGGACACTTGTGACCTTTTATTAGAGGCTGTTGTCTGTTTCTGAGCTCAGTGGAAGAGTGACAAATGGCCATTTACTACTACAAAGTAGAGAATATTACTCACAAGCATCTGTCTATGTACCTGTTTCTAGGGTGTCAATGTTCATCTTCAATGGACAACATAGTCTAATATGTAATTATTATCCCTTGTTTATAAAGCACCTGCATACAGCATACTAGAATAGAAAAGGCTTGGCTGCATAGGAAAATGTTGACCACCCTCTCCATCCAAAACATGACCTTTTACCAGCCACAATGGCACTTTCTGCCATGTCACACTTAAGAAAGAAAAAACCTAGGCTGCTAAGTGTGCTCTTACCCTCACAGGCTTAGGAATAGTGCAACAAACAGCTAAGCATTAATATGTTTCTTCAGACCAGACCTTTAGATTATATTGAATACCGTATATCTAATATGCAAATATTATCCCCATTTATATTGCCTCCATACATTTACAGAATGACATTCAATATAACAAGACCAGCATTGCCAATATAAACACTATATAAGGGCCAAATGATACCATCACACCATGATCATGTATTACCACCATATAGCAATGGAATAATACCACCATACTGTTACGTGAAAAAGAAACTATACAAAACTCATATTAATACCCATATAGTAACCACATAATGGTAAATACCAGTTCTATGAAGGTGATCTGCAGAGCATATAACTAATTACAGTACTGTTATATCAAGTAATCACAGGTAGCATCCCCTTTGACTGTCATTGTTCACTTTTCCTTTTCTTCAGCATCCAGCCCAGACCAACATGACGACTTCTCCTGACCACAACTTGTTTCTACAGAATATGACATATAGGCTTTTCCAGCACCCTCCCTACATTTTCCACACCTCTAGGCAGTGTTCCCATAAATAATGCCGTTGATAGAAATTAGGCCCAACACATTAAGTGTTTTTTAGTGCACTCCAAACAGTAAAAGTGCCCTTTCTTATGCCCCAACACAGTAATTAGTCCTCCTCTAATGCCGCATCAGTAATAATGCTTGCTTTTAAGCCCCATCAGAAGTAATGCTTATTTATGCTCCATCAGTAATAATGCACCTTCATGTCCCCATAGTAATAATATATTCTTTGATGCCAACATCAGTGATAATATCTTCTTATGCCCCGATTAGTAATAATGCCCTCTGTTATGCTTCAATCATTAAAAATGCCCACGTCAGTAATAACACCTTCTTATATACCTATCATGAACAATGTTCCCTTTTATGCTGTGAAATAAAAAAACAACAACAATATACTCATCTCTTTTGCTCAGAAAGATTGGAGTAGAGTGCCGAGGAATGCTAAAAAGTTGACTATACTGTCAATTCCTTTTAATTTTACAGACTTCCCACATGAGATGTGAGCCCCACAGCTGCTGATGTGCCTGCTATGGCAGTAGTTACACCCTTGATAGCATATACCTCTCCCAAGAAAGTATTGCAAAATCATTTTTGCAAAGCTGTTCATCTCAAGACACTAAAGCAGTTGTGAAGGGTTGTGGCAGAAGCCAGACTCTAATGTCAGCCTAGGAAACATCCTGCAATGGTATACCAACCAAAGAGACAGAGCTGATAATTGCTATGAGACCCATACAGAAGAAGCCCCAGCACTGAACTGCTATAACTGTCTTATTGGCTACCTATAGCCACCATTGGGTGAGTTAACTACTAGAGATATCCAAACTAAACATGTACAACCCAAAATTGGATCAAACGTAACTAAAAGTTTGGTGAGAACCTGAACCTCACGTGGTTCATTTTGGATGAATCAGAAGATCATAAAAACCCCTAAAAGTAGTATTCAACACTGTCTACGAGACTTGAAACAGTAGTGGTGCCTCTTCAATGGATATAGCTCATTGGTTAGCACCGTTGCCTTTCAGTGCTGGAGTCCTAGGTTCAAATCTCACCAAGGAGAACATCTACATTGAATTGGAAAACCTCATGGAGAAGTTCTAATTGGTCAGATTTGAACCTAATGCTCCAGTGCTATACATTGAGCCAAGATGCACTTTCGTTCTCTGGGGAAAGAAAAAGAAGAAATGCAAAGAGAGCATACAAAGTCCATGTAGATGTGGTCCTTGGCCAGATTTGAACCTAAGACTCCAGCAGTGAAGACAAACTGTTATCCACTGAGCTACATCAATTAAACCACTGTCACCTTCATTTCAGGACTCTCAGAGGCTGTTAAATACTAGTTAAGTGCTGTATGTTGGAAAACCCCTGTTTTCCTCTTTCTGCTCAAGCTACAGCTAAACTGCTTGGCAACAGCTGTCTGCTTATTGGATGCTTGTCATGCTATCATTGATTGGTAGAGGGTGATGGTGTGATAGTCCAGGGTGGGAAAGGTTCAGTGTGAGGCAGGATTTTAGGGGGAGGTGTAGACAGAAAGTGCGGGAAACAGACAGGAAGTGAAGGAGGAGTTAGAAGAGTTGGTGGAGGGAGTTCCTAGTAACCAGTCATCTTCGGAGTATGTGAAAGGAGGTGCGGTAGCGTGGAGTGGATTTAACTGGCTTTAGTGGAGAAAGCAAGGATTCTGCAAGTTTTTTTTTAACAAGCTGCAGTGAGGAGGATAAAGTGTGGGACCTATTAGCACAGCAGTGAGTTTTACGAGCCCCTGTTAATAGTGAAACCAGGGAAGTGTAAAGAGGCCCCTAACAAAACTATCTTCACTAGCTACATAACAAACGACAGAGTAACCTTACAGATAACTAGGACTGTGGGATTTTCTCTGAGTAATCTCTAAGAGAAAGAGAGAGAGCGTTGTAGTTTTCAATTGTCTTTGCATCATAAATGAAAGTGTGGAGCAATGTTATTATCTACTTTAAAGTGAATTACTGCCAATTACTGCAAGACTGCCATTTGTGTTGTGTTATTTTACAAATTTGAGCTTAAGTAAAACTGTGCACTTCCAGTTTACTAAATCAAACCTACCAGGACTCGTGTTAGTTATTTCGCCATTAACTCTTGGAGTCCTAGATGAAGTGCTGGTGTCACGTGACAAACCACCATTTAATATTCCGAGACTGCCAAAACCCTTTTACCACTGTGTGGTGACTGAGTAAGGCACCTTTGCCGCCCTTGCCGGGAGAGATTGCAGAGCCACCCGTGAGATCCATCTTGTTTTCCCTGTGGTCTCCCCCACTTTGGTATGCCCCGCTCAGACGCTGCACTGTCAACTGCTTTGTTAGCATATCGTAATAATGTACAACCTAGTGGAGAAAGTATTACATATATAAACCAACGGTTTTAAATATGGAACGTGGACACAAATGCTATCAGTTTTGTGTTGTATCCTTATTCCAATTTTTGGGGGCGTTTCAGTGTAGAGTCAGCAATTAATATCAACAGGAGGTCAACATCCAGACTACAAAATGACATGCAAATTAATGAGCAGCTTGATAAGCCTCACATGATTACATTTTCATTCCCCTCCTCTATGGCATTTTGCTCCCTTTTCACGGCGCTTCTAAATCGCACTTCATGTTGACATTTTAATACAGAACTTGTACTTCATTTTTATGTGTTTTTATGCACTTTTCTCAAGGATACACTGAAAGAGAAAAGCAGTAAAAAATCAATTTCGGAATGCGTCATGTTGCTTTTCACATATGTGATTGTGACAGCATAAAAACATATATTCCAGGAGTTGCTAACCATTGTATATGGGACTTTCAATTCTTGAATCTAGCACTTGAAGGCAAGAAAGAAAACTCATTCAGTGCCTCTACAATAAAATTACATTTCTGTACCTGAAACTGTAACATTCTTCACTTATAGACAGCTTTTATGTGTGAAGAACATGACGAGAAATACAGCATTTATGTGTACAGTAAATCTATCATTTTAAACACCATCAGCTATCTACATTGAATGGCCGCTTTATTAGAGGCCCCCATTTAGTAGCACATTGGGTCTCCTTTGGTCTTCAGAACTGCATCAATTTATCATGGCATAGATGCGACTAGGTGTTGAAATTCCAGAAGAGAAGGATTTGGGATTCTCATTTTTGATAGCTTTAAGATATTTCCACAGTGTGATCACACACAGGGAAAGCAAGAATGAGGCCTGTTTGCAAAGCAAGAGATATAATCAGTAGAAAGAGGGTGATTGTGATCCTCCTGTATAGAGCTCTGGTGAGACCATATCTGGAATATTGTCTTCAATTCAGGAGACCTCATCTATAGAAAGAGATTGGTATAGTAGAACAAGTCCAAAGACAGGTTGCAAAAATAGTAGAAGGCCTCTCATATGCAATGGTGGAATTTAGGCTACAACTACACAGCGACTTTGGACACAAGATGGGTCCTGCAGCCAAATATTGCAGTGTGGCCCTGTGATATCGTAAGGTAATGGATGTCAATGAAATCCCAATGTAGCTTGTAGTTTACCATGAATTTACAGTCACAAGAAATCCTGAGAGTTTGAACATCTTGTGATTGTGGTCACAGAAAATTGTGAGCCCCAATGAAACTGCATTGACTTCCATTAATCGCAATGTTGCAGAGCTGCAGTACAATCTTTGGCGGCACGATCTTTGTTGCTATCAGTATTAACGTATAGCTGTAGTCATATGTCTCACAGAGCTGAGAAATACGCCTGCAAGTAATATTGAGAAAACCAACCCAAACTAGTCAAATCCAGTTTTCGGTCAAACTTTGCTAAACATTTGGTTTTGCACAAACCCAAACCAAGCTTTTAGCAAAGTTCAACCCACACTGGTGTATAACACTCTCTTAAAAGCCCTGCATAACACTCTCAGATTATTAGACAGAGCTTAGACAGTGTTATATGTTAGTTTTAGTGAACTTCCACCTGGTTCAAACAAATTTGGACCAAACCAAACTTTTTGTAAACTTTTTTCAAAAGTTGTCCAAACTAAACTTTTCAAGAGTTTGCTAATTGCTATCTGCAAGCCTGGCAACAGACTCCCAATGCAAAAATTGTGCCTGTTCCAACTCTACTCCACAAAATAAGATAAATACAATACTTTTCTAGTCATGCCCACTCCAGCTTCGGCAAGCAACACGAAATGTAGCAAATTGTACCCCTAAGATGTTTTACGTCAGTCTTTCTGACATGGGCTAATGTCTATGGAGAAAAGTTTTGAGGTCTTGACCCATCAAAAATGTTTTTGAGAAATTACATATATAGTAAAAAGCATAATTATTTTGGATAAGTAGAATGTTTCGGCTAAGAAATGCAAATTAGTCAACAAATAATAGAATATAATAATAATAATAAGCTACAATTTTGCTTCTCCCTGTGGTCTTTCAATGCCGTAGCTACAGTCACCAGTCTATTTTTTTTTAAGACCCTACTGCTTTCTTCACAGAGCTGAGCCAATTCCTTTGACTGCTGTTGAGCTTCTCTAATTCTGAACAGCAGGAAATCTTCTTTTCGTACACACAAGTGTACTGGCAGCAGTGGCCTGAGTGCTGTTTTTAATATAACAGCCTACTGGCATTGCTGAAGAAGAAAATTACAGATTTAACTTTTATGTATTGTTGAAGTAGAAGCAGAAGACTCAACTGTGTTCTTAAAGTATTCAAGGAAGATTTCTATTCAAATGTACCTGAGCTAGAGAGAGAATAAATAGCAATTACAGGACATAGATAATTGGGAACCTTTCATAGGATAGGATGGGCGCTATTGTGAGCGAATGGCTTTTGCAAATATAACTGTGTGAAATGTTTTTGTACTGTATACACATCAAAGTGATTCTACAAATGTGTTGTCGCTTCCACAGATAAGCAGACCTTTCACATTAGATGGTTGTTGACAGCTATTCCTTTTCATCCCTCCATACATGAGCAATGTATGTATACTCAACAGGAAAAGGGGAGTAATCCAGTGTTTTGGAGGTGGCTTCTCTCCTTTGAGAACAAGAGGCTTCAATATGTTGAAATCCAAATGCCCAATCCATCCTCCGCGACATCTTCTATTGGGGGACAGTTGGGACGCCCATTAGATGATTGGACGGTCCTGTGAAAATAGCATGGTTGTCTGGCATTCATTTAAAGGGAACCTGTCACTGCCAACTCACCCCCAAAACTAACAGCGCTTGTCGGAAGGGGATGAAAAGTCAATCACTTCTAATGCCCTCTCATTTCCTAAGGCCCTCAAGTACCTCCACAATTAGGTGCCAAAGTTGTCCTGAGTCATCTGACCAAGAAGAGTCATGTTTATTCACGAACTACCAAGCTAACCACTCCCCTTCTCTCTTGATAGACAGCTCTTTGCTTCCCCTATTAGACAAAAAACCCTGTCTATTTAGACATGGGGGGGCATGGTTAGCTTGGCGGCATATGCATAATTTCTTAGTCACGTCAGTCTTCTCAACTCATTTGCATAGAGCTCAGGATACTTTTGGCACCTAATTCTGGTGGTACATTGCACTAATAGGTAAAGAGAGGGCATTTAAAGTGATTGACGTTAGTTTGAGGGGTGAGATGATGGTGACAGGTTTCCTTTATGGCCACTTTTGGCCACTATACAATGCAGGAGCACAAAGGGAAAATGAGAGTAACAATATATTATAATGTAAATCCCTATGATCCCCCTTGAGGTTTTGTGTTTGAAAAAAAAACAGTGCATGATAACAGTATGCAGAAGGGCACATGTATTCACTGTACAAATACACATTAAATACGTAGATTTTCCATGTATTCACTGTGTTTTCAGGCCAGCCCATTGTCTTTAATAGCCTAAGAACCCAAAAAACATTCATGATTCAAGAGTATCCTATAGAGAGAATGCCTGTAGCAATCTTTAACAATAGTGACATCACCTATGCAATACTATGGAAATCCTCAAAACATTGTCTGTTGGGGTTCTTGACAACTGGAGTTGGGAAACTCTGCACCAGAATGTCAAAGCCCTTTGCTCTTGCAAACAGGTCCCCCAAAAGTTTTCCAAGAATCCAGATCAAGACTTTACAGCGTCCCAGACTTCAATTTAAAATGATCCTCCTAAATTCAGATAATTTATTCATAAAACAGATTATTTTTGGATGGTTCTAATCTTTTTATCTCTGTCTCTTCAGTCGGAGATGATTGTTACAGCCTTGACATAAGTCTGGTATGTGAACTTGTTAGAAAGTTGTCGAATGAATGCATCATGTAGCTACATTTGCCGAGCCTGCTGCACTTTATTGTTTTCTTGCTTTATTACAATCTAGAGGTCATGTACAGTGGCGGTCTTTCTGTGTACAGATAACACCATTTCGCTGTGTGAGTAGGTTCCCGGTTTTGATGTCTTTTTTTTTATGTGCCGTTTGCCTATTCTCATTAATTCACCCCCTACAGCACATTTTCTTTGTGGTTTTAAAGCGCTGAACATCTTTCGTTTTGTTCCTTTGTTTACTCTTGGTACCATTTCTAGAAGCCAGGGAAACAATTATTTCGAATCCACAACCTCTAGATAAATCAAGGTACCATAACATCCAGCACATACAAGTCATTGTGTAACATCCAGCGCATACAACTAATGTTACATTTACTCTGCTACATTCTTCTAATCTTCTACGACCCCCTTAGCACTGAGCTACAGGAATATCTTACTTCTAAATGGCATCGTAACACAGAAAAATGGTCTACTCGTCTTTGAGAAGCATCGCTACTCTTGTCCGTGGGCGAGTATCGAAACTAAGAGACCATGACGGCTGAAGAACTAACTAGTAATGTGGGATCAATGTCATTACTAGCACTTGGCACCGGTAGCCCATTCCTCGGGTCTTTTACCTGCCACTTGGATCAACCGCCACCACCGATCACTAAATTCAATGTCATTACTAGCACTTGGCACCGGTAGTCCATTCCCAAGGTCTATTGCCTGGCACTTGTATCAACCACCACCAGAGATCACTAAATTCAATGTCATTACTAGCACTTGGCACCGGTAGTC